>NW_028258321.1:6557500-6869860 GCF_053883595.1 Heterocephalus glaber
AATTAGTCTGGTAATTGGTTTAGCATAGTTCTGAGTGTGAGTAATGGGAAGGCTTGCCTTGAGTGTAGGTGGCACCAACCAATAGGTTTGTAGCCTGAATGGAATAAAAGGGAAAGAGAGGCTGCTGCTACTGTTTCATGGCCTCCTGCCTACTACATCATGGGCTGTTTCTCCTCTGCCAGGCCACCCTGCCTGGGAGCCAGCCAGCTATTGACTGAAACCCCTACAAATGTGGGGTAAAATAAACTTTTCCTCCTTTAACTTTGAATATTGGGTATTTTGTTTCAGCAATATGAGTAGCAATGCCTCCAGGGTCCAACCACTTCTTTTTACCTGCTTTGGGAGATTGCAACATATTTGGTCCAGTACACAGTTCTCTAGGAATGGGCCCTGGTATTCTTAATGATTCCATGGCAATTCAGATATTTGCATCACAAGAAAACCAATTAATAACAACAACCATGACACTTTTGCTATAGTAATAAAATCAGCATTAATTATATCATAAAATTTAGCATCAGTTATATCATCAAAAACAAACTGAGTACTGACAATCTCTATGGACCAATAATATACCACCCTTAACCATAGAACAGAGATCTGTAGTCATAGTATGCACAGCGAGACAAACAAAATACGACCCATATTAAATATCTATTAAATGGAACAACTTTACCTCTACTATCAATAGATTAGTCTTCAACACAATAGTGTAAAGTTAGCTATCTAGAGATTCATAAAGCTTAGTGGTTTTACCAGTCAAGGTAGATGCGATGGAGAACCAGACAATGAAAAAAGCACGATTTGTGGCATTCAATGGGGTATGAGAAGGAGAAGAAGAAAGTGATATGGGGGTCTCACTGAGAAATAAAACAAAATTCACAGCGCTGGAAAACAGTCCCAGGAAATGAAGAAGAAAAACAAAGAGCAAAATATAGGAAATAAAGATAAGAAGGGAGGAGTTGAAAGGAGAAAAGAGAAAAGGCAAGAAAAAAAAACTGAAAGAGGGAAAAAAGGGAACAAAACCCCCAACCCCTGGAAAACCCAATAAGGGGAAGATAAAAATAATAAAAAATAGTCACACCTGCCTAGCAAGTGCAAGGTCCTGAGTTTGACCCCTGGTACCGCCCACCCCCCCCCCCCAAAAGTAAAATCGAAAAAGATTTAGTCAAAGAAAGAAAATTCCTGGGCTGGGGATTTAGCTCAATGGTTCTAGTGCCTTCCTCAAAAGCACAAGGTCCAGAGTTCGATTCCCGGTACCAAAAAAAAGAAAAATAAAATTCCTGTGTTTTTGAATGAGTGGTTTATTTCCAAGATCTTCTTGGGATCCAGTTAAGTCACAGTTTTCCCCAACTAGTTTTAGGAGCTGTGTGTTTGAGGTGCCCCCTGAACAGAGGCCCCTCTGTCTGTTCACCCCAGACTGTGGTTACTGTCCAGGCCAGGGCATGTCCCTGCTCCCCTTATAGGGGAGAGATCTGGTCTCTGCAGCATGTAGGCTGCAGGGCCAGGGTCCAAGTGGAATGCTGGGCTGATGCTGACAGTCTCCGGGTCTGGTTGCTCCCTTCTCCCCCTGGGCTCTCTCCCCGTCCAGGATCAGATCACTTGGCTAGTCCTCACTTCTGCTGCCCGCTGCCTGCTGCCAAGGAGAAGCAGAATGTAGAGCTGGCTGGGGGTTAGTGGTGGTCTCACCCTTGCATTGAGGGTAGGGGTGTCAGCATCCTGTGCAGGCTGCTGGCTCATGGTGGGGCACCCAGCAGTTGCTCTTGCTCTTGTAGGGGGAGGGCTGCTGCGCGTCTGGTGCAGGTCTGCTTGCTCATGGGGTGAGGGGCACCACTTGTGCAGTGTGGACCTTTCTGCTTGTGTCCAGGCAGGGGCAGTGCCCCTCCAGTGCCTTGTCAACTGTTCTTGAGTTCTTACTTTATGCTTAAGTGCTACCTTAAATGTTTTACCTGTTATCTCAGTTAATCCTTACATGAACCTTGTAAAGTGTGCGTTCTAATATTACTCCCATTTTAAAGATGAAGTAACAGAGACTTAAAAAGGTTAAGTAAAGAATCTAAGGTTCTATACCTAGTGAGGGGCAAGAAGACTTCATCTGTCTAATCACAGAGCTGGATTCTGAAGTCCTGAGCTTTGCATACGCATGAGCTACAGAGCTATATTGAGCTATAGAGTCTCTCTGAGCCTCTACCTCCCCGCTTCCCTCTTTAACTTTGAGTCTTGTTAAGTCACTAAACTTCTCAGGCTGAGCTTGAACTTCCCATCCTCCTGCCTCAGCCTCCCAAAGTGCTGGGACTACAAGAGTGTGCCGCCATGTCCAGTCTTTCTAACTTTTAAAAAGTCACGTGTTGGTAAATATTTTCAAGTCACATCTCTGATAAGGAGCTAATATCCAGACTATATAAAGAGCTCCTATAATTCTATGGGAACAACAATAAAAACAAACAATCCGGTTAAAACATGGCAAAGGAAGACCAGGCAGGTAGCTAAATGAAATGTACACATCCACATCGTGGAATATTATTCAGACTTAATAAGGAGACTCTGCCACAGCCAGCCACAGCACAGTCTGAGGCCTTTCCTTCCCAGTTCTACTTCCTCCCTCTCTCAGATGTTTTACACCTCCTGTGGCACCCGCACCCAGCTGCCCGCACGCCTCACTGTCTGAGCCCTGGCTTCCTGCAGTGATGCAGTTCAAGATCAGTGGAGACTCCGGAGGGTTTTGCCCAGTCTGTCTGAAAGTGGAAGCCTGCTTTCTCTTTCATGTTCTTTGCCTTTCTACATAGATTCCTAATATCTTTAATAACACACCAGTGACACCCAGCCATTTAGCAACTGTTCGGACATTTACTCTTTAACAATGTTCAGGCTAGGGCTGTACTCCAGACCTCCTCCCTATTTCCGCCTCAGAGAAGCCATGCGAGAGGCTTGTAAGCATCCCTCAGTGTAGGAACACCGAAATGTAGGTGACGTAGCAGAGGTCTCAGCATCAGGGGGCAGCAGGTATTTTATTTAGCTCAGGGCATCACCCCAAGAGAGCCCTGCCTTCCATCCAAAGCACCTCCCCTACCTCTATCATCCCCTTGTCTCCCCCCCGCCCCTTTACCTTTCCCAGTAGCATTTTGTGTGCTCCCAAGTTAGTTTTAAGTGGCCCTGGCCTTCGGGAGAGGAAAGCATTTGAAGGTAGCAGTCCTGCCGGGTTGACTGCCGTGCTCTAGAAGTTAGTCACTGAAGAGGTGCACAGAGAAATGGAACTCCTCACTGGGGCATATTGGTGTACCCTGTTTAAACAAGGCTTTGCCACCCTTTTCCCCTTTTTTCGAGGTGGTGGTCTCCCTAGTCCAGGCTGGCCTTGAAGTCACTGTGTAGCCCAGCGGGCATGTTACCATTGAGCCCCAGACTGGAGCTGGTCATGACATCAATGAAATTGACTCAAACTAAAATTGTTAAGTAAGTTGATAACTTGATAAAATTATATAAGTTAAATAAGTTGATAAAAGTGCTAGGTCCTAGCACTTTTAGTCTTTTTATTTTGAGACAGTGCCTTACTGTGTTGCCCAAACTGGGCTCAAACTTGTAATCCTCCTGTCTCAGCCTCCCCAGTACCTGGGATTACAGGGATGTGCCATTGTGCCTGGATGCTAGCCACATTTGAACAATCCCCTGAAGTTTCCAAAGGAAACTGTCATATCACCCTTCCTCCCAGAAATCTTTACTGGCTCATTTCTCCTTCTTCGGGATCTTCTCACACTTCCATCTGGAAGGAGGCCTTCCAGTTCTTTCCTGTTAGTCTATGTTTCCTCTGTCAATTCCCTGGGACACTGGCCCTGACCTTGCAGCCCAGGGTAGGAGCCATATTACACTTTCTCTGTCGATGTGTATGTGTAAGTTGAGGAAATCAACCCTACGGGCTAAACTGCAGGCTTGAAAACTTCGTATTCATAGTGAGAACTCTCATTGTTGTGATTCCAGGAAACACACCGTTATCCTTACTATGGACTAAGCATTGATACTTTCTTTCTTTTTTTTTTTGTACCGGGGATTGAACTCAGGTCCTTGTGCTTGCACAGCAGGCGGTGAAACCACTGAGCTAAATCCCCGGCCCCAGTATTGATACTTCCTATTCAAGTCAATCTATTAAAAAATTTTAGTTCCAGTCATTTCATTGATTTCTCGACCAACTCAAATCTGAACCACCCTGGCCTATGCAAAGTGCTCCCAGTCAGAGCATTAGTGTGATGGTGGATCCAGTATTCTCCTACTGACTACGCTCTGGGGGTTTCTCGCCTGAAGCAAACCGGAAGGCTACACTGACCCTCTGTGGGGACCTCAGCCTGGTTCCTTCAGGTCCCTCGGCGCCTCTGCAACATCTCGCTCTGAAAGGCTCCTCCTAGGAGCTCCAAGGGGAAAGACTGGCTGGAATTCTCCTCCCAGTGACACCAAACATTAACATATGGACATTAACAAAGGCACATGGCATATTAAATGATTTACTGGGGTCAAGGATCAAGTCAATGGAAGGCCTGAAGTGAACCTGCCACACATCCTCAGAGTCTGCTCAGCCAAGACACAAGAAGCCTCAGCTGGGCCCAGCCTGGTGGCCTGGACCTGGTCAGCCATCAGCCAGTTAATCTACAGTGACGCCTTCTTTCCCTACCAGAGGGAAGTTTTGACTTGAACTCCAGGGAGACCGCCTTCCTGGAATGCAGATTTCTCTGCTTTAGAGTCTAATTTAGCTGGTGTTGAATGCAGAAGCCTAGAAAAAGCAGAAACTTGTTTATTCGTTCATTTATTTCTGGATTTATAATTTGACCTAATACACTATACGTCTGTACATGTGGTGATCTCAAAAAATGTTTGCCCTTGCCGCTCCTCCATGCTGGCAGGCAGCTGTGAAAGCCATCAGTGCTGTTTGCTTTCAGTTACAAAAGAAAATATTCTCTATTTGGGGCTATGTTGTTGTTTTTTTCTCTTTCTTGATTTAAAAGAGGAAATATGTTTCCCAGTAGAGATGTGGGGCCGCCCCCGTCTCCTTCTAGGGCTAAGAATGGCTCAAGAAACTTGTCGCACACCTGGCTCGTCATCTTTCCGCTATTCCTGCTCTTTCTCTCTCTCCCTTTGGTCTGAAATCATTTGAGCAACTGGGCAGGCTCCTCTCCCTCCCTGGGGGCACCAGTTTATGGCTCCTCATCTCCCTCAAACTCGGGTGTGTTTTTAGCTAAGAGTCAGGTTGTGGCCCATCAGGTGCACGGACAAAATGACTGCTGGTGGGAGCAGGAAAATATGAGTAATTCTAACCTCTGCCCAGGACCTCAAAAGGAACACACAAACCCTGACCTTGCTTTGGTGCTTTGGAGAGGCCATCTGGGGAAAACTTCATTTCCCCCCAAATATATGAATTCGAGAGTTCCTCTGGCTGGGAAATAAGAAAGCCATATGGAAAATGTGGGCTTCACATATGCAAATATTCATTTCAGAATACACTTTAAGCAAGAATTTTGTGTATGTATGTTCTCAGAGATGCTCCCTGTGCACGGGAGGGTGAAGAGGGGAGAGGAAGCGGGGGGAACAGCACAGTGCCCACTCCGGCAGCCGCCTGGGGCGCACAGAGAGAGCATGTGTGGCGGGTCAGAGGTGCCGAGACACCAGAACCAGGTAACTGGGGAGGCAGGAAAGTTAGGAGAAGAGGAAGGGGCTGGGCGTGGTGGCACACATCCACGATCCCAGCATTCTGGGAGGCTCAGGCAGGAAGATCAAAAGTTCAAGCCCAGGGCTGGGGATGTAGCTCAGTGGCACCACGCCTGCCTCATAAACGCAAGGTCCTGAGTTTGATCCCCGGTACCGCAAAAAAAAAAGTTCAAGCCCAGCTTGGACAACTTAATGGCTTAGAGAGACCCTGTCTCAAATTTAAAAATAAAATAAAATAATAAAAAGGATTGGGGATATAGCTCAGTGCAAAGGCACTGGGTTCAATCTTCAGTACTGCAAAAAAGAAAAAAAAAGAAAGAGAAAGAAAGAAGGAAAGAAAAAAAGGAGGAAAGGAAGTCTCTGAGGAAAAATTGGCTGTCTGAATGAAAGAGGCTTAGAGAAAAGAAAAAAAGACTTGACAAATCGTACCAATAATGCCTGAGAGGAATCCAGGGATAATTAGAGCCATTCAAAGCACCATTTGGACTCAAAATTGTGGATGGGACCAAGGCTTCTGCATGGAATTTTCAGGTTGAAACTGCTAATCATGCTGAGATGCTCACATGGCCACTGGACTTTAAGGAACTAAAGCTTATAAATGAGTGGTATCTGTTTTTAAATGTCAAATCCCAGTTGTTTATTGCTGGTAGATAGGAAAGTTGATGTTTGTACGCTGGCTGTGTGACATGGATCGTCTTTCCATTTGTTTAGACTTTTTTTCACCAGTGTTACATACTTTTGCACATGGCGATCCTATATGTATGGTTAGATTTATATCTAAGTGTTTTTCTTTTTCTTTTTTTGTACCAGGGATCGAACTCAGGACCTCGCTCTTGGCAGGCAGGCGCTATGCCACTGAGCTAAATTCCTGGCCCAAAGTGTTTTTCTTTTGATGTTATTGTAAATGTATTTTTTTTTTAACTTCAAATTCCAATTGTTCATGACTGGTCTTTAGGAAAGCATAAGAAACAAGACTTCTCCTCACTGCATTGTGAGCTGTCCCAAACCACTCCTGCTGAGGGAAAGCAGGGGCAGGATGGGTCAGAAATCACAGCCTCCCTTACCGCCTCTTCTCTCTGCCCTTGCTCTGTAAATATTTGTTTATTTCATTTATCAAGTTGATGTTTTGCTAAGGAACAGCTGGGGGGCTGTGGAGAGATCAGGAAAAAATGCAAAAGTCCCAAGGTTAAAATCTTTGGAGGGGAGAGGTCTGAAGTCTTGCTGTTTGAGACCCAGTGGTGTGGGGGGAAATTAGCGGAGGGCTTCCCCACATGAACTGGGAGGTCCGAGCGCTGCTGAAGATGAAGGCGTAGCATCCCCGAGATTATGTATACACAACAAGGATGTGAATTGAGATCAAACTCCTATTTTTGGCCAAGAATAATCAGAGTAGGATTAAGTCATTTCTATCTCGATGCTTATGCTAACAGTTGTTTCATAACACGATTGAGAATACTGGCATCTGTGGTGACGTGCAGCCTGTCGGCTGGGAGCGGTGAGAAGGCTCAGCCCTCGCCTCTGGCCCCCAGCCTGTGTCGCGGAAGAGGTGTCGCGGCACACAGTGAATGGGTGACTGCAGGAGCGACCCTGCGGGCCGACCGCGCGCCCAGGAGCCAGGGAAGGGGCACTGCGGGTCTGGGCGGGAGCTGAGGCCTCCGGGAGTCTTTACCGGGACAAAGGATTGACTCACACTCGAGGCAGCCGGCTGGTGCTCGCTCACTCTGACCAAGGCAGCGGAGGGGCACAGCTCCCTAGAACGGCGGGCTCTTCCTGCCCACGACCGAGTAGAGTGGAGTCGGAGGAGCTGTCAGCGGGCCGAGGTGTGCGGGCAGTGTGAGCAGGCGCCCTTCTGACCTCCGCGGAGCGTCCAGGATGCGTTACCTGTGGTGAGCTGTGACCTTCGCTGGAGAGACGCTGGTTCCAGGAAAGTGATTGCGGACCACGACCCTGCGGATCACGACCCTGCGGAGCCACCGCATCTTTGGAGCAAAAGTCTCAGAGCGCCCCCCCCCGGCCCCCCAAGGTCACAGGGCAGAGGGACCATTTCTAAGCCGATGCTCTGGGCAGCACTTAATGAAGGTATAAGGGAAAGGACCCTTGCCTGCCAAAGGCCAAGATTTCATTCTATACCTCAAAGAAATCATTTACCCAAGGTTGCTGGGCATGGTGGTGCATGCCTGTAATCCCAGCATCAGGAGGCTGAAGCAGGAGGATTGCTGAGAGTTTGAGGTCAACGTGGCTACATAGAGAGACCTTGTCTCATTAAGAAGAGGGAGAGAGAGAGAAAGTGAGAAAGAGAAAAAAATTAATTTACCCAAGGTTCTCACTGGGAGCACTTCCCCTAGAATCATCAGGCCATGAGCACGTCTTTCAGGCCTCCACAGACACAGAGAGGCTCTATAGGCGGACCCATCCCCACAAAGCCCAGCAGTTTCTCCTTAGGCCAGGGCTTCGGCTCCAGCAGCAATATCGCCATAGAGCAGGAGGTGCTCATTAGCAGTGGGGAGGGGTTTCGGGTGTGAGGGCTGAGTGCGAGCTCTGTAGCCAGGACACCCGCTGTTGCCAGCCCTGGCGCACAGTGGCTCTGGTCTTAGAGGAGGCTCTTGATGTCTCTGATTCTCCAAGAAATAGAAGAGGGGGAAGGGTACAAAAAAGAATTAAGATGTGCTGTGTACGTGCACCGAATCCCCATGTGCCTGGGGATCATTATGTGCTACAAATATGAACTAATAAAAAATAAAGAAACAAGGAGCATAGTGGTAATGAGGATCGTGATGCCCATTCTGTTCACCTTGTAGCCTGCTATTATAATCGAGGAAGTGCTGTACATTAGATATAATTATTGTTGGGATAAAACTGAAATTAAGGCTTCCTGAAGATTGTCCTAAGACAGGGCCCACCTAGGCCTGACGTGAATCTGCTAACACCAGCCAGTTGTAAGGTACAGAAGGAGTGAAAGGCTTAGTCACAAATAGTTATTTAGTGCTCATTTTGTATAAAGTATTCTAGACGGCAAGGGGTAAGATGTGGGGTAGAAAAGCAGTAGCAGTGTGGTTTCTATGCCCAGTACTGAGGATCGAACCCAGGGCCTTACCCTGAGTTACATCCCCAATCTGCTTTTCATTTTTTCTTTTGAGACAGGGTCTCACTAAGCCGTTAAGTTGCCCAGGCTGGGTTTGAACTTTTGATCCTCCTGCCTCAGCTTCCCAGAGTGCCAGGATTATAGGTTTGTGCCTTGCCTGGCTGGTTTCTGTCCTTGGACAGGGTACTTGCAGAAGACAAATAAATACACAGTAAAATCATGGCCAGTACCATATAGACAAATGCCAAATTAACGGTCTAGTGGTAACCCTTAGTATTTGCATGGAAGGGCTTTCCAGAGGAGTAAAACATGGCCTTGCTCTGACGATGGGTAGAATTCAGGTGAAGAAAACTTTTCCAGAAAGAGAACAGGTTGGAGCAAGGCTCAGAGGCTGAGACAAACAAGTCCCATAAACGCTCACTTCACGCTGGGCATCGTCCCCACCTCTTCTGTGGATTAGATTAACATCACACAGGAGGGAGTGGATTAGGGTTTGTGGTCTCTGTTTTATACCCTGGGACAGCGAGACTCAGAGAGGTTAAGTATTTGGCCCAAAGCTACCTAGTAAAACAATGGCAAACCCAGGGTTCGAGTCCATATCTTACGACTCCAAGTCCCAAGGTCTTTCTACAATACATACCGCTTGTTTGGGATCGGAAAGGGTCAGTTTGGACAGAATGGGAAGTTTCATGCTGGGACACTAAGGATGGGGAATGGTGGGGGAAACCAGAGAATTGAGGGCCAGGCAAGGGTCTGGACTGAGCACTGCTGATATAACTCAAGTTTGTTGGAACTCCCATGTCTGTGGCTCTAGGGGCAAAGGCTGGACTGGCTAATAATCAGGCAGCTTGGGAGGAAGAAAGCTTGTTCCTGTCCTTTAGTCCTGGATGCTTCCTTCTCTTGAATTTGCTGGTTGGGTGCTGTGGAGAGTCAGTGATGAAAGTACTCACCACAGACGCCTCAACTCTCTGGGTGCCACCACCCCAGCCTCCCTCAGCCCAGGGGCTCCACGTTCATTCTGCTAAGCTGAAGGTTTCCATACAGGACGATGGAGGAAGAGAAACCACTGGGGACTGACAATGTGTGGGAATTTCTCAGCTGATTAAATAGCAGCTTGCTTGGGGGTCTTAAGTGTGTGGGATCAGTAGCAAATCCTCCCAGCCTCTTTCTAACTGGATTTAAAAGTGGACACTGTTTTCAAACCTCTGGGACCCAGCAATATCACAGTTAGGAATTTATAAGGAAATTTAAAGCAAAGTCAAGAATATGGATATGTAGTGCTTTTTCCCTATTTTCTCTCCCAGTGAGTCTCTTGTTTGTGTACAAGAAGGCTATTGTTTTTTGAGTGTTGACCTTGTATCCAGCTACTCTACTGAATCTGTCAATTAGGCCTAGAAGTCTTTTGGCAGAGTTTTTTCTATGTAAAGTATCATATCGTCAGCAATAATGACAATTTAACTTCTTCCTTTCCTATCTTTATTCCTTTTATTTCTTTCTCTTTTCTAATTGCTGTGTGTAGTGCTTTTTGTAATACCCAAAATTTGCAAATACCTAAACCCTATGTTCGTGAGTTGGAAGAATTAATATTTTTGAAATGTTCATGTTACTTAAAGCCATCTACAAATTCAAAGTAATCCCTATCAAAGTTCCAATGAATTTTTTTTACAGAAATAGAAAAAATTCCTTTGAAATTAAGAGAGAGCCTGAATAACCAAAACATCTTGAACAAAAAGATGGAAGCATCATACTACATGATTTCAAACTCTACCACAAAGCTACAGTAATCGAAAAAGCTTGGTGCTAGCATAAAATAGACACATAGCCCAGTGGAACAGAGCGGAGAGGCCGGGAATACGCACACACATTCCACCAACCGAATTTTGACAAAGATGATGAGAGTGCGAGATGAGGAAAGGAGCGGTGCTGAGAAGACTAGATAGCCACATGCAGAAGAATGAAGTTAGAGCCTCTTTTTTTTCCTATTTTTCGGGGTGGAACAGAAGACAAAGTCCCATTATGTATTTCAAGCTGTCCTTGAATTCACTAGCTGGCCTCAAACTCACAGTGATCCTCCTGCCTCAGCCTCCCAAGTGCTGGGGTTACAAATGTGCACTACCGCGCCTGGCCCTCATCTCAAACCATATACAAAAAAACCAATCCAAAATAGATAAAGAGGTATACGTATGAGGAGAAACTGTAAAACTACTTGAGGAAAACATAAGGGGAAACCTCCATGACGTTGGGGCAGGCAATGATTTTTTTGGATCGGACTTAAACATAGGTAACAAATTCAGCACTCTGGGAGGCTGAGGCAGGAGGTCACAAGTTTGATCCCAGCCTGGGCAACTTAGCAAAACCTGTCTCAAAATAAGAAACATAAAAAGGGCTGGGAATATAATTCAGTATGAAGGCCTTGGGTTTAATCCCGAGTACCACATATTTTTAAAAAAAGGAATAGGCAACCAAAGTGAGCTAGCCCCTTCCTGACGCGCGCTGCTTCCGGAGGAGGAGGTTCCCTTCCCCCTCCGGTTCACGCTTAGGGAGTCGGGGCGGGCCGCCCTCGCCCTCGCCCTCGCCCTCGCCCTCGCCCTCGCCCTCGCCCTCGCCCCGTTGTGGCTGAAGACGTCTCCGTGGCCACTTCCCACACCCAAGACGGTTTCTGCTGTCCCGTCTGTCAGGAGGTGCTCCAAACGCCGCGCGCACCGCGGCCTGTCAGCGCGTTTTCTGTAGAAAATGTTTCCTGACTGCAATGAGAGAAAGTGGATACGTTGTCCCTTGTGTCGTGCCAATGTGACTAGAAGAGAAACAGTGTCCAGAACGGGCCCTAGATCTCGAAAACATCATGCGAAGTTTTCTGGTAGCTGCAGATGCGGTGCAAAACAGATTTTTGTCGTATGAGGCATCATTACAAATCTTGTAAGAAGTATCAGGATGAATATGGAGTTTCTTCTATCCAATCTTTCAGATTTCTCAAGATTCTGTAGGGAACAGTAGCAGGAGGGAAACATCCACATCTGACAATGCAGACACTCACGGAGAGAATGCAAGTTCTTCTGGGTGTCCCACCTTTAAGTGTCCCTTGTTTCAAGTCCAATTTTACCAGACAGCGCTTACCGGACCACTGTAATAGTAACCACCATTTCAGATGGCTCTTGTGACATGTCCTATTTGTGTGTCTCTTCCTTGGGGAGACCCTAGCCAGATGACTAGAAATTTCATTAGTCATCTAAATCAAAGACATCAGTTTGATTATGGAGAATTTGTGAATCTTCAGCTAGATGAGGAAACCCAGTATCACACTGCTGTTGAAGAATCTTTTCAAGTAAACATCTAAAATCTGTAGACGTCTCTGCTTCTTTGTACTTGCAAGTACCATGTTTAAGGGGAACATTACATGAAGTCATCATTTCAATAACTTGATGTGTATACTAATAAAAATAATTCATCTAAGTTTTTAAATTGAAAAATAAAAGTGGGCCACCTAAAATTTTTGCTTCATCCTCTTGACAAGCTAAAAAAATGCAAGTTACAGTATTACTTTAAAAGCATGAAAAAGGTTGTACTTCTTTTTTATATTACCTATGATTGGATTTTTTCATTATTATGTTGCTTTTGAAATTTGGTGCAGTTCCTCCCATTTACTTCTTTGTACACAAGTAACACAGTAGCAAATTCTGATAGATGCAATTAATGTTAACCTAACAAATCTGAGCCAGTTGTCAGAGTTGCAGAATGGAACCTTGAAGTGCTAAATGGAATAATCCAAAGGAAGTTTTTAAAAATACATTCTAGCCACATAAGGGACTAATATCCAAAACATATAAGGAATTTAACACAATATGAGAAAACAACCTGATTAGAAAATAGGCATGAGGATCTAAATAGATATTTCTCAAATTGGCCAACAGGTACACAAAAAAAGCACATCACTAATCATCATAGAAATGCAAATTAAAACCACTATGAAGCTGGGCATGATAGCACACATCTGTAATCCCAGCACTCGGGAGGCTGAGGTAGGAGGATTGACACGAGTTCAAGGCCAGCCTGGGCCACATAGTGAGTTCAAGGACAACCAAAAAAAAAAGAAAAAAGATAGCCTGAACTGTATAGTGAGCGAGATCGTGTCTCAAAAACAAAAACAAAGCAAGACAAAATAACCCCCACTATGAGCCAAGTGGAATGGCGCATGCCTGTAATCCCAGCATTCTAGGAGGCTGAGGCAGGAGGATCATAAGTTTGAGGTCAGCCTTGGCAACTTAGTGACTTAGGGAGACTCTGTCTCAAAATAAATAAATATTTTAAAGGGCTGGGGAGGTGTGAAGGCCCTGGGTTCAAGCCCCTGGACTGCAAAAAATGAAATGAAAAGCAAAGAAACAAAAACTCCTATGAAATATCACCTCATACCTGTCAGAATGGTCACTATCAGAAACAAACTTTGGTAAGAACATGGGTAAGTGACCCTTGCACACTGTTGGTAGGAATATAAGTCAAGCAAGACATTGTGGTAAGCAGTATGGAGATTCCTCAAAAAATTAAAAATACAGGGCCGGGGATTTAGCTCAGTGGTTCCGTCGCTTGCCTTGTAAGTGCAAGGACCCGAGTTCGATCCCTGGTACCAAAAAAAAAAAAAAAAAAAATTAAAAATAGAATTGCCATGTGATCCAGAGGTCTGACTGCTGAGCTTGTGTCCAAAGATATAAAATCCGTGTATTTAAAAATTATCTGCATCCTACTGATGGCAGCACTGTTCGCACAGCTGGGAGGTGGATCAGTCTGTGTCCAGCCATGGGTGCACGGATGAAGCACACATAGTACATACTCCGTGGGGCTGTATTCAGTCAGAAGAGGGAGGACGCCTGTCATTGTGACAGCACGGATGAGCGGGAGACATTTCGGTGAGTGAAATAAGCCAGGCACAGAAAGGCAAACTCTGCCTGGCCTCACATGTGGAATCTAAAAAAGCTGAACTCAGAAACAGTAAAACTGTAGTACCAAAGGCTGGAGGCTGGGGCACCAGAGAAATGTTGGTCAAAGGACACAAAATGTCAATCAGAGAGGAGGAAGAAGGTGAAGAGATTCATTGTACACCATGGTGATGATGCTTAATACCATTATATATGTGAAGATTGCTAAGAGAACAGAAAGTGTGTGTGGTGAGCGAATGTTAAATAGCTCGATTTAGCCATTCTGCCAAGTATACGTATATCCAAACATCATGTTGCACACCACAAAATATACAACTTTTGCTTGTCAATTAAAAAATAAATAAGCTTGATATGGTGGCGTGTCTATAATCCCAGCTACTCAAGAGGCTGAGGTAAGAGGATTGCAAGTTCAAATCCAGCCTGAGCAGTACAGTAAGACCTTGTCTCAAAGAAACAAAAGCAAAACAAAGCCCAAAACACAGGGCAGTACAGTGATGGAGCACTTGCCTGGCATGTGTGAAGCTCTGGGTTTGATCTCCAGCATGGCAAAAACAAACAGAAACATAAGTGTATATACAAAAGACTATATGGAAAGCTGTGTAGTAGATTATAGGTTTTATTTTTTCTTTTCAGTTATCTTTTTTTGTGTATGTGTGGTATTGGGGATCACACCTAGAGGCTCTCTACCACTGAGCTACATCCCCCCCACCCCACATTTTAAAAAAAATTTTGAGACAGGATCTCACTAAATTATCCAGGTTGGCCTCAAACTTGCAATCCTCCTGCCTCAATGTTCTGAGTAGCTGGGATTACAAGCTTGTTTCACCATGCTTGGCTTCTATTTAGTTTCCTAAAAATACTCGACTGTTTTTTAATTACATATGAATCAAAGAAATATATTCTCCTTGTAAAAAAAGTAAAACGTTACACATAAAATTGAGATCTCTTCCATCACCTCCCTCCGTCCTGTATATCTCTATTGAGCATTCATACATACATATATACATGTGTATATATATGAGCCCGCTTTTTTACGAACCCACTTTGTATATATCATTTTAAAAATACTTTTTCAACTTTTTGCTTCACTCAACACTGTTGCTAAGACATGTTTCCATGTCACTGTGTTTCAATCTTATGTCTTCTTTTAAATTACATACTATCTGATACATGGTTATTTACAGTTTTTTGCTACTATAAACAGGGCTGTATGAACACTAGCCATTTACATTTTTTGCTCAGATTCTAATGAAGTGTGCTACATATATGCAAGGGCTGAGCAGAGACTAGTGTGCATTTACAGTTCTAAGCTGTATTACAGTAAAAGACACAGCCATGAGCCCCCACAATATTTCCCCTTACTTTGAAAGCAGCCCACCTTCTTTCCCATTTTTTTTTTTTTTTTTTTTTTTGAGACAGGGTCTCACTGTGTAGCCCAGGCTGGCCTCGAACTCACAGCGACCCTCCTGCCTCAGCCTCCTGAGTGCTGGCATAGGCGTGCACCACCACGCCTGGCTCCTGCCTCTTTCTGAAGCAGTTCTGAAGTTTTCCTTTTATCTCTATGAGGTGTGATAAAAACTACAATGAATGCTTCTGTTGAGTGTCCTTCAACACAAATACAGCTTGTAAAACATTATAATATGTCTTTATCCACTTTGTTCACTGGATCTGGCACTGTATGACTGATGACTCTTCCTCAAAGTCAAAATGCCATGAAAGGTAAATGTTTTAAATTAATTCAGGTCATCAAGGCAGCCATGACAGTACCACCAAAGACACTCAAGAAAGAGGATTTCTGAAACTGCTTCAGAAAGTGGCAAGAGCAATGGAATAGATGTGTTTGAAGTGAGGAAAATGTTTTGAGGGGGATTCAATGGCAATGTGTCTTGGTTGGGTTTTTTTTTGGTGTTTTGAGACAGAGTCTCACTATGAGATTCATGCTGGCCTTGAACTCATGGTGATCCTCCTGCCTCAGTACCCTGAATGCTGGGATTACAGTTGTGTGCACCATGCCTGGTTTTGTAATAAAATTTTTAAAAATGTAAACATACACTGTATTGTATGATCATGCCTCATGTACACACCCCCCCCACACACACATTTTGTGGTGCTGGGACTGAACCCAGGGCCTACGCATGCTAAACATGCATTCTATCACTAAATTACATCCCAGTCTACCCTTCTATCCTTCTTTTGAGACATGATCTCACCAAGTGGCCCAGGCTGACCTTGAACTTGTGATACTCCTGTCTCAGCTTCCTGAATGGCTGGGATTACAGGCATGCACCACTGTATCCAATTTCAGAAAAAAAAATTAAATTACTATATTTGTTTTAATTTGAGCTGAACCAAAGGCAATGACTTTTAGGTATTAATTCGTGTGCCCCCTTTTCCTAGAGGTCAAGGTGACTCAGGACACACATAGTACCTTAGCACTGTTGATGCTCTGGGACCAAGATAACAGCCCATCTCCATGTAGTAATTTTTTTCTCACAGAATTCAGGGCAATGTGGATGTGAATCCATTAATTCCCCAACTTTCTGAATCCACATGAGAACTAAAAAGATCAACAACTGGTATAGAAAAGGGGCTGGAGTCCCACTCCCTCCACTAACGCAATACAGCACCTGAGACCTAGAGAGAGAAGTTTCAACTCCTAGAAAGGGAGGAGGAGATAAGATAGATATGTCAGTCCCCATGGGTACAGCAGAATCCTCTGCTAGAATTTATTTAATTCAGTCGCTCGGCTATGCAGCCACCCTGGCTGCTACCACTGCTGGCTCTTCGGCTCTCATGGGCCCACTGGGGATGCTGGGGTGGCATGTGAGGACATCAGCAGATTCCCAGCACCTTCTACTTGGTGCCGTGTCATCCTTAACCAAAGGTGCAACTGACTGTAAAGTAAGTAAAATTCTTGCATTTGCTAAAATGAGTTATAGCACAAAGGCTCCCTGGTTTGAAAAAAAGAAAGAAAAGAAAAAAAAACACTCCCCTCCCTCAGACTCCCCTCAAGCCTCTAATCTCATCCGTGAAAAGGAACTGTACTCTACTGTCCACAAAACAGTCTATTTTCAAAGTAAGAGCAGAAGGGCTCTGGAGGAGAGTGCCGGCACTGCAGCTCTCGAATTCCTGCCTGTTTATAGAAAGCAGGGGCTGAGGACAGACACTTTGAAACCACCTGGGAAAGAATTAAAGACCAAGGGGGGCAAAACCCCCATCACAAACAGAATCTCACTGATCAAGTGTGAAAGAAAAGGAAGAAAGAAAAAGCCAAGTAGATCTTTGCAGGCAACCACTAGATGGACATAGAATTCAAAAACATTCTTTAGTGAGATCAAGGATGGCAGGCTTTGAAGCCTGGAGGGCTGACGGTCTCGGAGCCCGCCTGGTCCTGCAGGCCCCACACCCAGGCAGCCACAGTCTGGCACTTGCTGGAGGAAAGCATTTAAATGGGAACAATGTCGAATTTCACAGCTATCTTATGTCCAGTGACCTTACGGACCCCAAGGGAAAGACAGATAAAAAAATGATTGTTGTCAACAAGTTCCTGAAAGTGAAGAAGTCAAACAGGGAACCCGGAGAAGCCTCGTTTCAAAATGAAAATGCGCGCTGCCGGCCAACAGTGCTTATTTATCCATCTATTTATTCTTTTTATGGAGGACTACAGTGTGTCTCATACAGAACGCTCACTAACTCAGGAAAAATTCCCCATGGGAAAAGAGGTCATAATGTCTATTCTGAGTTATTTAATCAATTTGAAACAGATTTTTACTGTTCTGTAAAGAAAATGAGACATAACTAGGGTCTGACAAAAAAATCTAAACGTTAATGAAAGAATTTATGAGAAGAAAAGAGATCTCAAACTTCTGCTGTGTTTTGGACAAGAATCTCAATGGCCTTTCATGTCCCCTACACCTAAGTGAATAATCTTAGCTGAATAACTTTTTTTCCTTTAAGAAGAAACATTATAGGTGGAACTAAAATTCTTTTTCAGCACTTTTTACCACAGACCCACTTGTCACTCTTTTCCCAGCAACAGCTGGGTTTGACAGGTATGATTCTGTTTTGTTTTTGTATTTTTATATACATAACTTGAAAAGAACTATTATTTTTTTGCATTATCATATATATACGTGCGTGTGTGTGTGTATGATCTGTTTTGCTTGTTTCAACACTATGTTTTTGCCACCTATCCACGCATATGTTTCACTCCATTTTTGGACAATGTATTAAAGGAAGAAGGAGAAAGAAATTTATTCACACAAGAAGAGTTATATGTGCTTATATGTTTCAGCCCATAGTCGGGAGACTAAAGTCAGGAGGACTTCATGGAAGAAGCAAAGAGCCAAGTTTGCTTTTTGAAAGACTTGAAAAGGGATAGAGAATGCTGTGGGGCACTTCAGAGATAATCTTTAAAATAATTTCCTAAACTAAAACTAGTGAGGTTTGCGGTATGATCTTCCCCTCACTACTTTTTTTTTTTTTTTTTTGTACTGGGGGATCGAACTCGGGACCTTCCGCTTGCAAGGCAGGCGGCGGAACCACTGAGCTAAATCCCCGGCCCAAAATGTATCACTCTTTAGAAGGTAAGTTCTATATTGTATTTTTCCAGTACAGGAGATCAAACCGGGGTCTCACACATGCTAGGCAAGTGCTCTGCAACTGGGCCACATCCCCAGCCCTCTATAGTTTTTGGTCTTTTGTTTGTTTTGTTTTGTTTTTTAACACTTAGGCTAGACAAAGATTTTGACAGTGAAAGATACACTTAAAAAGGGATGCTGGGCCGATCAAGTCAAGATTTACTAAAACAGAACAATCACCCCAGAAATTCTATAAAGCACTATCATTTAAGCCCAACAGGTGGACACACAAACCAATTACAAATGAAAGCGATTTTGATCAATGGAGTCATTGGAGTGTGCTGAATAAAATACATTCAAATGTACTTGTAGAATAAGATAAAGATATGAAGGTGGCTTAGTGAATGTGCTTGTGTTAGTAGTTTTAATTTTACCTTGTCAGTGCCCCTATATAAAAAATTTGAGAAAGTAGGGCTTTGATTTGTTCAGGTTTCTTTAAGGAGGAGCCACAGAATCCTTGAAGCATGATTTGAAAAAGATGGATAAGATATTCTACCCAAAATTCAACATCACCTTTAATCTTGCCCTCTCCTCCTCTAATCCCTAGGTAATGTTTTGTGCTTCTTTTGCAGAAAAGCAATTTTGTTAATCACTTTAGCACCAATTCTTGCTTCCCTGGCAATACTCAGAACTGCTTCCATCCAAGTCTTTGATGTGGGAAAGAAACACACACACACTCTTTCTCATGTAATCTGAAAACAATTCACCTCTTGCCAATGAATGCACAGCACTCCACTTTAATAGAGAGCAAGTTCTGTGGAGGTTTCTAATCCTTTCTGCCAAACAAGAGAAGAGAGAGAATCACTCAGGTAGCCCAACCTCATTCTTGAGTTAAAATCACTTGGAATGTTTTGTGCTGCGTTTGGAGCTTTGTAAAAATATCACTTGCTGAAGATTACTACTCTCAGGAGAAATCAAAACACCTAAGACCCAAAAACAAAAACAAAGTAAAAATAAAAATAAAAAATAAGAAAGATTCTTCATCCCCAATTCAAACAAGATATTCTTCTCAACTCAGATAACTCTTGATCTAAGTGTATTAGAAAAAAACCTGCTTTAATCCCTCAAAGCAATGGTGTTATAGATAAGTACCAGTAACTGAGGTGGCTTAAATTCCAGAAATGTACAAAAGATTTAGTTGGAAAAAAAACTAAAAAAAGAAAAAAAAAGCTCAACTGGCATTGCTGTGACTTGAAGAGGTAAATCTAGGGCAGTAAAAACGCAAAGAATGACCCCTAAAAAAGAAATGCCCATAAAACTTCAGAATTTTTTTAGTGGTCTCATAGGCTGTTTACTTTGTGTGTGTGTGTGTGTGTGTGTGTGTTGGGGAGATATGTGTCAGGGTTTTCAAAAGTGGAGATTGTTTTATTGATTTGTAGATACAATGGACTTCATTTGAAAATTATATGTTACAACATTCTGAAGCTTTATTCTATAAATGATTTTCTTTCTCTCTTCATAATTTTTCTCCCAGTTTAGTTTTTTTGTTTGTTTGTTTTTGGTACCAGGAATCAAACTCGGGTCCTTGTGCTTGCAAGGCAGGTGGTGGCACCACGGAGCTAAATCCCCGGGCCTCTCTCAGTTTAGTTCTTGAGCCTTGAACACCCCAGTCAACCCACTGCAAATCTCCACACCTCTGCTCCACTCTAACTCTTTATTGCAAAGTGATGGCAATTCCTTTCAGCATGGCTTCCTCCATTTATCCAAACATGCTTGAAAAATGCAATTTCACTCTTTAGGATCCCCTCTTTTGGAGATAAAACTTATTTTTGATATGTAGCACATTTAAATAGTTAATAGCTGAAAGTTCAAAAGATGTAAAATGGAACATTGTGAAACGAAACTGTCCTCCATCCACAAAGTTTCCCTTCCAAGAGGCAAACACTGGCACCAGGTTTTTGTATATTTTCCAGAGATATTTGGTGAACTCAAGTCAAAACTCAGATGGTTTTCCCTATTCACACTATATTACACACACTTTCCTGCATTTCTCATCTTCCTCATTCTTTTTAACAGCTGCTTATTATTCTGTGCCATGGATACGATTGATTTATCTCTACAGTGTGGGAGACTTTGGTTCCAAACACTTCCATACCCCATCATTGGCTTGTTTCGTCTCAGGTTGTTTCTATGATTCTGCTTTGGACACTTTTGAGTAAGTGACTAAATATAACATGGCCGGCTCTTGAAAGTTTACATTTTTCTGGAAGTTTTTAAACTTCAAAAAAGTGATGTTTTTGCGTTTTTTAATTTAAAAATCAGCATTATGGAAGTTGTATGATATAGCTCACCTAGACTGTCATAACTGCCTAAACATTTAAAATTCCCTTGTTCATTGATTTCTCCTATGTGGGTAGTGGAACACAGAACACTGAATTGACAAGTTCCTTCTAACAGCTGATATTAATTATAATTTTCTATCCCCACAAAATATTACTAAATATTATTGCTTTGCACATCTTTAACTCTGACACTTAAACTTGGATTCAACACACTGTCTTCTGGTTGACCTCAGCTTTTCCCGAAAATTAGGCCAACGGTGGGGCCTGATCCTGTGGTTATTCTCTTGTTCAGCAGTCCAAAAAATGGAATTTTTGTTTGTTTGTTTGCAGTACTGGGGATTGAGTCCAGGGTCTTGTTCAAGCTAGGTAAACATTATGTCTCTGAGCAACCTCCCAGCCCTTTTTAGTTTGAGACAGGGTCTTGCTAAATTGCCAAGGCTGGCCTAAAATTTATGATCCTCCTGCCTCAGCCTCCTGAGTAGCTGGGATTACATGGCTGGGACAGAGCTCTGGACAGATTACAGATTAAATCTCCTGAGTCCTGACACACATGCCAGGACACAGTAGCCTCAGGACCAAAGTTCTTCTCACCTTTTGGTAGCTGTATGGCATGTGGAGGCTCACACCCTGGCCAAGTGAGAATCCACTCTCTGAACTCTATCTCTTCAGGACTGACACCAATGTTATCACTGTTTGACTCTGTTATCAGGTGGACTTTAGTTTTAGCTTTTCAATTTTCCATTTCCCTCCTAATTTATGTGCTTCTATTGTGGAAGGGGAGGTTAGTAGGTTCTGCCCACTCTTCTGGGAGCATCTTCCAGCAGAAGGCCTGTCACTTGCAAAGCGCAGCTGGGTTGACTGGAGGCAGGAGAGCTGCTCGATGAGTGGCTGTGTCCTGTGTGAGGACCAGGCTGTGACCTGAGCTCATGCTGCCAAGAGAAGAGCTCAAGCCTGTTTCCAGGTCAAGCCATTGAACCGAGAGCCGACTTGGCTTTCTTCCATGGCTGATTCCTAACACAGGGGCCTTTTCTCAACCATCTATTTGAAACAGCTGCTACAGGAAAGGGGAAAAGACATACTACATAGACTAATATTTTAGAATCAGTGAGTTTCTTAAAAGATAACAGTAAATCTTGGTTTAAAAATTAAGATCTATTTTTACTCGATCAACACCCAAACTTGTTTTTATATTTAACAACACAGCCCACCCTCTGTTTAGACAGTGTGACCGAATGATGCTGCAGGAAAGCTCTCCCTTGGTACAGTACTGGGACTGAACCCAGGCCTTTGCATTGAGCTACATCTCAGCCCTTTTTATATTTGGAGACACAGTTTCCATAAGTGTCTCAGTTCCCTAGGCTGGGCTCCAACTTGCAATCTTCCCACCTGGGCCCCCAGAGTGCTGGGTTGCAGGCTGTGCTACCATGCTTGGCTCTCATTTTTTATTTTTTTTAATAGAACCTCAAACCTATGACAAGGTAAATAATTGATATTCTATGGTTTCATTCAGTGTAACAAAGGTCTTGAATGAAAAAAGTTCATTTAAAGTTAGGTATTATTACATAGCATCAATAACAATTATAGAATCTGAAATAAGCATTCTGTATTTAATCCAGCACTTTCTTTTAGGAGAACTAAAGATGCCTAAAGAGCAAACTTTTCCTGGAACTTAAGTGCTGCCAGTTTTTTTCCAGTACCTGGGATAGAACTCAGGACCTTGCACTTGCAAGACAGGTGCAGTGGCGCTGAGCTACATCCCGTCCCAGAGTGGTGTTTCCAGACCCTTTGGAAAGTCAATCTTTCTGGACTACTGTAATTTATTTTTATTATTTTATTTATTTATTTATTGGTACTGGGATCGAACTCAGGTCCTTGCACTTGCACAGCAGGCGGCGAAACCACTGAGCTAAATCCCAGGTCCTATTTATTTTTTGAGACAGGGTCTCACTTTGTAGTTCTGGCGGGCCCTGAAGTCACTATGTAGTCTAGGCTGGCCTCAAACTCTTGGTAATCCTTCTGCCTCAGCCTCCGAAGTGCTGGGATTACAGGCATGTGCCACCAGGCCTGGCTGCTAATTTAAAAAGGGCTATTTTTCTTTTTTTTTTGGTACCAGGGATCGAACTCAGGTCCTTGCGCTTGCGCAGCAGGGGGCAAAACCACTGAGCTAATTCCCTGGCCCCTAAAAGATTTCGGCATCACTGCTGTAGGGTATACGTCCTTTTTTTTTTGGATACCAGGGATTGAACTCAGGACCTTGAGCTTGTGAGGCAGGTGCTGAAACCACTGAGCTAAATCCCTGGCCCCTGGCTGCTAATTTAGATAACTAGAAATCTTTACTTATGTATATTTTTTTTTTGCAGGGCTAAGAGTCAAATCTTGGGCCTTACACATGTTAGCGCGCTGAGCTGTATCCCTAACCCTAAAGGGCTAGAAATCTTAAATAGAGGTTCACATTTTGTTGGCGATGACTTATTTTTAGTTGTTTCTTTTGCATCTGGAGTAACAGGATAAGGTTCATTATACTATGACTCTGTCTAATTCATGAAAAACATTGCTTTCATGGCCATGATAGTCAAGTTTTGCCAATTTACTTGTAGAGTCACAAAAGACCAAAATGAATTTTTTAAAAACTTTATTTTTAATAACAGATTATTATAATGACTGATTAGGTAGGTATTTTTGTAGAACATTCCTTAACTGGAATTTGTGTGATGTTTTTCTCATTATTAGACTGACATTATGGTTCAGAGGAAGAAGACCACAGAGTTAAAGTGTCATTTTTATCACGCCATGCCAAGGACCAGCGTCAACAGGACTTCTCAGTCGTGTTGAGCGTGGCCGGCTGGTGAAGTAGTGCTTGTCAGCCTCCTCTGTCAGCTGCTCCTCCCCTTTTCTGGCCTACTCTTTGGAAGGAAGACACCGAAGCCACTGCACACAGGCCTCACCTAAGGGGGCGGAGTGATCTTCCCACCTTGAAGCCAGAGTGTGTACTAGAATTCTTCTGCACCGCAGAACTGTAAATGAATGTGTCTTTCACTTAGTTAATGTTCTTTGACAAACTATGTTAGTTCCTACAAATTCCTTTAAAGTTTTGCAAAGAGATTATGAAAAACACAGGAAGGTGAGGGCCCACATGATTAACTCTAAAACTGTAGCTGAGACAAAGCCAGATGCCCCGGGCACATCTGTTAATTCCAGCCTCTAGGGTTGCAGTTCCAGGGCAGCCTAGGCAACCGAAAAACTGTTAAAAAGAGAGAAGGGCCGGGGATTTAGCTCAGTGGTTTCGCCGCCTGCTGCGCAAGCGCAAGGACCCGAGTTCGATCCCCGGTACCAAAAAAAAAAAACCATAATAAAAAGAGAGAAAAAGCCAGGCTTGGTGGCACATGCCTGTAATCGCAGCACTCAGGAAGCAGAGGCAGGAGGATTGCTGTGAGTTTGAGGCCAGCCTGAACTACACAGCCAGCCCTTGTCTCAAAAAACCAACCCCTCCATAACAACAACAACAACAAAAACTTTAAAAGTAATCAGTGCTTCCAGCTAGGAGTGATGGTGCACACCTATAATCCTTACACCAAAAAGGCTGATGCAGAAGGGTCACAAGTTTGAGGCCAGGCTGAACTACATAGTGAGAGCCTGTTTAAAAAAAAAAGCAAAACTAATCAGTACTTCTAAATACTCGTATGAAATTCATAGAGTCTTAAATTTTAATATATTATGAATCCCTGTCTTTGGTATTGTAATTTAAAAGCAGTTCAATATTTTCAGTGTACTTACTAATTACAAACAAAAAAATTAAAATAAAAGCTTTATAAAAGTAAACGTACAGCCAGGGATTTAGCTCAGTGGTTTTGCCACCTGCTGTGCAAGTGCAAGGACCCGAGTTTGATCCCCGGTACCAAAAACATAAAAAACAAACGTACAGTAGACCCTTGACTTACGAACTCAATTTGCTCTTGAGGGCTGGTTGTAACTCAAGTTGGTCAACTGAAGGCTCAGGTTCCTCTACACAGCCTTCACAGTCTCTGAAGGTGTATTTTTTTTTTTTTTTTGGTACGGGGGATCAAACTCAGGTCCTTGTGGTCACAGTCTCTCTCTGTACACAGGCAGATCCGTGTCCTCAGAGAGACCCTGGCCCAGGATTTCTCAGTTAACCCCACACAGGAGAGGATGCTGTCATGTTCCTTCCAGAACTCTTTAAGGGTTAAATCTGTGTTTGAGACCATCTGGAAGCACAAGACGGTGGCATTCGGGTTGTAACTCAAGACTTTCATTGCAAGTTAAAACTAATATTCTGATTGTAATCTAAGTTGTTCATATGTCAGGCCAGTCATAACTCAAGGGTCCACTATAAATGTCATGCCCCTCATTATTTCATTATGATTCCTGGATTTGAACTTCAGGGGAATTGATAGCTTTTCTTAGAGGTGTTCTGAAGTCCACTGTACTCCTCTTACCTTCCTCTTTTCTATTCATATATTCATTTTCTTTGATAGCAAAATGATATTCAGATCCACCATAAAAATATTCATTTATTTTCATTATAAATCCATCTTTTGAGCCAGTTTTAATACAGTCTCAAAAGAATTTTAAAGGTGTGTGTGTGTGTGTTTTGGTGATGGAGTTTCTTAAAATTTTGTTTGGATCCCAGATTTGAGTTTTCTTCCCTTTCTTTTCTGTTTTTCTTTTCTTGATTGGGGGCTAGGGAAAGAATGATTGATAAACAATTATATCTGCTTCTCTGAGCTGAGGTTAAACCATAGTTTCAATTTTTTTAGACGGAGTCCTGCTATAGGGTTCAAGCCAGCCTTGAACCCACTATATAGCCCAGGCTGGCTTTGAACTTGCAGGGATCCTTCTGCCTCAGTCTCCGAGTGCTGGGATTACAGGCGTGTGCCACCACCAAATTAAAAAATAAAATTGCTAATTTTCCATTTTGACTTTGTGTTTCTTCTTGTATGGTGAATACATGGCTGTTTTGGAAATCAGTGAAGCACAAACCTGCTATCCTTCTGCCTCGGCCTTCCAAGTGCTAGAATTACAGGTGTGCGCCACTATGCTCCATATGTGTGTGATGGATTAACTAATGGTCAACTGGTAACACTCAGCTGAACCGAATCAGTGTGGTTGGGCATTGAAGAACCACCTGAGGATTGTTGCCAACAGCATAAAAGAGAACTGGAGGGGAAGATTGTTGGCTGTTGGTTTTCTAGAAGCTTGCTGTGGAGGGTTTTCCTGATGTTAACTTGGCTGTTCTTGGAGGAGGAGGAGCTTGAGGCCTCGCTGTCGCTGGGAATGGCTGCTGTTCTCATTAAGGGAGCCCTGATCCTCACCTTGAACATCACCTGCTGCGTCCAGTACAGCTCCCTCAGCCTGGTGGCACAAATCCTTCAACCCACCAGCGCAGGTTTTCTGGCTTCCACCACTGGTCTTTGGGCCTTCCTGGGGCAGATCCTTGATATGAACAAGCATGAGACACTGCCATGGGCTCTAGCGCACTGTCTGGACTCACGGAGGACATTGCCTTGGACTCTAGTCCTTCAGCTAGACTTATGTGGGAGATTGCTATGGGATCCAGACCATTGGCTGGATTCTTTGGCTCTTTATTTTATTTTTTATTTTATTTCTTTGGATTCTTTGGCTCTTACGTGCTGCTAGATCTCTTGCACTTCTCTGCAATTGAATTTTTGGGTGACTGTTATAAAATAATCCTATAAATTATGTGTCCTATATTAAATCTATTTCCCTTACAAAACCCAGACTACAACTATATATATAAACAAAACAAAACAACTATCTATATATAGATAGATAGTTGTTTCGTTTTAGTTTTTGAGACAGGGTCTCGCTGTCATTCAAGCAGGCCTTGAACTTTTGGAAACCCTCCTGCCTTGGCCTCCCTGGTGCTGGGGTCACACGCGTGTGGCACCACAACTGCTTTCACTCAGGTGTTCTTAAATGATGGTTTAATTTCCCCATCAATGAAACCAACATGGTATTCAGGGTAAGTTGTACTTGTTTGAAAGTGGTTTTCATGCTGATAATTTATTTTTATTTTATTTTTTGGAACTGGGGATGGAACTTGGGACCTTGTGCTTGTGAGGCAGGTGGTGGAACCACTGAGCTAAATCCTTGGCATAATGCTGATAATTTATAATGGGTTAATTAAATAATTTTTCTGCCTTCAAGTCCTCCACCAAAAACTAGGTATAATCAACTTTAGTATGTACAAAGAAAAGGTTAAAAAAAATTCAAATAGTGGAAGGCTAAGGCAGGAGAACCCCAAGTTCAAGCCCAGTCTGGACAGCTTAGGGTCTTAGCAAGATCCTGTCTCAAAATGAAAAATGAAAAAAAGCCCAGGGATATATCTCAGTGCAGAGGCCCTAGGTCATCCCCACTACCAGAAAAACAAAAGTCAAACAGTAAGAAATTACTAACATGTCTACACAAATTTGAGCACAAAATGGAAGAACTGTATGCCATATTCATCCCTGTTTTCCTTCCAGAGTGGCTCACACACACGAATGTAGCAAGATGGATCAACGCTGAACTGATGATGCTCTCACCTCTATCATCTAACAGTAGCTGATGCCTGCAAGTAAGTAAACTCCTTTACAGCGATTTCCAACAGATGGCAGAAATTCTTTAGTTGTATTGAAATGTACCAAATACTGCTTTTAACAATCCCCGGAATGGAGTTTGGAAATGGTTTTCTATACAAAGCCTTTGTTATAGTTTTTGAGTGTGTGTGTGTTTGTAACAGGATTTGACCTGTAACTATTATTGAGAATTTTCTTAGAAGAGTTCAAAGCATTTTACAGGGATCATTGCATTTATCCTTCAAGAGTAAGGCAAAGGCATTATCTCCACTACAGACTCAACACTAAAAGGCCAAGATAGGTGGGATTTTTTGTTGTTGTTTTGCTAAGATCAAAAAGTAATTCTGGGCAAAGCCAGATTCTAGTCTGACCTTGTTACGTGATGCTTTCTTCCTTAGTTATGGGTTGAAACATTTTCAGAATTGATTTCTCATTCATTCCTACTCCCTAAAAATAAGTGTTAAGATATAAATACAGAAGAAAATACCTCAATCCTCCCTATATGGATTTGGGAGACAGGATACAAAAAGGCATCTTCTTGCCTCCAACTCGTACTGCGTAGCCCAGAGCTAACAGGAAAAGGTGAGCCGCAAATACAGGTGGCATGTACTATATTAAATTTCCTACTAGTTATATTAAAATACATTGTATTTAACCCAATGAAGCTAAAAACGTAACTTTATAATAAAGTCAGTGAGATATTTCACATTGTTTTTCTTCAGCCTTCAAAATCTGGAATTGGTCCATGCCTAGGGCCTTCTTCAGTCTGGCCACATTTCAAAGGCTCAGGTCCACATGGGTCAGGGCCGAGCTGCGGGCCAGCACGGCTCTAGACCTCAGCAGCCCTCCCTTCAGCCTGGGGCCATGGGGAGGCCATGGTGATAAGCACAGGGATCCTGTGGGACTTGGGAGAGCCACCTTGTACGTAAGGCGCGCTGCCGTTTCCCCACCCAGGACTGCTCTGGGGTTATAGGCTCGGACCGTCGCCCATGGCCACACAAGCGCAGCGCCGGACGAGGCTCGGGTCTTGGCGCGAGGCGGGCAGGGGTGCCGTCCGCTTCCGGGGTCGACCCGGTTCCGGCCCCGCGTGCGCCGAGCCGAGGGGCGACGACCGGGAGGAGCGGGCTCCGCTCGACGCTCCGCACCCGCACCGCTCTGGCGGCCTCACCCACGCCCGGGAACGGCGGCGCGCGCTTCCGCCGGCGCCGGCCCTGCCGCGTCCCATGTGACCAGGCGAGGGGCGGTGTCGCCTCCACCGCGGCAGCGGCTCCTCGGTCGGGCTCCGCGTCGTCATGGGCAGCCGAGGCCGCTCGGGGCCGTCTGGGAGCGGCGAGGGCGGCGAGGGCCAGGGGGAGGGCCAGCCCGGGAAGACGAAGGGGAAGCGGGGGAAGCGGGGCCGGGCGCGCGGCGGGAGGGGGCGCGGCCCGGAAGGGGCGGGGGCGAGGCCGGGGGGCGCGGAGGACGAGGCCGAGCCCGCCGAGCGGGGCGCTGGGGTGGCGGGGCTCGCCGCGGTCGCCGGCTCCCAGGCGGCCATGACGGCGGCCGAGGAGGCCGAGGGGCCCGCGCTCTGGCGCCTGCCCGAGGAGCTGCTGCTGCTCGTCTGCTCCTACCTGGACGCGCGCGCGCTCGGCCGCTTGGCCCAGGTGTGCCGTTCGCTGTGGCGCGTCACCAGCTGCGACCCGCCGTGGCGCCGCATCGCGCGGGCCTCGCTCAACGCCGGCTTCTCGCGGCTCGGCAAGGACCTGTAAGCGCCCGCCCGAAGGGCCCCGAGTACCCTAGTCGCCAGCCAGCCAGCCTCCCCCCACGCTGGAATAAAGTGCGGCTTCGCAACTCTGAGGCCCAGGCCTCAGATAAAATCAGACGTGGGGAGCTAGGCCCCATCCCAGGAGCCGGCGTTCGGCCGCGTCAGCGTAGCGCAGGGTTTGGTGCGGGCTGGAGCAGAGGCCAGGTAGCACGGCCTCGGGCCTCGGCCCGGTCTTCCTTCCTTTCGGCCTGTTTGCGGTAGGAGCTGAGACCCGCCAAAGAGAACTTTCCAGAACCACGCGCTGTCCCAGCGAAGTGGGGTGTATGGAGTTGGGGGAGTAAAAGCTTTCAGATTTCCACCCCACCCAACCGGAATACAGTACAATAACGTGAAAGTCATTTTTAAAGCAAAAGTCCATAATACCATCAACTCTAGGAAACTATTTCCATTTTTCGAAATTTTCAGTTGCATTCCCCCATAGTTGCTGTCTTACTGTTCCTAACAATAGGCGCGTAGTGAATAATTTAATGCCTTTCCGAGTAACAGCTTCATTCAGCCAGTAGTCACGGCATGCCATACATTTCTTTTTGAATTAGTCCTTAGGATAAAAATCTCAAGATAGGTGTTATTGGATCAAACGTTATGATTTGCAGTGGTGTTGGATCAAGTTACAGTATACCAGCAAAGAATGATTGAAGCAATCTCGTGAGAATTTTTTAAATATCTTTGCTACTTTAGCAGATAATATGATAGGTTAGAGTTGTGTTAATTTCCACCACTTTTACTACTGACCAGGATAAATATTTTCTCATGTGTTTGTTTCACCTGTGAGAGTCTCTCTTCCTACTCTTTCCCCATTTATTATTAGGGTCTGGATGTTTTTCTTACACATTTGGAATCTTTGTGGATTGTAGATGTTAGTCTGTCATCTTTGGTGCTAATATTTTTCTAGTTATTTTTATTTTACTCTTTTTTGTTTGTTTTTTGGGTTTTTTTTTTTTTTTGGTATCAGGGATCGAACTTGGGTCCTTGGCGCTTTTGAAGCAGGCGGCGGAACCACTGAGCTAAATCCTCGGCTTCTTATTTTACTCTTTTTATCCCATAGAAGTTGTGTGTGTGTTTTTTTCTCAGTACTAGAAATCGAACTCAGGACTTTGGGCTTGCCAGGCAGGTGCGGCACCACTGAGCTACATCCCTGGCCCCTCATAGAAGTTTTATACGTTATTAGAATTTTCTAGTCTTGTTTTTTTTTTCTTTTTTCCCCAAAGCTGAAAAATTGATAATTCTGTACAGACTGATGAATCTCTTAGATTTCCTACTGTTTTTCTTACAACTTTATTTTTATTTTTATTTTTAAAATTTTTTATAAATTTTACCCCAGTCCCTACCTCAAGCCCCCTCCTCCTATGTACAAAATCTTTGTTTCCATTTTTTTCCTTCTATTTTCACTGTTTTTCTTGTTGCTTCCTTCGCACAACTTGGTTTTTAAAAATAGTTAATACTCTCCTTAATACCCTTTTTTGTTAGGTGCAAAAAGTGAATTCAGTTTACTGTTTTTCACCCAATTGTTGCTTAGTTATTATCGTATCTTCTGTTAAGTAGATCTTTTCATTCCTCTTGACTTGGGAAACTGACTTTGCCATTTATTAAGTTTATGTATATATTATTCATATATACAAACATAAGTATGTTATGTATGAATATTTGATCTATGTCTACGTTGTCCATTTTCTATTGATGTATTTTCTATTTCCATACCATTAAAAATTGTTGCTTTTTGATAGACTAATATGTATTAGGCTTAGATTACTGTATACTTGTTGGATTTGTGTGTGTCCATTTCTACTCAGTTTCCCACAAAAAGTCTACCTTTTCAGAGATTTTTGTGGTTTTCAATATAAAATTTTTACGTATCTGTTGCTGAATATATTCTTGTGGTTTCTAATCTTGTGCATTTTGTTTTTATTACAAATGCAATCTCTGTTTTCCAGCAGAGTAAGATTGATGTACAGGATTAGTGTAATCTTTTGTAAATTTTGAATCTGATTCTTTTGCTTAACTCTTTCTAGTCTAGTGTGATTTTGTTGTTGATAATGATTCCTTAGGATTTGGAGGGGGGTGTGCAATCTTGTTACCTGCAAAAAGAGTCTTTTTTCCTCTTCCTTTCTTACCAGAGTAAAGCTTTCCCAGAATATTATCAGTTGACTCATAAGAGAAGTTGGCTAAAATGACTGGAACCCAGCCTAGCCAAGGCAAAGTTTGGCTTTCTGTTGGTCCTTACAGGGGTTGAATGAATGGTGATTATTTTCTTTCCCTTTCAGATGTTCTGAAAGAAAGGTAGTGGGAATGAGTCTACATTCTGATAGTGGGAATAATAACAACAAAGTGAAAGTGAGTTTATAGTGTCAAGTGCTTTGACACTGCCAAACAGTATTGCGGCTTTACTGACCATCTGTGTTTTGATTTTTTGCCTGTGCTTTAGCTTGAGGTATCACCTGCCTTCCAGGGAAGTTGTTTTGCTGCAGCGCTTGATAAAGAGCAGGGTCGCTGCTAGGTTTTCTGTGTTGAAGGAGAAGTTATACAAGTTACAGCAGGTGGGGAGAGTGTTTACCAGTGTGGTCTGCTTCAGGACAGCTGCGGAGTCTGCACTACTGAGAAAGGTAGTGTCATCTCTGGAGACAGAAGGCACACACCCCAGTTTTCCCAGGGCACGGAGCCTGGGCCCAAAGTATACCAGGAATGTGGCTGCTTGGATAGTGTGGAACTGCTCTTCATGCTTTGGGGTAACTCACTACAGACTGGATAAGTAGGATACATTTGTATAAGCACAGCACAGAACTTGATTTTGTTAGAAGCCATATTACCTCACTGACTGTGAGTTTTATCATATATAAAGAATAGCATTGTGTAGTAAAATGAGGCCTAAGCGTAGAGTGCTAGCTGGCACAGTGTTCAGCAGTAGGCACTCAACAGATTGTCATAAAGCAGAAGTTTTGCTTGGCTTCTCCTCTAGTCAGTTTGTATATGGCAAGAGTGGTGATGGCTGCTGCCTGAAGACAGTAGAGGGGAACACACACACACACACACACACACACACACACGGCTTAGTTTCTTTCACCTGTCCTGAATGTTTTCACAAACGTGACAGCAGGACCTGTGGGCTTAGGGCCTGCACTTGCTGCTTAAGAGCTTTCTGATTCTCAGGAACACAAACTGCTAAGGTTTACTGACCTTCCGGCCCAGGGCAAGCCCCGCTCGGTTATGTTCTTCCTAACTGATCATAGCTTTGTTGAGTAAGATGAACTGCTTTGGTTCTTTGTGATTTGTTAATGGTCTTATACTTGTGCTTGGAGGCATTTGGGGCACTTTAAAACCACAAACAAATAATTTGCTTCCCTTTAGGCCTCTTGTCCAAACAGTGAACACTAATAGGTACCCTGAGTTGTTTTTTTTTTTTAAAGGGACACAAAGATAGTTTGAGTCAGTCATCTGATTAAAAATCAGTTTGAAGGATTTATGAAGCCTGGAGGGAATAGAAATAACTTGAATAAAATAATACAAATCAAGGCATTGTTTCCTACAGCAATATTTTAAAGTTTTCCCCAAAGAGTAAGGAGAAAAGCTAACTTAGATCAGTGTACAGGAACAAAACTGGAATTCAGCTCTGCTGATGCATAATGCAGGCTGCCTGCCAGAGGCACACTGTGTGATGGGGTGTGTGTGTGTGTGTGTGTGTGTGTGTGTGTGTGTGTGTGTACTCTCTGTAGATTCTCATACTGAAAATGAATAAGAACAAAAAAAATTATCTATGCATATAAACCTATTTAAAACAATGCTTTTGCTATTCCTGTGTAAAGAAGGCTTCCTTGACCCCTGCCTTCCCTACTTAAGTGCTACATACAGTATTTTCAAACAGGAATTTCATTTTACACATACTGTGAGCAGCACCTGGGTGCTCCCTTCTTTTGCCTGTATTAGATTTGCCTAGAATGAACAGTAGGTGTATCCGGAGTGAGGCTGAGAAGGTGTTTGCCCTGGCATGCACACTCATTCTTCCACGGTCCTGAGGGCTGGGAGCTCTTTGAGGCTGGGGACAGGGTATCTATTTCAGTGATGACTAACATCCAGAGTGGGGAGATGGACACAGATAAGCAGGCTGTGTGTTTATTTTAAAATGATTGCACCTAAGAACTCTTTTTTTTTTTCTCCTCAGCATGAAGTTTCCTTTCCTAACTGAATGGAGAGGACATTGCTGACTGGTTACATTTAAGGCCTAAACTGTGATTTTCAGAAAACAGCAACTCAAAGTAGCTTAGGATTTCTGCTTCCCTTTTTGCATTACCTAGGGAGGAGAGGCACTTACTTGCTCTAATTTATTGAAAGCTTCCATCCATGGATGTATTCTCTTCGGTCGTTTTGGAAAGGTCTTATTTTTAATGGCTCTATGAGTTAATAAAAGGGTTCATTTTACATGCTCAAAATAATACACCTGTGGAAACAGGAAATGTTCTAGTGCGGTCACTACCTTCAGTGCAGCCTGTGGGAATGGAGAGCCTTCTCGAGAGCAGGGGCTGCTTGTCCATTTGAATGGTCAGAGCTGAAGTTCTTGACTCACAGGGCAGAGACTCAGCGTCTTTAGGAATTCCTGTGGTGTCTGTGGAATATCTCATTACTCCAAACCTGCAGTTTTTTTGTTTTTAGAACCTTCACCTTAGGTAAAGGTTGTGCTTGAGCTGCTGAAATCCAGTTGGCAGTGAGGTTCCTGAGTAAGTATACAGATTCCTTTTCAAATTATTGAGAGTTTGACATAGAAAAGACTAACTTTGGTGTGACAACCTTAATTCTGGGTTGATTCTGGCATTGGATTACTCTGGTCCTGACTCCTAAGCATGTGACGAGAAATTCAGGTATACTCTTTTCTGAGGCCAGCTTCTTAAAAACTTTGAAAATTAAGATGAGAAAAATAGAAAATTGGGTTTTGAATTTTCATTAAATTAACATTACTACATCCTATCTGTAGAAACTGATTCTTCAAAAAAAAATCTCTCAGAGGTGTCAACCATCAGAAGAGGTTTAGAATACAAAGATTTGTTTTGCTTTGTTTTGTTTTGAGGAAAATACTTTTGTTCCGAAGTCTTATTGAAAGTTGAACAGGGTTCAGATGGAACTCCAGATGTAATCAACAGAAGCAAGAGGATTGTGCTGATTAAGAGTATGTGTGGGAGCCAGGGCTGGTGGCGCACAGCTGTGCTATCAGCACTTGGGAGGCTGAGGCAGGAAGATTGTGAGTTTTGGGACAGCCTGAGCTACATAGCAAGACAGCCCCCTCCCAGTGTGTGTGCAAACCCTGAATTATGTGACTGCTTGAGCTGTATCTAAAACTGAGCATGAGACTATCTGGAGAAAGACTTGACCTCTTGTTAGAGGGTTAGCTGCCTCGTCTCGTCTCTGAGTCAGTTCTTCATTTTCTCCGCACTGTCCACGCTGCCCTCCCTGAAGTCTGGGCCACCCAATGGGCCCCTGTGCCTGCCCTGCTTTAGCCCACAATTAATTGCCAGCACATTCTTTCTTTTTCTCCTTCTTTTTTGGCATTTGACATGAGCTCAAATTGCTGAGAAAGGTGACAACTGTGAAATGAAGACAGGGCTTAGAGACACCTTAAAAAATACATGGAAAGGCCGCTAAATGACAAGAGCAGACTGCCAGGCTCTTTCAAAACATCGCCACGTCTGTTGACTTTCCATTCCTTGTCCACAGCACAAAATTGGAGGTCAAAGAATCATAGGAGTTAGAGATGGAAAAGACATTTGGGGTCAGCCAGTTCATCCCTCTGCCTTCTCCTGCTCCTGATTCCAAATCATTCTGTGCATTGTATTTTCTCCCCTGGCTTTTGTACAGTTTTCACGGTCTTCACTCAACCCAGCCGTCACCTTTGGGGAATGATGCTGGGGGTTCTGTCCATTTTCTTTCTGGCAAAGAGAGATATTGCCCCTGCCCCCTGTTGACGTTCATGAATTTCTTTGTTGGTGGTCTTGACTGAGGGGCTGAAGGTGAGCTGGGTCTCCCTGTGGGTCTGGTGGTGGCTTTTCTAGATAGAGTTGAAGAGTACAGTATTAGTATAGGATGATACTGGAGAAGGGATAAAGGGCAGGGTACCAAAGAGGCACTAAGAATTTATTCCTAGATTTTTTTCATATTTCTCGACCTAAAGGAAGTTTGTGTATAAAAAGTAGATGATGTTGGGATAGGTGGGCCGAGACAAGGAAATTACATAGAGCAGGAGTTTGATAAGAAATCTTAACTTGGAAATTGGTGGATTAGATAAGCAAATAGCCGAGTATGGTGGTACAAGTCTGTGATCCCAGCACTCAGGAGACAGAGACAGGAGAATTGCAGTGAGTTCAAGGCCAGCTTGGGCTACATAGTGTGTTCAAGGCCAGTCAGAACTCCATGGCATGACCCTGCCTAAAAAAACAAAGAAGCAAATGAAAAATTACTAGTCCTGTGAATTTGAGAATTGATTCTAGAAGTACATGCCAGGGAAGAAACAGAGCGATTACTTACTGTACAGAAGCTTCAGCTTGAGTCAGACTGAGAATAGATGGGGTGGGGACAAGTATTTCGGACTGGGACACTTGCTGTTATGGTCTCCCCTTTAAGAAGGTGATAAAAAGAAGTCTTTCTTTTTTTTGGTACTGGGGATAGAACTTGGGTCCTTGCGCTTGCGCAGCAGGCGGTGAAACCACAGAGCTAAATTCCCGGCCAATAAAGAGAAGTCTTAATGCTCGCTGGCTGTGTGGTTTGGAAGGGGAAATGGTCATTTTTAGAGGCAGCTTTGGATACCCCAGCTTCTTCCTCTTATTCTAGCAGCTGTTGGGAGCAGTCCAAGGGGGCTATTATATTTCTTCTGGTAACTCTGCCAAAAATAAGAGGAAATCCACAATCTGTGGGGATTTTTTTTGGGGGGGGATGGGGTGGCAGGTGATGGGACAGGGAAATTAAATTGTTTTGTAGTAAATACATTGAGATACTTTTCCTGGAAAGCTGTTCCACTGAAAGGAATGATATTCCCCTGCTCACCAACTGTAATTTGTTCCTGTCTAAGGAAAGGGCAATAGTCTCTGAATGCTTTTTCTTTCTTCCCTGCCTTGACCTGCGTTTCTCTCAGTTTTCCTTTAGAGAGGTCCATATTAAAAAAGGTGAATCAGGACTCAGACGTGGGCAGTGTGTGCTTAGAGGGGCACCCCCATCCCAAAGGTAGAGGCTGGGAGGGCCTCTTCTGCACCTCTTGGCTGGCTTCAGTGGCCTGGGACTGGGGTGTGAAAACTAGCTGGGTGGCATCTGGTTCATGTTCTCTTCATCCAGGCCAGGGCACCAGGGATTTCGAAATCTGGCCACTGGGTTTAGAACCTGCTTTGGTGATTAATATGAAACTCAGTTTCAGGATTAAAAGCAATAAAAAGCAACCCTGGGAAGCAGAGCAGTGTAATTATTCCTCACTTTTCAGCTGGGGAGTCCAGGGAGAAGTCATTTTGAAGGTAAGAGAACAAAGTCTACCTCTGAGTCTGCTGGTGCTTAATGCGTGGCTCAGAAGGGGGCCTGTTCACAGCATAATAGTGGCATCTTTCCTGAGGTGGTTTATTCTCAGAAAGTGCTAGATCAACCTTTCTGAAAGTTTATTGTATGATTCTTGAATAATCAATTCTGTAATCCAGTGAATGTGGGAAACGCTGTGTACCACAGCCCCCTCTTGGGGATCACAATGCCTGTTGGTAAATTAAAGGAATTAAGAGGCCCATGTTGTTTCAGCCAGTGTTGTCCCAAATGTTCTGGCCATAACAATTTTTTCCCCTGCTTTGATATCTCTTAACGTCTTCAGAACACACACACTGGTCAAATGCCTTGCAGATTACAGAGCCAAGCCAATGGCAGGAGAAAACAGGTGTGGGCATGGTCCAACTAAATCTAAACTCACAATACCGATAACCAGGGTTATGTGCAGTGCTTCTAAAACTGCTCTGGACAGCTTTGATGTATACATGCCTTAGGATACTTATCTGCCTAGATTTTTTTCCTCTTGAGTCTCTAGCACAATGATTTGGAGGCTTTGGTTGAATTCTTAGAGATGTGGTATAGTATACATTTTTAGGAGGAGCCTTTGAAGCTACAGGTATTGTTGGAAGTGTGACTTGCCAAACAAAGAACCTTACTTCTAAGAACTCTTGCTTAAGCTTAAGGAGTTCTTTCTTAAGCAGTTATTAAGTGGAATCTATCAAAATATCTATTCTGCTAGCACTGTGCTTCTTATTTCTTGTGTCTTAGGACTGTGATTTTTATTTGTGTTTCTTAGCATTTTTGACAGTACATTAAAAGATTAAGGTGAAAGTCATTTTTTTTAAAACAAGTTTTGGTTAGGCATAGTAGTAGATGCCTGTGATCCCAGCACTCTGGGGGGCTGAGGCAGGAGGATCCCAAGTTTGAACCTACAGTGAGCAATTTAGTACCTTAGTGAGACCTCATTTGGGGGAGAGAAGTATTTCAGAAAATTGAAAACTTAGCCTGTGATTTTTTATGCTCTTGTTCTTCCCTAGGTATGTTGCTGTTTGAATAGAACTGCTTAGTGGCCTGGCCTTGCTCTCTTGTGTCCTTTGAGATAAAGTTCATAATGTTCTTTTGAATATGCAGTCTTCCTCTTGTTTGCAGCAAATTGTGTCATGGGTTACATTGTGTCTTTGTCTCTCCCAGAAATCTCTATAAAAGTCTTGATTGAATAAATTAGAAAATGAATTCTATAAATTGTTTAAAGTCTGACGGCATATGCAGTTAAGGCTTCTGGTATACCAGTGGTCTGCAGAATGCTGAGAGCCACTTTTAGAAGCACTCAGAGGTTTAGGACTTGATCTTGTGAAATTTATGACTAATTGGACAAAGAAGATGTATAGCTGTGAAAAGCTAGTGATGCCTAGGTTTATGGTAGCTTCAGATGACATGCAGGAGAATGTCTGGAGGAGCCAGGAAGTAGCGGTGTTAACTGAATCTTGAAGAATGGCTGAATTTGAAGTCCTTAGAAGAGGGAAACCAGCGTTTTCAGTGGCAGAGCAGGCTGGTGCTGAAGGCATGGTGTAGGCATGATGTAGCAAGGCTCAGCTGGTGTCCAGTTACATAGGGAACAGGGAGCATGAGGTTGATGGATAAAGTGGGCTGGCACTTGGGGCCATTCAGGGGAGGGTAGGCCGAGGCTCTCAGCTCTGTGCCCTCCTGTGCACGGGCCTGTCACCATGCTGTCGTGTTCCCTGTACTCATCCTTCACCCTCTTCCCAGTTCCTTGGCGTAAGGGTTAGCAGTGTAACATGATAGAATTATTTTTCATCGATTTTCTTTTTGGAACCTTAATGACAGACCTCTGAGTCTATTGAGGCTAATGCGCATATAAATGAGTTAGTAGTTTCTCTTGGGCTCCTAAGAACTTGCACACTAAAGCCAGCTTTGTAGTGTCAGAGAAGAATTGGTGAGTACATGAGGTAAAGGGCTAAATTTGCTTTCTGGAAAGGAAGACCAGAGAAATCAAGAGACAGTGTTAAATTAAAATCCCAAGCCCTGGGCATCATTCTGCATGGCCCTGTTCCCCTCCTCTCTAGTTCCCCTCACAGGGCCTGGTGCTGTACCTACACCTCCTTCCCGGTAGCAGGCCAGAAGGTGGCCAGGCATATAGTTAGGCAGCATCCATGACATGAAGGGAGACTGAGCTTCAGGATGGGCAGGGAGAGGCACTGAGATGTGTTCTGGAGTTCTCCGGTCAGTGAGATTCTGTGGACCTCTCAGATACACTCCTATTTCTCCCCCTTTGCCCTAGCCGTCACTCTTCAGACCAGGTTGATTTATTTGCTTTTGGTTTTGGGTGTGATGAGGAGAGGGAGATGAAAGAGCACCCTAACGTAACTGTCTAGATTGATTTCTGTCCCCTTGGAGTCACTTGCCAAGGTTCCAAGGGGCCAGATAGTTTACCGTGGGTGCGCGTAGTATTGTTTTTGTTTCAGAGAAGCCTGTGTGCCCCGGAATGCAGTTAGACTCCAGTGGTGACTAAGTGCCGGAAAGCTGAGAGCGAGGGAGCCAAGTGGAAAAGAGCCTGAGGCGAGAGGAGGAGGGCTGGGAAAGGGGCAGCTGGGCCAGGCCCACGGCAGGCTAGAGGTTCCTCCATGCTTAGACGGCCACGGGGAATTTGTTGGCAGGGCACTGATCATTTGTTTTGAGGGGGCACCCCGATTTTACATCAGTGAGTGGGGGAAGTGGATGGCCAGAGGCCATTGCACGGGCTGGGCTGTCTGTAGGCTTCCGAGGAGTGCTGGCCACTGTCCTGTCAGGCAGCTTCTTCTGCTGCCTGGTTCTGCTGACTACCGTTAGCTGGACAGTGCTGGGTCCTCAGAGGGAGATTCATATTTTCAGAGGAAGTGGATTGTTTTTTAAAGTTCCTGCTCTTTCATGTGCTGAAGCCAATAAAAATATACGTACAGTTTGGCTACGAGCTAGGGGACATAGCCATCAAAGACCATTGGACAAGGGGTGGAAAGGTTGAATTGTTAAGATGCTTTTAACAAAGTGGTAACTTTCTCAAGTCAAAGCCAAATGAAACAATTTAAGTCAGAATTTGATTTGAGGTACCACAGCTAAGTGTATTCACCTTGGGAGAGTGCACTTGCACCTGCTGTGTGGTAGCAGCTTCTAAAGTTCAACTTTGAAAGTTTCCTGCTGCTGCGATCAGGCCCTCGGGAGTGTTTTGACCCTTACTGAAGTGTCACCAAATGGCAGTTACGTGACTAGGGAAGAAAGAGAGATGTCCTTACCTTCATCCAGGAAGTATGTCAATTCTTTCCCCTTTGTTGTCTTCCTGCTGTGGTCTAGAATATTCCGTTTTAGTTTTACTGTCGCCCCTTTCTCCAGCCCTAATTCAAGAGGAGAGGTGTAACTGTGTGATCACTCTTCATACCGAGAGGGACTTACAGTTAGAGGCAGCCGGGTAGTGGGCCAGTTCTTTTGGCCCACCCTGTTAACTCTTCTTGTCTGCAGTTTTTCTCCCATCTGGTATTGCTGGTTGTGTTCTAGTAATGTGAAGTTAGGGCCACATTCGCCAAATGGGACAGTTGGGTAAAAGTTTAGCTTTAATCTGCGTATACTCAGTCCTGGGTGGGAGATGTGGCTCAGTGGTAGAGCAGTTACCTAGCCCATGCAAGGCCCCGGCTCCGTCCTCAGCACTGTAGAAACAAAACAAAAACCCTGTGTCCTATGTATATCCAGTCCTAACCATTCAGCCTGAAAGGTGAAACATTTGATGCTAGAAGAACAATTTCTAAAAGTTATAACTATGACTTTTTTTTTTTTGGTACCAGGGATCGAACTCGGGACCTTGTGGTTGTGAGGCAGGCGCCAGAACCACTGAGCTAAATCCCTGGCCCTAAAAGTTATAACTAAAGTAATGAGAAAAAAAGATTGATTAGCCTTAGCCTTAGTGATGACACCATTCATGGATATTAGCTACTACATATGTATTTTTTTCAATTTTTATTTTTTATAGTACGTATGTGTAGTTATAATGATCACATTCCCATGGGCAGCTGGCACATGTATATAACACATCTTCATTCCTTTTCACACCTCCCCTCCCCTTGCTTCATCCCTTGATCCCTTTTCCCATTTGCAAAAGATCTATCTCACTACTTCCTGTTATCTTTTATATTGCTCTTTATTTTTTACTTTGAGTTTCTCATACAAGAGAAACCATGCAATATTTAAGCTTGAGTGTCTGACTTATTTCACTTAACATTACGGTCTCGAAGTGCATCCATTTTCCCACAAATGACTCGCGTTTATCCTTCTTTATGACAGAGTAGTACTCCAGGGTGTAAATACTACATTTTAGAAAATCCATTCACTTGTTGATGGACACACAGGCTGTTTCCAGGATTTAGCTATTATGAATTATGCTGCTATACACATGGATATACATGTATCAATGTAATATGATGTCTTTAACTCTTTCAGAAGGATACCTAGAAGGAGAATATCTAGGTTGAATGGAATCTCTAATTTTAGTTTTTTGAGGACTCTCCAAACTGATCTCCATAGTGGTAGTACTATTTACATTCCCACCAACAGGGTAGAAAGGTTCTTCCCCCCCCCACGGACTCATCAGCATTTATTATTTGATTTCCTGATGACAGCCATTCTTTCTGGAGCAAGATAGAATCTTAGTGTTGTATTTTGTTTCTGTTTTTGAGACAAGGTTTCTCTTTGTAGTTAAGGCTGGCTTTGAATTCACTATGTAGCCCAGGCTGGCCTTGAATTTACTGTGATCCGCCTGCCTCAGCCTCCTGAATGCTGGGATTACAGGTGTGTGCCACCACATTGGTGTCAGTGTTGTTTAATTTGCATTTCTCTAGCTGGGGATTTAGCTCAGTGGTTCTGGTGCCTGCCTCGAAACCGCAAGGTCCCAAGTTCGATCCCCGGTACCAAAAAAAACAAAAAAACAAAAAAACGCTAACTATGCATTTCTCTAATTCCCAGAGATGTTAAATATTTTCCTGTATATCTATTGGCCATTTATACTTCTGAGAACTGTCTGTTCATTTCAGTTGCCCATTTTTTAATTGGATCTTTTATTTGGGGAGGGTACCTTTCTGAGTTCTTTATATATTCTTGCTATTAGTGCCCTGTCTGAGGAATAGCTGGCAAAATTTTTTTCCCATCCTGTAGGTTGTTTCTTCACTCCGTTGGTTGTTTCCTTTGCTGTGCAGAAGGTTTTAAAGTTGATTTGTGAGGATATTTCTTATACAATTAGTGTTCTATTTAGAAAGTTCTTGCCTGAATCTATGTCTTCAAGAGTTTTACCCATTTTATCTTCCAGAAGATTAAGTATTTCTGTTTTAGCATTGAGATGTTAGATCCATTTTTTTTTTTTTTTGGTACCAGGGATTGAACTCCTCGGGTCCTTGCGCTTGCGCAGCAGGCGGCAAAACCGCTGAGCCAAATCCCCGGCCCAAGATCCATTTTGATTTTGGTTTAATACATGGTAAGATATCTGGGTTTAGATTCAGTCTTCTGCATATAGATAGCCAGTTTTCACTTTTTATAGTGATTTATAACATGCTGTACCTGTTTTTGTTTTTGTTTTCCTAGCACTGGGGATTGGCCCCAGGGCCTCTCACATGCTAGGCAAACACTCTACAAATGAGCTCCATCCTCCACCTTTACATTTTTTTTTTTTTATTCTGAGACAAGGTCTTGCTAAGTTGCCCATGCTGGCCTCAAATTTATGATCCTCCTGTCTCAGTTTTCTTAGTGCCTGGGATTACAGGTGTATAGCACCACGCCTGGCTAGCATGTCATCTCTGAAACACCACAGTTGTGTGAGATATAGTCTGATTTCATAAGTGAAGAAATGGACAGTTAGAGAAGTTAGAAACCTGGAGGTGTGTGACATACAACTAGGATACAGAGTGCAATTTCCTGATCTGTATTCTGTGCTTTTCTTTTTGTTGTTGGTTTTGGGGTTTTGTTTTGTTTTTTTTTTTGGTACTGGGGATCGAACTTGAGACCTTGTGCTTGTGAGGCAGGTGCCGAAACCGCTGAGCTAAATCCCTGGCCCTCTGTTTTTTGAGACAGGGTCTTGTTATGTAGCTCAGGCTGACCTTGTACTCATTTGTGTGGCCCAGGTTGGTCTTGAACTCACAGCTGTCCTCCTGCCTCAGCCTCCTGAGGGATTACAGGTGTGTGCCACCATGCCCAGTCCTTCTGTGCTTTTCTATAACTGTTTGATCTGTTCAGTTAAAGTAGATGTAACTGTCAACAATTATGTGATACATATTTTTTTAAATTGCTCACATCCCAAAGTACTATTTACTGGCATTTCCTGACTTGTTACTTGTGGAAGCAGTGTATCCTCATTTTGCTTTTATAAATTTGACTTTGTTTTTAAAAATTACCATTACTTGTATTACCTTTACTTGTATAGTTGTTTCCATATGATTTGGAGTCTTGACATTTGTCATTTCTACTGGCAGTATATCCATCACATTAATATGCTTTTCTTCCCTATAGATAGGTATTAGGGCTGTTTCCAGATTTTAGCTCTAATATATAGCTGCTACAGCTAAAAATGTCTTTGCAAAAGTACTTTTTTTTCTTTTTCTTTTTCTTTTTCTTTTTTTGGCCAGTCATAGTGGCATATGCCTATAATCCTAGATTCAAGAGGCTGAGACAGGAAGATTATGAGTTAGAGCCCAGCCTGGGCTACATAGCAAGACCATGTCTCAGGGAAAAAAAATACCCACAAAACCATATATATATTTATATTTATTTATATATATATATATATAAAATTTTTTCTTTTGAATTGTTTCTTTGTGATATGGTGCTCAAAGTAGCGATGATAGATCAGAAGCTATCATTTAATGACTTTTGTCTTAGAATTCCTTCCTTAAGATTATATAGGTCGCTACCAGCAGTAACCAAACTCTTTATAAACCAGAGCAAGTTGGGTTTTACCACTTAATTGATGTGAGGCAGTATAGCACTTTAATAACTGCTTTAAGGTGTATGTCTTTAGAGTAGTGTTGTGGGACATTTCTCCCGGCATTTCATTGCGTGAACACTTGTAACTGTTCTCAGCTTTGGTGAGACGTGGGTGACAGAGCACTGATGACAGGGCATTATCTTTTATTTTACTTATTTTTTTCAATATTAGAAATTGAACCCAAGGCCTCAGATATATGCTAAGCCCGTGTTTATCACTGAGCTATACTCCTTAACCCCTGTTATTTTAAGGACAATTTTTCTCTTTTACTAAATATATTATTGAAAAATTGAGAAATATATAAAAGCACAAAGGAGAATATAGACACCCAAAGTTGGCTTTCCACAGTAAACTATTACTATTTATCTTTCCAGTGTTCTTTCTAAGCATGTGTATTCTTTTCCAATTTTCCAGTCCTTTTGACAGTCAGAAATAAATTATAAAATAAAATTATATTTATTACATATTAAATTCATATCTGTTTGAGTAATTCTTGCTTTCTTTTTTCAAAGTCAGAGACAGGAAAGGCATGCTGGCACATCTATGATCCCAGCACTCAGGAGGCTGAGGCAAAAGGATTGTGTGTTCAAGACCACCCTGGGCTATGTAACAAGACTCTGTCTCCAATCAGTCAAACTGAATCAAAAATGATTCTAAATCTAGGTTTAAAAATATCAGACAGTCTGCGGCCATACAACCCTAAACACGCCCGATCTCGTCTAACAATATCAGACAGTTGCTTTTTTAAAAAATTAAAACCTGTGGAGATTTTAATCTGATGTTAAAAAGCCCCTGAATGCTGAGGCTATAGCTGTGTGAAGGCCCTGGGCTCGAGTCCTAGTACTGCAAAGGGGAGACGGTGAGGAATATATATGTGGATATTCACATGCAGATGTATGCACGTACCAGTAATATATATGCATGCTCTACAGAGGAGGAGGGAGTCTTGACTAGGGGTTAGAAGAATGACTCACTTTGTACTGTTAACATTTCATACTATGTATCCGTATTTTTTTTACCCTGTGCATTCATTACATTATTAGCCAAAGATATTCAATCCAAATAAATAAAATAAGGTCAGAAGGCAGAAAACTCTGTATCTAGAAATGGACTAGATATCTTTCTGCCTATCAAAACCATTCTTTCTAATTGTTCATGCATTAGAATCTTGAAAGAAGGAATTCCCAGCTTTTAGTAAAGGGAGGTGAATGTCAGTGGGTAAGTAGAGACTGAGAGAAATGTGTCTCTCCTTGGCCAGTGAACTTATAATCTGACATTGCAGTTATCACTCTGTGTCTCAAATGGTGTACCTTATGTTGTCCAGTGGAGCAAGACAAGGAGATAGAAGGGAGGTATGGACAGGCTGAAATGGAATTTTCAGATTCTTGCCCATGATTTCAAAGTTCTATCCAAAGGTGTGCTCCCAAAAGAGTTTTGAGCTCTTCTCCCTACATACCCAACCCTAAACGGTGCCATCCCGTGCTGGTTTGCACCCTTGACTCTTGGGGCTGTTGCCTTTCTCACCCAAGAAATACTGCTTATACTCCCTGGCCAACATCATTTTAAGCAAAAAATTCAAAGAGAAAATTGAATTTTGCAATGAATATTCTTATACTTACCGCCTATGTTCTAGAATTATTTGGCTAGATTTGCTAAGCATACATTTCAGAGTAAGTTACAGATACCAGCCAGTATTCCTTAACCCTAAATATTTCAACATGCTTGCATATTGCTGATTAGAGTATATTATGTTTTAAAAGAAAAAAATATATATGGTGAACTTGTATTTGAGCAAAATGCTCTTTTTGGGGTTAGGGTACTGGGGATTGTACCCAAGCTATATCCCCATCCCTTAAAAAATATGTATCTATTTTTGAGACAGGGTCTTGCTAGATCACTAAGTTGTCCAGGCTGGGCTCACACTTGTGGTCCTCCTGCTTCAGCTTCCTAGAGTGCTGGGATTACAGGTGTGTGCCACTGTACCTGGCAAAATGCTCACACTTTAAGTAGATCATGTAATACATTTTTAACTATTGCATATGTGCCATATATCCCAAACTCTTCAAGAGGTAGATGCTGAACATAAAGCCAGAAAGCTTCTACATGTGCCTGCCCTGTTCCCTTACCACTGTGGTATAAGCTTTTTTTTTTTTGGTACTGGGGATCGAACTTGGGTCCTTACACTTGCACAGCAGGCGGCAAAACCACTGAGCTAAATCCCCGGCCCACCACTGTGGTAGTAATTGGTATTCTGATTTTTACATCATAGGTTGGTTAACCCTTCTTTCAAGTTCATGTGAATGAAGTCATGCAACATGAATTTTGTGTGAGCTTTTTTTTCATTCAGTGTGCTGTTTTTGTGATTCATCTGCATTACTGTGTTGTTGGTACTTCTTTCCTTTTTGTTGCTGAGTAATATTCCACTGTATGAACTTATCACAGTGTATTTATCCTTTCTTCTGTTGATGGATGCTGGGGCTGTTTACAACTTTTGGCTGTTATGGCTGAAGTTTTTTTGAACATTCTTGTGGAGGTTTTTTTTGTGGACATATGGTTTTATTCTACTTGGGTAATCACTGGATCAGAGTAGGTGTGTGCTGAGATTTGTAATAAACTGCTAGACTTTTCTCCAAAATAGCTGTACCATTTTGCTTTCCCACAACCAAAGTGGGAAAGTTCCATTTTGGTCTTTAAAAAATGTATACACATGGCCGGGGTTTTAGCTCATTGGTTCCGCCACCTGCCTCGCAAGCGCAAGGTCCCGAGTTCAATCCCCAGTACCAAAAAAATAAAATTAAAAATTAAAAAAAATATATACACAGAGGATTTTCTCATCTGGATACACATCCTTTGCCAGATATATATTTTGTGATTATTTTCTTCCAGACTATGGTTTGTGTATTCTTTTTAGTGAGCATAAGTTTTAAATTTTGATTAAGTCTGATTTATTGGATTTTTCTTTTGTGTTATTGCTTTCTGTGTCCTGAGAAAACTGCCTAACCCCCTAGGCAGAGAGATGCTTTTATCTCTTTTCTTCTAATAGCTTTCTAGCTTTAGATTTTATGTTCAGGTTTGTGATCTATTTTGAATTACTTTTCCGGTTTGGTGTTAGGTGTAGGGTCAGGGTTTATTTTTTCCCATGTGGACATTCAGAGGTTCCCCAATGATTTGTGACCTGTTTCCTGTTAGAGTGTGCATACCCTTCTGGTTTAAAGGGCAGGCTTTTCTCCTGGGCTTTCTTGGTTATCTGTGTATGGAGAGAGGAGTGCTAACCTGCTTGGTCTCCTAACCCTTGACTTATCCGGTTATGCTCCGGGTGTTCCCAAGTCCTGATGCAGAAAGCCCTGGAATTCTTTTCTTGTCAGTAATGAGTTGTAGTGACTGGATCTTCTGTTCTTTTGGGCCTAGGCTGAGCAGTGTCCCAGTGAAGGAACGCGTAAAGGTGTCTCAAAACTGGAGGCTGGGGCGCTGCCGAGAGGGGACTCTGCTGAAGTGGAGATGCAGGCAAGTGGCCTCTGAGTCCTTTAACGCTTTCTGGGACAGAAGAGCATAGTGGGAAGTGGAACATTGGCTTCGGTGTAAGGGAGGCTGTTCTACATGGGCTGTTGCTGGTCAGTCATGAAATGCCACAGAGGAGGCATCAGAGGGACAGCTTGTTTTCACATTTAAAAGGGAAGTTATAAGAAGCATACTTTAAAATTATATATATTCATGATTATTAAAAAGTTTATTATAGAAATTTGAAAAATTGTAAAAATATAGAGAAGAAAATAAAAACTTATAATTTCCTGCACTCATAGGTAAAAGATATAAATTAAGCCAGTGTTCTAATCTATGTTGTTTATAATTATTTTTCTTCAGATCTTCTGCTCTAGGGAGTTAGTAATTCACTCAACTTCCTTTAGCTCTCTCTTCTACATGTGTGTGTACGGTGTGCTAGAGATTAGACTGAGGGTCTTGTGCATGCTAGGCAAGTGAGCACTCTTGTCACTGAGCTAGATTCCCAGCCCCATCTCCTCTACTTTGTTAAAAGAGGAAATAGGATTTAACCATTTGGATATATGTTATACAGGTAGGACGTAGACAAAGTGCAGAAAATGGAGATGATGGCTGTTGCTGTTATGGTTTAGGTGCCCCAAAGCCACATGTATTTGGGAGGTGACTGGGTTATGGGGCAGCGTAGCTGACGTGCTGTTAATTAGGAGGTGGGGTCTGGTTGGAGGAGGTGGGTCAGGGGGTGTGGCTTGAAAGGTCTGTCTCTCTTCCCTGCTCTCCCTTTACATCTTGCTTCCTGCCACCATGAGTGAGCAGCGTTTGCTCTGCCGTGCTCCTCTGCCATATCGTACTGCCTAGGAGCCAGCTGACTATGGACTAAACTGTGAGCCAAAATAAGCCTCTCCTTTTAGTTGTAGATATTGGGTATTTTGTCCTAGTGATGAGAGAAGTGACTAAGACAATGGCTGTGGCACTGCTAATGCCACAAATTTTATGCTTCATCAATGCTCAATTGTTTCAAAGACATTTGACTCCCCATCCAAAATGTGCTTCTCGGTTGCAGTGGGTAGAGAACTTCATGAGTCCCCACTCCAGGAGTGACATAGTCTTGTGCTGCTTGATAGAGGCATCTGCTGAGCTGCATGTGCTGAGCCTTTCTCTCTTGCTTGTGTCCAGTGTCCACTGGTTTCACTGGCATCAGCTGCTGTGAATTGTGTGGTGGTGGTGATAGCAGAGAAGCCATGGAAGAGGATAGATTTTTATGATGAAGGGCTTTATCCTCTGCTTCCCACTTGTGCTGTTTAATATCAGAGAGTAGAGTTTATTTCTCTATCAAGCTTTTGTCCTTGATGTCTTTTGGGGTCAGTTTCAAGCAGTTTGGCAAGTAAACACACAGAACAGTCACCAGCCTGCCCTGGGATTCTCCATTGTTCACCTGGTATGAACCGGCTTTCTTTCTTGTTCTAGGCAAATGACTGTTTACCAGATGGCTCTAAACACACGAATTCCAATGCCTATTTGCTACCAGTTTGAGTGTGCCACACACTTATGGACAGAATGTTGAGGAATGTGTATAATGAGCGAGAGTGCAAACATCTGTACACATTTGTACATGTTCTCAGTCACCCATGCACATGCACCTAACGGTCTCATGGGCAGAAACTCAGTTATTACCAGGTCCAAGCTGCATTTAATGGCCTGTCAAGTCAATTTGCAGAACTTTTCCACATTCCCATGATGCCTGTTTTAAGGAGCTTGGGGAAGAACAGCCCAGTTTGCTCAGACAGGCTTGGCAGTGGGAGGTGGTGTCTGTAGATGGGGATGAGTCAGCCGCTTCTCTCCTTTCTTGGGTCCAGGCAGCTCCAGGACCCCGGGTGGGGGAGACAGGTGGGTTGTCCACCTTGAGAAGGGGCGTGTGGTCCTGTCAGAAAGCATGGCCTCCTACCGCCTTCTTTCTAAAGGCTCACCTTGTCCCTTGGGACTGGCCTGTGGCTTCTAACCTTTCTTCTCCTGCAGGTTGGAGGGGAAATCTTCAACCATTTGTAGGTTTCTCTTACCAGTTGGATGGCAGCTGGTTTTCTCTGTGGCCCCTGAACTACAGCAGACTTCCCTGAAGTTGTTTTTCCATTGTCACACTTAACCTCCAGTACAGAAATGCAGGTATCTCTGGGAGGACCAAGGCATCTCATCAATATATTGCCATACCTTCCTGAAGGGGCCTTACTTCTTTCACTTTAAATGGTCCCTTTGCTCTCGTATGACTAAGGAATTGGGCTTCCCTGGGCACACTATTCTCCATTGTCCATCACTGTTTCCGAGTAGATTCTGACTGATCTGTGTCTAAGGGTACAGAACAAAAGAAAGTTACCTTACCTGGTTTGAAGATTAAACGAAAATAATTTCACTTGACTAGATTTCTTTTTGACCCTCCCTACTCCTTAGCTATTTAATTTCTTTTCTTTCTTTGCAGTACTGGGAATTAAATTGAAGGCCTTCCCACTGAGCTACATCACAGAACTTTTCAAATTTTTTTATTTTGAGATGGTGTCTCACTAAGTTGCTAAGTTGCCCTGGGTGGACTTGAACCTGTGATCTTCCTGCCTTGGCCTCCCAGAGTGCTGGGATTACAGCCGTGTGCCATGATGCCTGGCTATCAACCATTTAATTTTGTAAATTCTGCCTATCTTGAAGTGTAAGCCAGTAATTCAAATATTAAGCATTCTCCAATTAAAAGATATTTAGTTGGTCTTATGGTTCTGACTCTCTTTCAGAAAGTTTGAAGAAGATTATGTCACCACAAAGGTCAGTCATGCAGGCTTTCTGAGGGCAGCTGAGAGTAGGCTGAGAGTAGGCTGAGAGTAGGCAACCTAGAAGGCAGGGACTACTCCTGTAGACAGGAGCCTTGCACGTTAGCCTTGCTAGACTGGAGGTTGGTCAGCTGTTTTAAAGCTTGGAGTCAGCCTTACATTTCCTTTTCTGTCTCTGCAGTCAGATGCCGTGGATGCAATTAGAGGATGATTCTCTGTACATATCCCAGGCTAATTTCATCCTGGCCTACCAGTTCCGTCCTGATGGTGCCAGCCTGAACCGTCGGCCTTTGGGAGTCTTTGCTGGGCATGATGAGGATGTTTGTCACTTCGTGCTGGCCAGCTCACATATTATCAGTGCAGGAGGGTAAGTACTGAAGGTTTCTTCTTCCTCCCTCTTCAGAAACCTCATGTCTGCCTCTGAGTTTCCTGTCTCAACCCCAAAGGGATGAGGAGGGAGACTAGAAGAAACGGTGTTTTTAAAATTAATTTTTCTGTTTAAAGCAGAGAGTTACCCAAAGTAGTTCATAGGGTTAGCTGGAAAAGGAACCCCGAAAGAACCTTTAATGCAAAGTGAAGCTGATTTTGATACCCTCAGGGAGAAGTTTATTTTATCTCAGCTTTGTTCAGTCCTAAGTGTGCTGAAGAAGTAGAGGTATCTAGAAGCTCAGCACTTGTCTAGTGCTTTGCATATTTGGGCATTCTTGGAGACCTGGGCTGTTTCTGTACATTTGTTCTCTTCCTACAGAGAGAGTAATTGGCTCTTGGGGGGTGGGCTCCTTATTTCTCTCCTAGAGATGGGAAGATTGGTGTTCATAAGATACACAGCAACTTTGCTGTCAAGTACTCGGCTCATGAACAGGAGGTGAACTGTGTGGACTGCAAAGGGGGCATCATTGTGAGTGGCTCCAGGGACAGGACCGCCAAGGTGAGATGGTCTCCCCCTTACAGACTGTTGTTCCCTGCTCTCTGTGGGGAGTAGGGTGAGAGAGTGTAGAGAGGGCCTTGTACCCCAGGAATGGCTCAGAACCTTGGTGGGGGCAGGGGAGAAATGACACAATAAAAAAGCTCACTTATGTGCCTCTGGCATGCAGCTTGCCATGCCAGGCTTCATCCCTGCCGGCTGGACCGGGAAAGGAGTGGACAGTAGCTGGGAAGCCTGCCACTCACTTGAAATGTGGCGTGAACTCAAAAACAGAGGGCTGGCCAGCTTTTCCTCCCTGGGCTGAGTTTCCTCAAATTTGTGGGTTTGAGTTCTGACCCCAATATTTTATTTTAAAATCTCCCACCTTTTGCTGCTGTCTCTTTAGGGAGGTTAATTTTTCACCACCTTATTTATAAGCAATTAGACTGATAATTAAAATTTGTTTTTACTGCTTCTCTGGAGAGTGATGTGGTTAGTGAGTAGAGGGGAGAAAGGTGTTATTTGTTGCATCACTGCCACAGTGCCAGGCCTGCAGACGTCCACTAAGGCATAAAAGAATGAGGCTGATAAATAGCATGAGTCTTGCTTTGTGGACTCAGCTCACCCACATCTGGGACAAGTAGGCTTCCACTCATGAGACAGAGGAATTCTCCATGCTTGTGTCCAACAGCCCTAGTAGGACATGAGCCTGGCCCTTTGGGGCTGCCATAGGGACTTTGCTGATAATTTAGTTGATGGTGTGGGAGGACCGGCCATGTCTTGCTTTCCATTTCCCAGCATCTACAGGCTTCAGAGAGCTAGCAGCAGCAAAATACTTGCTAGTATCAGCAAACAGGCCCCTCAGAAATACAGGGAGAGGGCCCAGGAGATTCAGGAACTTTTCTGGCTTCATGTGCCCTCTAGTGATTACTCCTTCCTATTGCTAATTTATGTAAAAAGGGCTAAACAGGGTCCCTTCCTTTTGTGGAAGCTTCTGCCTTTGCTGTTTTCCATCGTAGATGTTGTACTGAGTCAGAGGACGCACACCAGCACAGGAAGCCTGGGACATCTCCAGCTAGTCTTTCAGACCAACATGGAAACTGAATTTCCTGTCGTTTGCTTCTCCTTCCCCTCCCCAGTGCTTCAGGTTCCGATTGGTCACCGCTTTTATAACATGCCCTGCCAAGATACTAGCCTTAACTTGCCCAGTGGCTCAAAAGGAAATTTGTATAGAAACTTCTTGTGGCATATGTGACCTACAGATTCCCATGTCATTCTCGTATCTTCCTGTCATGGCTTCTGGCTTTCCTTGGTTCCTCCTTGTTAGTGACCTCTTTTTCTTCTATCCTGTCCTCTGTTCTGGCACCTAGAACAGCATAAACTAAGCTTTTAACTACATGTAGCAATTTGAGGGCATGGACTGCTTACAATTGAAGAATGATAGCAACTTTTCCTGGGATATTGGGTTTATTTCATACGTAAGTATTGATTCAGCTCTATTTAATAGCTTGGATTTTTTTTAAAAAAATAAAATAGATAGGGCTGGGGATTTAGTTCAGTGGTTCCGGCGACTGCCTGGAAAGTGCAAGGTCCTGAGTTCGATCCCCAGTGCCAAAAATAAAATAAAATAGATCTTCCTACTTTTAGAAATTGTACCCCAGTCCACCATCTTCCTTTTGAGGATTTCTTTTAGGTTTTGGCAGAATTCCTTTCTCTGTTCTTCCTCACCTCCTAAGAGAGGACCAGCTGGTGGGGAGCTCCTTGTGACCTGCTGGCTGGCTCATTTTTTTCTGGTATTCTGGATGCAGCTTGGGTCTCCTTCCTTTCTGCTATTGTCCACGTATCTACCACCTTCCATTTCTTGGCCCATTTCCACATTGCTCACAATTTGTCTTTTATAACTGATTCTCCATTTCTTTTCAGTGACATCAGTTCTACAGCTGTTTCTGTAGACTTCTTTTTTGGGTTTTTTGGGGGTTATTTTGGTACTGGGGATCGAACTCAGGACCTTGCACTTGTGAGGCAGGTGGCAAAACCACTGAGCTAAATCCCTGGCCCCTTTGTAGACTTCTAATGCACCTAAGCCTACAGCAGATCTTACAAGTAATGTTATAGACATAAACCTCTATTGTCTGTTTTTTTTGAAGTTTTCCAAATATGTACTGTCTTTTAGGAAAGAGAGGTTTGTTTTTATGGGATGAAAGGAGCAAAACATTCCCTTTGTGAAACTTCTGAGCCAGGCACTGTCCCAGAAATATCCTTCTTCCTTGCCATCTCCCCAGTCCCAGTTTCAGATTTACTGTGACTTAGTTTGTATTGCTTCTCTGCACTTTGGCAGGGTCGGCTTACACTGAAATACTGTATTAGCTTTCTCGTTGCTGGAACACAATACTCAACACCCACAGCTCTTAAAAGAGGAGGGGTGCAGGGCATTGTGGCGCATGCCTATAATCAATCCCAGCACTTGGGAAGCTGAGGCAGGAGAATTACCACAAGTTTGAGGCCAGCCTGGGCCACACAGTGAGCTCAAGGCCAGCCTAAACTATACAGTAAGACCCTGTCTCAAAAAAAAAAAAAAGCAGGCCAGGGATTTAGCTCAGTGGTGCCTTTGCTTGCCTCGCAAGTGCAAGGTTCTGAGTTTGATCTCCAGTACCAAAAAAAAAAAAAAGAGGTTTAATTTGACTCATGGCTTCAGGGGATTCAGTACACATTCAGATTAGTTCCCAGGGTCACCCTGGATGACCAGACACATGCAGAAGTGTCTTTCCTAATCCCCTTCACTGCTCCCAAGCCAATCAAATGACAAAAAATTGAGGCCATTTCTTGTCAAATTATGAAGCATCCCAAAGATCAGAGCTAATAAGTAATAGTCCAGATTGGTTGGATCCCAAAGCCTGTACATGCTTTTTCTGCAACTGCAGGCTACAGGGAATATTTTACTATTTAGATTTTTCATTGTTTTAGGATTATTTTCTTAGCATGGGTTCTTAGCATTAGAATTCTGAATTAAAAGCTTTGGTCATTTTAAGGGTCTTGCTACCCCCAATCTTTTTTTTGTAAAGGGCTATATAAATATCCATCCCCACTGTATACTTATTTTCCAAAGTGAGACTGTTATGAATTTCACTATTGAATGGTAAAGATATGCCCACTGCACTGTGTCACTTCTTGTCCCTCACATTCAAGGACACTCGTGCTGCTGGAGTATGTAGTGCTGGTGGTGCAGGCTTTGAGGGTTGCTTTTCCAAGTCTTACTTGCAATTGGCAATGTGCTTCCTGAGCTACTGCAAGACACCAGGAACCTTGCTCTGTGGTTTGCAGAATCTAGGAATCTACCAGTCCTCTCCATAGAGGGCACTAGTGAATTCACACTGTCCCTAGACAGTTTGTAAATCATATTCCTTACAGCCCCACTCCCCTGCAGGCAAAGCCTGCCTCCCAAGGAGTTCCTATCAGGGACAAGGGAAAGCTCCCTTCCAAACTGAGCAATCTAAAGGAGGAAATCAGAAGTACAGGAAGTTACTAACAAAGAGGCTGACTATAAAACCCAGAGTAAACTGGAATCTTGGCATTCCAGAAGAGAAATGCAGAGTTTACCTTTGCTTTCTGCCTCTCCTTGTTCAGGACCTTCTCTTTAAATTATTTTCTTTCCCTGGAAAAGTTACACAGATAGTCAAATAATCACCCCAACACACACACACACACAGTCTCTCTTTCTCTCAGACACACACACACACACACACACACATATACACTCACACTCACGAAACCCTTTTTCCTATCATAGGGAAGAGAGACCATGTGACCCAAGAAGGCATGACCACCCCTGCTCCGTCACCTACTCCTTAAACTGGAGGAATGTTTCTTTAAAGTTCTTCCATCTAAGGTCCTGCCTGTATCCACCGTGTTCCTCTTATAGCCCTGCAGGGACCTTGAGAGGTCACTGATCCATCTGGCTGCCTTGGGACCCCTCTTGGCTGCTGTCTGGGGACAGCCCTGTGCATTTCAGGTTTTCTTTCTGTTTGGTTAGAGGCTTATGTGCCTCGTGTGTCATCTGGAGTAGGGTGAGGTGAAGGGGAGACCAGTGCTTAATGGGAGATTTCTAAATGCACTAACTGCTGAGAGGGCTCTGTGAGTGTTGATTAGAGTTAAGCCCAGAGTGGCTGCTAATGTACATTCCTGACTGATAGGGTCCAGATAATGTGCTCCGAGCAATATTTTTAACCTGTAGGAGATATGGAAGCTTAAAAGAGTTAAGCTTTTCTGCTACTTTTGGTGACACTAGGTGCTAAATTCCCTGTTGACATGAATAGCACTGGGTCCTGGGCAATAGGAACAAACAAACAACACATCTCTTTGCTGCTCTGAAGCCTCTTCCTTTTCTTCCATTCTCTCCTTCCCTTGCAGCTTTCTTTTTAGTCTTCTGATTACCCCTGTACTCCCATACTATACCTCAATCTTCCTCCCTCCCTGCTTGCACAAAGTAAAATCTTGGGAAGAAATAGGAGAAAGGAAGAGCCACAAACTTGGGGAAGTTGCTGAGAGAGGCAAGCTCCATTTACCCACCCCTTGTTAGTCAAGTCTCAGGTGAGGAGTGTGAAATTTCTGATTCTCTGGTGTGAAATTGGCTGGTACATGATTGCCTTTGGTGGAAGGAAGTCAGAGAGTAGTTAGGACTGGGAGCTAGGGTCTATCTGAGTGTAGGTGAGCCCGAAGCTGCAGAGGTCCCTCTGCTGATGCCTGAGCTCTGTGTGTGCACAACAAAGAGAATTCTCTATTACCTCATTTCCCTAGGGTAGTCACCCATGTGGTACATCTTTCTTTTCCCCTAATCCCAGGCAATGCCATTGAGAGCATTTCCTTCTTTGTTTCCAGGTATGGCCTTTGGCCTCAGGCCGGCTGGGGCAGTGCTTACACACCATCCAGACGGAAGACCGAGTCTGGTCCATTGCTATCAGCCCGTTACTCAGGTAAGGAAGACATTTTTGGATGTGATTTGTCCATGTACAGTAGGTCCCTGACTTGTGAAAGAGTTTTGTTCCAGGAGAATGTTCATAAGTCATATTCATTTGTAAGCCTGATATAGTGAGTCTTGACACAAATATACAATGTATGTTGCTCTGAGCTTCCTAGCAGTCCCCTCCGCATCACCACTGCTTTTCCTCTTGCTCCCAGACATCTTGGTGTCTGATTGGGCACTGTACAGTGAGCACACAGCACAACTGCTACACTGTCTGGCAGACCCATGAGCTACTTCCACAATGTGTTTGCATTTACGAGTGTTTATAATGCGAGGTCCGTTTGTAACTGTGAAAGTTCACAGCTTGAATGTTTGTAAATAGGGACTTTCTGAAATGCTTTTGTTTTACTAGGTCAGATGAGCTAGAAAATCTTCCACCTGCATATTCTAGGTTTCTTTGAGCCACTATCTTGGAGATTTTTTAATTCTCCAAGAGACTTAAGGTCTTTTCATATATGCATGGGGTTGGGATAACTTTCTAGAAGTTGATTTCCTAAGCACCTAACCTCAGAAATGTTAAGAAAAAGAAACCAAACTGGTTTGTAAGAGTCCAGCTCTTATAATTGAGTCCAGCTTATTAATAGGGGTGTCCTTTTTGGACTGGATGCCCTCTGGGGTTGCTTCAAAACAGAGGCCTGCCAGCATCTCTGGGGAGGTGCAGTAGCACTAACCTGCTCTCACTACCCACATCTCTGCTTTCTTCCCCTGGAAGATGTCCTGTGGAGTATCCATTACAGGCTGCAGTTGCCAAGAGGGGCTTGTGTCTGTATCCAAATACATGTATGTGGAAGAGTAGAAACATTGACAGTTGCAGCAGATCTGCAGCATTTTGGATGATGGCTTTATCCTATCTTTGGGCCTGGTTGTTATTTCTGTAGGTTTACCTAGAGAAATATGAGCACAGGAGCTTTGTATCCTGACTTCTGCTTTCTAGGCTCTTTGAAACATAGCCAGGCCCCTCAGTCTGTGCACACAGAGGGTGCACAGACTGTCTCCTGTACTGTTCTGTCGTGATATCGCTAGTCTGCCCACTGCTGTCGCCCCTCATCCCACTCAAAGGGAGATGGGCAAGCTGTCAGGCCACTGCCGTCCAGTGCTGGGTTAAATCATTCGCTTGTTTTATGAGCAAGTTGGTCTTCCCTTTGCTCAGTCTCCTTTAGCCTCTTTCTCCTCACCTCATGGAGCCTGTACCCCTCCTCCTGGTCCCTTCCACAACTCCTTTTCAAATTTTTTTCTTCCTAAGAATTAGAACCGATTAGCCACATCATTAATTCTTCAATTTGACGGCTGATATAGCAGGACCTGAAACACATTGGTGACCCAAGAATGGAGACCCCATTCCTTAGCATATTGATGATGGGAGAAGTTAATTAAAATTCCACAGAGCAGAGGTGTCGGCTAACCTATAAACCTGTCGTTCAGAACAAATCATTCTAGCAATCCTAGGAAAGACCAGCAGGGAGTGGAGAGGCTACGTGTGTGGGAGCAGAGGGTGGAAAATGGAGCCATTGAGCTTTGTCTCCTCCTCAGTTTCTCTCTGATAACTGCCCCTCTTACAGCATAGTGGACAGGTTTGGTGTATGTGGCTAGTACCTATAAAGACTGAAGGAAGATGGGACAGGGTGTGGGAGGTGACAGGTGTGCTGGTTACTTTGTCTTAGTGGTTGCCTGTGAACTTCTGGTGACTTCTGGAGACTGGTGGTGGAGGGGCCAGTGGTAGACAGAAGCTCTTCAGAACTGGAGATGGTCCATGTCCCCCTCCCCACCTATCCCTTCCTCTGGAATGTCAGGCCACCCCTGACAGAAGAGAACACAGCACCTGTTGCAGGTGCTGTCAGTCAGGAGGTTAAGAACAGCGTCTGCTGTCATCATTAAGAGCACTTGAGATCACAATAAACTCTGATCTTAAGTTTTGATTTTGGGCCACAACTTGGAGACTGGCTTCAGGGAAGGACTTAGCTCTCTAATGTCACTACTGCAGTGTGACTGCTGTCACTTCTAGCAGCTAACAGCTACAGTCTTCTGCTCTGTGTAAACCTTCTGCGAAGTTCTTGCTGTGTCTTGTTTTTGGTGGAGACGCAGGCCCTGTGGTCCTCTCACAGTCTTTAGGAGTCTTCTTGACTTCTTGATGTATTTTCTTGGCCCTGGACAATTCTTTTGCTTATAGTTGATGAGCTGTTTAGCTCCTGACCTGTGTTATTTGAGATGGCTTCTTCTCCAATCCACAGACCATCTTAGGCTCTTTTTTTTTTTTTGGTACCGGGGATCGAACTCAGGACCTTGTGCTTGCGAGGCAGACGGCGGCACCACTGAGCTAAATCCCCGGCCCTGTCTTGGGCTCTTTTTAAAAAGTTTGTTTGGGGATTCTTTCTTTACACTGGATGACTAGGACATGTATGTCTGGTGTTATCTCTGCCCCCGTTTTTTTCCTCTTACCTGAAGAATATACTGGGCTCAGCTAGAATCTCATTTTACCTGATGTAGCATTTCCTTATAAATCAATTTCTTTTCACTGTGTCCGTAACTTTGAACCTTTCAGTGAACTCATCCATTTCCCCACCTTTGTGAGGCACTGGCTTCCAAATCCAGGGTCTGTTCTTCAGAGCATTCTGGGAGATGAGCTCTGCTTTGCTCTTTTCACAGGGTGGCCAAGGTGACTATTTCCTCCTGGCCTCATTTCTTCAGTGCAAGTACTCTTTTCTCTATAGACCTTACTAGAACATTGTGAAGAGGACCTGGAAGAATGCACTCTGTGAAAAGACTCTGAAAAGGTAAAAGAGCTCTACTGTTATGTTGATCAGAATCCGCTTGTTCCTGACTTAATGTTTCCTCAGGGACTTCCGCTGTTCTCAAGCCTGTTCCCTGGACTCTGGGCTTCCCTAGAGCCCTGGGGAACCACAGCTCTTGTACAGTCCTCTGGAGGTAGGGACTTGGTAGAGAGCACTCTTCTCATCTTTTCCCCTGGGTGTCCCTGTCCTTGGTGGGTGCTTGTTCTCTTTGTCACCATTGCTGTTGAATGTGATGATCACATCGTGAATGTCCTGGGATCCTGGACCCTCATGTTCTTCCTGAGGGGATGTGGGCAGCAGGTGTTCTCAAGGGCAAGTGCTTCCATCCACCTGTCGGTTTCTCAGCCCCGTGGTGCTCCCTGGCAGAGGTAGAAGGGCCCTGGGCAGCGAGGAGACCTAGCGCTGCTCTCTTCTCAGTCTCCTTTCTGTTTGCAGTGATTGATCAGATCTGTTTATCTAGCTTAACCTTGCTTCTGGGGCTTTTATCCTCTTTTCCGGTGTGTGTGTTCAGGCACCTGTAATATGAAGTAGGGAGCCTCAAGTCCTCAGCTTAACATGAGGTGCTGTTGGCTAGGGAAAAGCAGATATTCTGTCCTGAGTCCAAATGCACCTTTTCTTTCCTTTTGAGACCTTGGATTCTTGATTTGTAGACAGTTGTGGAGGATGACACTTAATTCCAGTTACATGCTCAGGGCCATGTTCAGATACTAAAAGGTGCAGAAAAAAACCAGCAGGGCCTGAAGGAAGGTGTCAGACAAAGACCTTTTCCTCTGCCTCCCATATGCCCACCTACCCATTTTCTTGTTCGGACGCCAGTAATCTTATTTTAAAGATGCATGAGGCCTTCTTCCTGCAGAGGAGGGTGCACCCAGGGTTGCTGGATGAGTGAAAGGAGGGCAGACTGAAGTGGCACGGTGGGCCCAGGGCAGGTAAGCCTTGTCTGGGAGTAGTTAACGGGGCAGGACTATGTCCAGCTCTATTGGTCTTAGAGGTACAACCTCTTAAGGTCACATTGAATTCTGAGCACTTTCTTGTGAGTAATATAGAAAAGCAGATTTTTAAGAATATATGATATGTTTTATTGCCATTTTAAAATTACTTCTGGCTGAATAAAGTAAGTACTTCAGAACAAGGCTTTGTGGCGCTGCTGCATTCTTAACTTCATTCTCTTCCACTTCCTCTCTTCCTTTCCTATTCCCTTTTCACCCCACTCCCTGTGTGACGGCTTCCTCAGGATCTTTCTTAATGAGGGATAGGATGGGAGTGTCACTGTGAGTGTAGGCTAGATGGAGTGCCATCAGCTAGACTCTGGTTGTGGAGAGGCTGTCATTTTCTTTTAGAAAAGAGGACAAGTTGAGTACAGGGATGATGAGTACCGGGCTGGGTGGGGTGGCAGCAGAGGCCGTGGTTTGTCCCATGTCCAGGCTATGGTGAGGCCTCTGGGCCACTGTTGGCTTTCACTCTGCAGCATCTTGGAGGGTAGCCATGGCCCCGAAAGGTTCTGTAGGGACTGGGGAGCAGTCTCTCCTCTTGTAGGACAGAGCTGAGGCAGGGAGAGGTGGGGAGGCAGCATGTGGAAGCCTGGGTGCACTCAGGGAGCTATAAACTTGCACCATTCTGGGAGCACGCATGCACGTAGATCTCCAGTTTCCAGGGCCTCTCCAGCCAGCAGTGGGGCTGTGGTGAGAGCAATCTGCAGACCCCTGCCCTGTTTGAGAAGGGAAGGGAAAGGAGCACACAGTCCTTCTCCCTCTGCTGGCACTTCCTGTTGCTCTAGAGAAGAAGGTGCTCAGCACAGCCTTTCCCTGTCTCAAGCAGCGCTGCCCTTGTGTGGGTGAGTGTGGTCAGGAGGGCTTCCCAAATCCTTTCGTTTTAATCCCTTCTCTCCCCTTTCTGTCATCGGGGAAGTGTATGAGGGGCACAGGTGTAGAAATTTGACTTAGCTGTGTTATTAAACGCACAACATGATTCTGTGTAACTTTGCTTACTGTAGTGGCCATTTATTAAGGGAGGAGGAGCCCACGTCTGCATGAAGTGTACCAGTCAGGTCTGTGAAGTGAGTTGCGGCCCTGGGATCTCAGAGGGGAGGTGAGCCTACAGGGAGAGAGACCACGGTGCATTGTGCTGTTTGTCAGGAGTGGGGCTTCTAGGGGAACAGGATGTTTGTTCCAGCGGTTACTGGGTTGACTGTGTGCTGTGTGTGGTAGGCACTGTCCACCACCAGTCTGTTGGAATGCAGCTTTCTTTACTGAGAAGTAATTGCATGTGGAGTGTACTCTGACAGAGAGTGAGGGCTTGGAAGAAGAGGCAGGCAGCCTTCGTTGAGGATTCTGTTGGTTCACATGGTGCCACAGTCCTTTGGCCCTTGGCTTTGAAACTCACTCAGTACTTCTAGGGGAAGAAGAGTCAACAGTAGAGACTGTGTCTCAATTTTTCTTTCTGGTTGGCGATGCACAGTTGCCTGTAAAGGGGATACCCAGCCTTGATCACCTAAAGAAAGACACAGGTGGGCAGCTTCGTAGTGCCTCACCTTATTGCTGGTGCTGCTGGTGACGTGTGGGCCATGGCTGTTCTCCTTCCTGAGGCTTGTCTGGAAAAAGGAAACTGAAGAACTTAGCAAGGTGCACCCCTTTGCCAGACAGCAGAGCATAGCAGGGAGTGTTCTGCACGTGGTGTCCCTGCATGAAATAGTCAGAGGCACAAAGACACCACAGAGGGGCCACGGCCTGGCATGGTGGAAGGGGCATCATGACACCTGGAAAAAGATGGAAACTCTAGGTACTGCTAGGTACCCCATTGGTCCAGCTGAAATGAGTCATCCTGGAAAGGCCTCAGTGTGAGGTGCCATTAAATTGGAGTCAGGTTCTGCTAAATGCCAGCCCAGTGCCCTTCACCCTAGCATTCATTGCTTTTGCAGATCCAAGCCTCAGGCAGTCATATCATTAGTAGCAAGAACCAAATACTACAGAGGTGGGTTTCACGTCCTCAAGACCCTGGAATTCAGCCATTCCTCTGGGTAGGATGGGCATGGGAAGGCTCGTGTACTGAGCTGCTGGCCTGAGACCAGCACCCTCCCATCCCTGGCTGGCCCAGAACCCATTTGTGGGAGCAGCTCCTTCCCTGGCCAGTGCGGTTGGCTCACTTCTCAAGAGCTGACTTAAATAAAACACCACAGACAGAAACAGGCTACTGAGGAGGGCTGGATACTGTGGGTACAGAATTGATAGAGCAAGACTCCAGCCTTACTAGCAGGGACCTGTCTCCGTCCTTCGATCTCAGCATTGGAATTCTTCTTCCATCTCTGACTGTCTGTCTCTCTCTTTCTGTCTGCCTTCCTCCTTGTCTCTCTTCCACCCCTTTCTCTCTCTAGATACTGCTTAAGCATTGATCTTCCCCTGTTGTTACTAAGGGAACCACTCTGAGCTAAGTGGCATAGATGGATAGGAGAAGCAAACAAGTAAAGCTGGTAGTACACCGTAGGCAGTTCTCAAGTGGGGGGCCGAGGGCTGGAGGGAGGAAGAATGAGTTCTGGTGTTCTGCAGCATGGTTTCCAACACATAGAAGTAATAAGTGTTTGGGGAGGCAGAAGTGCTAATTACAGTACTCAGATTTGATCACTAAACATTGTATATATGTATCAAACTGTTATACTGTACCCCATAAATAGAAGCAAATACGATGTGTCAATTAAATAATAGAAATAAGAGAGAGCTGTAGGGAGGACTCAGTCTCTTTCCTCTACTCAGGCCACTGTGGATGTCTGATCCGCAGCCACTGCCCCACCTTCACTGTTGTTTCTCTCCTCTTGGGGCCGAGGATGCTTCCTGCTGCTGCCGACTTTCCTGGCTTGTGGGTTGCGTGTGTAGTGCGCCTGCATCTTTCCACCTTTGATCATTGTTCTGCCAACAGACAGTTGAGCAGTCGCATCCCAGTGTTAGAATTAGGGATTGTTTCTCCCCCCTCCCCCCTCTCCTTCCTTCCTTCTTTCTCTTTTCTCTTCTTTTCTTTGCTTGTCTTTAAACTTCAGTGGGTGATGAAGCAGAGAAGGAGGTGGGAGGGTGAAGGGGAGCCATAAATTCTGTGGCTGGTGTAGCTGTTCTCTGGGCAGCCGGGAAGCCTCTGATGTCGCCACAGCGCTTTCATTAACATTTAAATTAAGGGTTTGTTTTCCAGGCTGTTTTATAAGCAGGGACCTTTCATGGCCTGTCACATGCAGCACCCACCCCCTCCCTAAGCAAGTGTGTAATTGTAGCCACTGCTCTGTCCTCACTCTGGGTTGCAGCCGGAGGTTCAAAGGGAGTCCTGGGATGGAACTGCGGAGGTACAACCTGCGTCTGGATGGGGTGTTACTCCTCAGATGAAGGTGCTACAGGGCTCCTTTTCCTCTTCTCTGCCCTTCAGAGGGCACCTTCCATCTGACTCTGACCTCTCCCCTTCCACCTTTCCTTCCTGAGGGCCATGTCCTACATCCAAGGTTTCTCCTTGCAGCACAAGTTAGGGGTGGGACCAGTCATTGTAAGGTGCAGATATCCGTGCTTATCTTCCTCCTTTTGATTACAATTAGTTTTTTAGCCTTATGAATACTTCCTCCTATTCTGCTCACTCTTAGAGAAGTAACAAAAGGAATTATCATCTGTGAATAATTTATAATATAATAGGGTTCTTTGCTCCGAAGAAGTGCCTTCATACATAGTCACTAGCTCCACATGAACCTGTGCTGGAAACAACTCACCAAAGCATGAGATCATTTGAAGAAACTGTTATCCCAGGTCTTGGCCTTTAGGGTTAGCTTCCCTGTACTCTGAAGGAGTCAGTTGTTTCCAAGCCTCCTTTCACATGGAGTATTGGGCAGCATTTGGGGATGTTTTGAAAAGACGTCTCTGCTCTGGTCTCTCTCCATCCCATCAGCATTCTGTGGATCTGTAGATTGGTACCATGACCAAAGCATCTCATGTATTCATAACCTCTGAGGGCTTCGTTCACCCACCCCTGGTCTCCAGCTAGATTTCTTTCTCTGTATGGTGAGGAAAGAGGCCTTAGCACCTTTCTCCCTTTGTGTTCAGAGGCTGTGACTTCATTGTCCAAGTCCTCACATATTTTCTCTTTGCTTCACTACTTCACTAAAATCATCCATGACTTATCTGCCAGGGTGAAGACAGCTGAGTGCCTTGCCTCCTATCCCAGGTAACCTTGTCAACAGGTGAACACTCTCATGCCCGGGGGTCCTGCCCACAGGGAGTGAGGGAGGTGCCAGGGCAAGCCCCTTTGCAGGTGCTGCAAAGCTCAGATTGCAGGCTGGTGTCCAGGTCCCGCCTAGTGGTGATTAATCTGGGGCACGGGCAGTAGAGGCTCAGCTGGGGTAGCTTTGGTCCCTCACTGTGAAGACCTTTGGCTTGGAGGCTGAACTGATCTCTAACTTGCTTCGGCTTAGGGTTTGATCTCTCAAGGCTAAAGAGGAACCTGATGGTGGAGCGGAAGCTTGTAGTCCTGACTGACTTACGGCACTGATCCGTCCCAGTGGCCTTGTCACAATGTTACTCATATGTTTAAGAATTTCCCCACCTGTTAGTTGCAAAGCTCAGATCAGCCGGAAGAGGAATCTTCACGAAAGATCTGTGCTTTTGATTTTTTGAGCCTAGTAGACTTCGGATGTGGTGGAGTTTGTAGTGGAATGAATGAAAAAAGAAATAATAGGGCTATGGCTTAAATAATAGCAGAAGGGATGTTTTTTGGGAGAGGTCATATTGGAGGTGGAAGGATCACTCCAACCTCTAGCATTTAGGTGGCTCTCAGGCCATTTGGGGGCAGATTTCAGTATTTTAATTTGGATCAAATCTTAGGCTTCTTGTTTTCCTGTTCATTTAAAATGAGATTTCATTTTGAAAAGGAATCTCCCCCTACTGCCACCACCTTTCCATCCTGCAGAGTCCTGGTCCCTCTGACCTCCAGGTGACAGTCCATGGTGCCAGTCATATTTCCTCCCTCCCCTGAGTTCAGGACAGACATGTGTGGCTCTTCTTAATCATGGGCTTAAGGCCTAAGAATGGGAATTCTGTGGCCCTGTGTCAGGGAGCATCAGTGAGTTTCATTATTAGTAGCTCCATTTGACAAGTTGGGACTTGGGACCCAAGAGCCAGGACATTTTCCTCATACCATAAAGGAGAGTGGATGCCCATGTGTACCACCAGCAACGGGATATGTTGGTACTATCAAGAAAATATAAAGATGCTGTGGGGGCCGGGGATTTAGCTCAGTGGTTCTGCTGCCTGCCTCGCAAGCGCAAGGACCCGAGTTCGATCCCCGGTACCCAAAAAAAAAAAAAAAAAAGATGCTGTGAATCACAGAGGTCTGGATTCTGCTTTGCTGACTAGAATTTCTGTACAAGATGACAAAAAGGATGCATTTATGCATCAGCAAACCCGAAGAATTTATTTGGCTCATTGTTCAGACCCATTCTACAAGGTCTCTGTCTGTGTGGATTGGACGTCTGCTTATTCCTATGCTTCTCTAATAGCTTCCTTTTGTTTTTGGTACCAGGGATCGAATTTAGGACCTTATGCTTGCGAGGCAGGTGGCAGAACCACTGAGCTAAATCCTCAGCCCTCTAATAGCGTCTTAACTAGGACTCTCTTGAAGTTTCATATCATGAGCTTTTGGGAGTAGAGGCTTTCTTTCCTGTTTTGTGTGAGACTTACATATCTGTGTGCTACAGGCACAACTCTGGTGCCTATAGGTTGGCCTATTAAGCCAATCACTCAAGATTCTTGCCTCTTCTAAACTTGTTATTGCTCCTCTCTGGCCAGGATATTTTTATAGGGGGTGGTATGTGGCATGGTGGGTGGTGCCCTATCAGAGAGGTTTGGTTCAGGCCTGCGAGGTGCTGACAAGGGCAGGAGGAGGAGGAGGAGGAGATGAGGACACGCAAGTAGAAGTGGTGGTAATTGCAAAGGGAAAATTAGTCCAGGAGCTGCTGGCCCAGGAAAGTGGTTTCTGCAGAATCTTTCCTTTTTCAGATTTTGCAGTGCAAATTAAAAACATGAGCGGGTACCAGAAGTATGAAGGGGGACAGGTGGGGTGCCAGTTGGGATGTGCTAACATCCAAAATTGTCAACAGTGTCATAATCTACAGGAGAGAATTTCAAGTAATGAGAGAAAAAAAAAAATCACATTTTGCTGTGATTTTCCCCTGTGTTTTCCAGACATTCATGTTCAGACTTATCTCTGGTCCTGCGCTGCTTGCCCTGCTGTCTCCCTTGCTTCTTCCTGCAGCAAAGCCGTAATCCACCTTTTAGAACAGTGGCCATGGTGGCCGTGGTGTGATATTTTGACTTGCATAGTAGGCTGGAAAATAGCGGCCCCGTGTAGAGTCGGTGTGCTTTAAAAAATGTGTATCTTGGCCCTGGGGACTGAAGCTTCCACTTGGTGGCTAAGAAACTTGCCCACTTAGGGAAGGTGGTAAAGCCAGGTTCTTCATCTGGTCCTTCTTTCTGACGCTCTTAATACCAATGGGCAGCTGGCAGTGATAAGCAGAGTGTGAGGCCACCAGGCCTTTTTCATGCTTCCTGTGCTTTCTGCTCCCAGGCTGGAGATGCTTGTCTGTTGTTGCCTCTGGATGTCTTGATGACACGAGAGGTGAAGATGGCAGGGCTGGCCCCTCCTCCCTTGTGCTGTCATAGCAAGAGATCAGGTGAGAAGCTTCAGAGTGACTTCTCTGTAGCTGCTAGGCTAGATGGGGAAAAAAGCCAGAGGGCTGTGTGGAGGAGAGCTTTTCCAGCATAAATGTACCCAGCAGCAGCGACCGCTAAGTAACTGTGAAGTCCTCTTTGCCTCTTTTGTGTGGGGCTTCATTGCACATAATGTGCATTGGCTGAAGGAAAGGCTGAAACATGTTGGATAAAGTACCCCTTTCTGGGGCTGGGGATTTAGCTCAGTGGTGATTTTGCTCAGTGGTTTCGCCACCTGCTGTGCAAGGGCAAGGACTCGAGTTTGATCCCCAGTACCAAAAAAAAAAAAGTGATCTGGCTAACTCACTAAATTACACAGGCATAGTTCTAATGTATGATCCTCCTGCCTCAGCCTCCCAGAGTGCTGAGATTACAAGCGTGTTCCAAACTCCCAGCTCAGAGAGCACTTTCATAACTCTCAAAAGACCTTTCCTTACCTTTACTTTTGCACCATTAAACATGTTTTGTACATGGGACCATAGGAGAGGGGAAGCAATAAGTAAAAATACTAGAATTTAAAAAAGATGAGCTGGGTGTGGTAGTCCAGGCCTATAATCCAAGCCACTTAGGAGGCTGAGGCAGGAAGATGGCAATTTGAAGCCCAGCCTGGGTAATTTACTGACTTAGTGAGACCCTGTCTCAAAATAAAAATTTAAGCATGCCTGTAATCTCAGCACTTGAGAGGCCGTGGCAGGAGCATCAATGTAAGTTCAAGACCAGCCTAGGCCATATACTTCAAGGCCCGTCTGAACTATATGTATCAGTGAGACTCTGTCTGGAAAAACAAACAAAAACCTGGGCATGGTATAATCCCAGTATTTGGAAGGCTGAGGCAGGAGGATTTCCAAGAGTTTGAGGCCATCCTGGGCTACAGTGAGTTCAAGGTCAGTTTGAACTACATAGCAAGACCCTGTCTCAAAGAACCAAAAAAGAAAGAAGAAAAACAAAAACGTTTTTAAAAGGGCTGGGGATATAGCTTACTATGGATGCCCTTCAATCCCCAGTACTGTACTGCAAAACAAACAAAACAAAAAACACTTGGCTGAGGGTTTAGCCCAGTGGTCCAGCACTGAATGTTTTTCTTTCTTGCTTTTTTTTTTTTTTTTTGGTGCCAGGGATTGAACTCAGGACCTTGTGCTTTCGAGGCAGGCATGGTGCCACTGAGCTAAATCCCTGGCCCTGAATGTTTTTCTTTTAAATATATTCCTCTCAGTCCCTTCTTACAGATTTGTGGGTATTGCCATGCTGGAGATCACACGGGGAATATGAAGCCCAAGAGGTCATTTTTTAGCATCCAGGAGCTGGAAGCACAGTTAGGGGAGCATGCGTGCACTCAGCAACAGTTTACTGCACTTGGTATATACTCAGTATATTCCATGGCTGTGGGTTATTGGCAGGAAATTGGAGAAAAGCAGTGGACTTGTTAAGTCGGGGAGCTTCATGGGTGACACGAGTTTGAAGTTGGACTTGTGTGACACCCCTGTTTACATTCCAGAAGGAAAATTCAGGCAAGGGGCCTGGCCTTAGCAAAGTCATAAAAAGGGATGACAAAGATCCAAGCAGGTTCAGAGTAGACAGTTGGCTGGCTAGAGGGAAAGTCTGGGGCCTGGTTTTGGACGGCTTTGAAGAGCTGAGTTTGACTTTCGTCTGAGGAAAATAGGGACCATGGACAGTTTCTGACCAGATTGAAGCAGTTAAGTGATTAATGTAGTGAAGTGTATAGGATTCTTTGGAAGGGAGAGGCTGAGGCTGTTTGGATCCTTTTTTAGGAGTCTACTTTCCCAGGAGTAGGGGAGGGCTGGCCTCCCAGGGGTAGTGGGCAGACAGCCTTGGATTCCAGAGAGTATCAGTAGGCAGTCCTGATTACATGGAGGGAGGGAAGGTGTGGGGATCCACAGGAGACCTCTGAGAGCCTGGGGACAGATGGGGCCCTGGTTTGAGCAATCTCAATTCTACTTTATGGGATAGCCAAGTGGTAGCTGAGAATGGTGGTCTGGGTCTCAGCCGTGGGATCAAGATGTGGAAAACGTCAGTGTGGAGACAGCAGTGGAAATAGAGGGATTAGCACCAAAGGAAATGCAAAGAGAAATAATGACAACACCCAAAGAGAATCAAAAGAGGCAAATGGGACAGCTAGAGAGCAGTAGCAAAACTCGGAACCAAGGAAGAGTAGCACACCTGGCCAAGTTAGATGGTGGGCAGATGAGTATTTTCTCTGGCAACTTATGTAAGTGAGAGGCTGGTTATGCCTCGTCCCTATTCTAATTGATAGATACCATATGTAGTTAGAAATGCAGAACTCTAATATACATGCAAAAGATTTGCAAGCCTTTTATTTTGCTTGAGTGATTTCAGCATTTTGTTTTCAAACTGTAATTACGTAGTGCTCTTTCTCAAGTTCTTTCCTCTGGCTCTTACTCCTTATCTGTTTTTCTATTCTGTGGATTTTCTTTTTCCTAGAAGGTTATCTGCTTTGGGCTTGATATTTTCCCCCTCAGTCCACTAAGCCGGTCAGTCAGTCTCAGAGCAGTTTTGGAGGGTCAACAGCTGAGCTGGGGATGGCCAATGGCAAGATGAGAGAGTATCGTGGACCCTGGCTGCTTCCTCCATGGACACTGGTGACCAGGGCAAGCAAGGGAGGCTGGCTAGTTTGGAGCAGGGGAAGAAGAGTGAAGAGATTTAACATCTGAGCCATGGGCTGCCCAGGTTCTGGGCTCGCTTGGGCAACTATGCCTGTCTGAAAACCTTTCTGTAAAGAGACTTGAATAAAAACTTTCCAGTCCTCCTCAGGTTCCTTTGGGTAGTAATTCCACAGGGCTTGTCATTTGTGTTTGAAGCTAGTGGTGAGGAGGGCGGAGTGAGGAGAAGCGACGGGGTGGAGATGGGAAGCAAAGAAGGAATCAGAGAGAGAAATTTTATTGAGGGAGAGTTTGCTGGGTTTATGAGAGGGAATCTCCCTCCTCCTCCCCATTCGGGTTTGAAAGGGCCGGTGAATCTTTGATTAGGTTCAGGTCAAAAGAATTTACACATTGTGACCTTAATAACTAGAGGTGATTGGCAGGCGGGCTGTGGGGAGGGGGCCGTGGGCCCCTTTCATCTCACTTAGCACAGAGCAGAGACAATGGGCCAGCCGATTTTCCTTGTTGTCCCGTGTTTGAAAAGGTCTGGTGTCTCTACTAGGTACCTGTGACATGGGGGTCTTGATTGGGGTCTCATAAAGGCCCCTGTCAGTATGTCCAAAGGCCAAGAGTACAATAGCAAGCAGTGGGTGGGGGTCTCAGCTGACCACTGGAGAAGGGAGGGGAGGGCCCGAGAGGCAGTGGAGGGAGAAGCAACCCCCGATGGGAGCCCTTATAGAGGGAGGAGAGGCGGGGGCAGAGAAGGGCCATTTTTGTCCCTAACTCATCAAGCACATCTGCAGAATTGTCCAGGCTGCTGCCTCCTGGTTTCAAAAGGAAAAAATGATCGTTTGATAAACCGTCCCGATTCACCACTTTCTCACAAGGGTTAGAGACCCAGCCCTGACCTCTGTATGATTTCACATCAGGACTGAGCTTTCTTGCCCCACCTCCAAATTGCTAGAGAAACTTTGAAATGTACCCTGTGGCTTTCTCCCCCCCACACCAGTTTCCCACCCCCTCTACCCCACTGGCCTCTCTTTTGCCCCTGGATGCTCCAGAGTGTAGGCAAGTAATTAGTCCCCTCTCTCTGGGGCACAATGAAGCCAGGGTGTTTGGTGGGCTCCTTCCCACTGCTCCCAGGGCTGGGGGCCCCGGGAAGGACCAGGTGGCATGTGCAGTGCGCCCCTGGCCTGTGCTTGCAGTCGCTGGAGGACAGAGCGGGGGTTAGGGACTGATGTGCTCCTGCTTCTCGGAGGAATGTGCAGAGGCTCATGTGTTAATGGTCCCACACAATGCTTGCAGTTTTTCTTCCAGGCAGAGGCATCTTCCGTGAAAGGCTGCCGAACCCCAAGCCCAGGCGAGACGTCTGGCTGCCGCAGTGGTGTTGTTTCCCACCCTGAGCTTAGTCACTTGGAGCTAACATGGGAGACCAACAGCCCGCGTCTCCTGAGAGCCTGATCTTTGTATCCCATGTGTGCTCCCCCTCTGTCCTGTCAGTTTTGTGTGTTCACGGAGTGTTGATTTTAATGCGGGCTTGTGTCAGCCTGGGAGGCCAGGCTGGGGGCCTCAGGTCTTTGTCTTGCAGGGCCTCTTCTTCTTGGAGGGTCTTCGGCCCTGGAGGCTGGTGGCAGATTTGAGAGGTAGGATGGGATGCCAACTCTGGCTGGCAGAGGGTTCCCCCGTCCCTGCGTCTGTCACAAACCACCACGTGGTGCCTAGAAAACAAGAGTGCCTTGGGATGCTCCAGCACACGCTTGCTTGGCACCACCCCACCCCTTGAGGGGGGTGGTTCATTCTACCCTGCAGGCTGCCAGCTTGAAGTGAGTTAAACCCCCCTTTGAGTGAGTCTGGCAGGAGCACAGATTGTGAGCCTCAGGGAGCCAGGGGAGGGCCTGGTTTGCAGGAGTTCGGGGAGGTGGGGGCAAGTAGGAGGTGTTGGGAGAGCTTGAGTGAGCTGCAGAGACTATAGCAGGGGCGAGGGGCAGGAGCCAGCAGGCCCCGAAGCAGAAAGGCAGAGAGGCCTGGGAATTTCAGGAAATCGGCTGAACTGAGGGCAGAGTCCTTGGAAACTAGGGCCTGAGTGGAAGGCATTTTCCTCGGTGAGGGAAACTGGGCAGTCGCAGAACTGCTGGGAACTGTTGAGCAGGATGTCTTGTTTTTCATGTAAGGAGCCGAGGTTGGGGTCTGTACCCCATGAGAGCCCCAGGTATACGCTGGGGAGCCTCAGCCCAGGTGCAGCCCTCTGGCTCTGAGGAGGGCAGGGCCTCTAAGCCCTGGGCATCAGGGAGTCGGTGGCTGGGCCTGGCCTCCAGCCATGACCAGGCCATACTTTGGAAGTCTGTCGTGGCCCTAGGGATAGAGACCTTCCTTTGAGGATCAGGTTTTCAGAACAGGGCTATGACTTCCCTTTCCATACAGATCAGAAGGCAGAGATGGCCCTGGGATGTGCCCTGCAGTGTTCGCCGAGCATAGTGGCCCCTCTGTGCTGCTGTTGGCAGCTTTCAGACTGTCTTGGGCACTGGTGCTGGCCATGCTGCCAGACCAGCAAGGGGGAGCAACTGGAGCTCAAAGGCCTTTGAGGGGCTCAAGTCTCAAAGGGGCACACCAAGAAACAGCTCCATCCATCCAGCTTTAGGTCACTGTTGCAAAGGACATTTCTTTCACTGATAAATAGACATTTCCAGTAATACCCACCCTCTCCTTTTCTCCTTTTACTGTTCTTTTTTCCTTCATTTTCCCAGGTACTGTTTGCCTTCCCCTTTCTTCTATTTTGCAGAGAGCCTGGGAGAGGCTGTGGGTATGGATGTAATGATAATGGGCGACAGTGTCGGGAATGGTCAGCCCGGATCTCCAGGATTGGAGCAAGCACTGTTACTCCCTCCAGGCTGTCCTGTAGGGCCTGGCTGGGAGGCCACAAGAACATCATGCCTGTAAATACACACTCAGTGGAGGAGAGACCCAAGCATGGAAACAAATTAGATATATCGTGGGGGTTCAGCTGGAGAAGGTGACTATCTCTCCCTAATTGGCGCGCAGGCATTTCATTACGAGAGGTGTGCCACGGGCCTCTTTGGGAATTCCCTGGGCTTTGTTTTTCCTTTTAAAAGTATGATTGCATTTAGGGTGGAGAAAGAAGCATGAGTTGCTTTTTGTAACTTTGCAGGAATCGGAATTTAAACCATAGCCCAGCAAGGCAGAGGAGAGGGAGAGAGGACCCCTGGGAAGGAGCTTGGAAGCCTCACTGGTGACAGTAAAAAGCTACATCCCTACCTCTTTTTATTTCTTGATTTTGAGATGGGATCACTCTTAAGTTGCCTAGCCAGCACTTAAACTTGAGGTCTTCCTGCCTCAGCTTCCCAGAGTGCTGGGATTATAGATGTGCACTACCATTCCTGGCTGAATCTCACTTCTGGAACCAAGATTGAAGAATTTGGCATGATAGGAACAATGTTGGCCAGAAAACCTAACTTCTTGGGAGTCTTGATATTTGACCCCCTCCCTTTTTTTATGGTGCTAGGACTCGAACCCAGGGCCTCACACATATTAAGTGCAGTACCACTGAGCTCTACCCCACTGTACATCTGACAGTTTTATCTTCTGCATCTGTAGGGCGTGTAGTGTGTGTAGATGCAGTGTGACAGTCTGGTAAAGCATGGCTGTGCGGCATGCACAGGGACTCGTGCTCAGGGGTCAAGGACAGGTGACTGCCAGTGTGTGCGGGCTTCCTTTCTTCTGGGTCGGGGCAGTCTAGGTTGTCCATGGAGATAACCTGACTCAGATGATGAGTTTGGGTTTATAGTGCCGACTTCTTTCTCTCCTGCTGCTGTTGCTGCAAAACTCATATCCTAAATAAAATCAGTCCCCTAGAGACTCTGATCCAGAGAGCTCGCTCCTAGAAGTGACTGGCTGGAGTTCTGTCTCGTCACTTAGATTGTCTCATGTACAGTGTTCTTAGGGAGGCTGAGGAAAGGTATTGTTGGAGCTTGTCTCTGTGAACAGGGGTACAAAATCTCAGTCATTTTGTATCAGTGCTTGTGACTTCATCAAAGCCCAGAGTTTTTCCTCTTTCCACTCAAACCATTTTTGCTTTTACTACAAGTCTGTACTTGGTTCAGCCTTCCTTATTTATTTATTTGTTTTGCTTTGCTTTTTTGAGACAGGATCATACTGTGCAGCCCAGGCTGGCCTTGAGCTTGCCCTGCTCTTGCCTTGGCATCTTGAGTGCTGGCTGGCATCATAGGTGTGTGTCACCGTGCCTGGCAGGGGACTTCACATACACAGGGCATCTGTCGTGGGGTGGTAGACCTCAGCCCTCACAGAGATTGAATCCCTCCAGTGCACAGCAGCTGCCCAGTGGGTGGGAGAGCCTGGAATTTAAGAGCTCACTGGGTGCTAGCAGAAGGCAGCTCATTTCTGTCTCCCTGTCTTCCTCTTTGTGCCCCTTCTCCCACAGAGAGGGAGAGGACTCCACTGTGTACACTTTACGTCCCCAAAACAAAGGAGAAGAGGTGATCAGAAGAAGCAGTTAGTTCTTAACTCATGAAAGTTAGCTACGCGGGGGCCCAGTCCTGTGCCCTCCTCTTCCCGACCCTGTGTGTGTGTGACTGGCACCCGTCTCAGAGCCTGTACACCTCTAAGTGCTTCAGGCCACAGTAGCTACTGCGGCCTTCCATGCCCACAAGCTAGCACAGCTTCTGAGATGAGCCCTGTAGAGCTCTCTGCTCCACCCTATCACCGTGTTGGTGGCACTGCTTCCTGTGGGTCAGAGCCACCTCCGGAAGATACCTTGAAGAAACACTGTATGCCTGTGTTGGGTCCCATTGTCTCCTTTGCTCTGGGATAGAGAGGAGGAGCTAGGAATACACTTGATGTGTTCTTGGCAAGTATGCATTCCCAGAAGCTTTACTTGCTTCTAGGTTATTTTTGTCCATTCTTTTCCTTGAGCCTTGCCCCTGTGAATTCTCATCCTATTGGAGGCAGCATGCAGGGAGTGCTGCTTTCAGGAACATGTGTGCTGCTCAGGCCAGTTGTATTGGCCTCTGTAGGAAGGAGCTGACAGGCAGAAATAGTGAGGGGCATACACAGCCTAAGCTCCCTGTTGAAATCTCCTCCTCATGGGGTCAGGGGGACATGATTCTGGGATAAGTGGGCTATGGTATCCCCTGGTATCAAGCCTCCATTTGGAAAGCCATGCACACCTGGCCTAGCAACACTGCATAGGTCTGTGTGGCTGTGGGGAGCTTGAAGCCCCAGAGTGGTGTTCTGGGGCAGACTGAAGGGATGCTTGACCCTAACCCTAACCACTATCCTTCTCTCTGCCAGGAGACAGAGAACTCCCCTGCAGGCTGTTTGGGACCAACTCTGGCTCCACTGCAATTTTAAATCTCCAAAGAGGGTATTAGGTGCTGTGGGATTACTGCTACCTGTTCACAATCTGAGTGCTGGTTTTCAAATTAATTGGATTGCAGAAACAACTTCCTTTTATTATTTTTTCAAACAAACTACTCCAAAATCAAAATTTAAAACCCCCAAACCTTTCATCTGTCTCCTTTTCTTTGTGGCTTTATTTGCTGTGTGGTGAAAAGTGTGTTCCCTAGCCTCCTTGGGGCTGCATGCTGGACAAAGTGAGAAACCCAGGTAAGGAGGAAGCCGGTGCCAAAGGGTGGCTGCTGCCCCTCCTGACTCTTCATCGCCTGGCCTGCCCTGGCCACCTCACCGTCTGGGCCTCAGCCCAAACCAGCAAAGGCTCCTTGACCAGCAACAAGGCCCAGCTTTGTTACGCCTGTGGGGGAAATGCTTTCTGGGGCCCAAGGCTCTCCTCCGAGAACCACCTGTGTCTCACAGCCTCCCCGCTGGCCAGGGCTTCCTGGCACAGGGCCCTGCATTCCAGCCAGTAGGCTGTGGTGGGCAGTGGGATGGGAGACAGCTAAGGGGACTGTGCGGTCAGCTTGAGGGGGTCAGATCCAGCCTGCCCCTTAGAGCCCCTGCTTGGCTGAGGATCTCCTGAGACCCTGGCCGGGTTGAAGTGGTCCTGCCTGTCAGCGCTGCCAGGGGGTTTCTAAAGTCCTGCGCAGAACAGAGTGGGGTCTCACTTCTTGCCCTAATTCTCACTGCTTCAAGAGAGGAGCAGTACAATTTCCTTTATTAGGCCATTTCCTTGATCCAGAATCAGTGACATGCTATGGCCTAGCCAGTGGGGGTGGTAATGATGACGGTGACCAGCACTTACAGAGTGCCAGCTAAATGCCAAGCATTATGCCAAATATTTTATATTTCATGTAATCCTCCTTCGCTTATAAGCAAAGAAACTGGCACCTAAGAGAAGTTAGTTAACATGCCCACGGTCACATCTCTTAAAACTCATTTACCTAGCGTTTGTGCCCTGGCATCTGACTCCGGAGATCATGCTTTTTAGCTGCTGTGCTAAAACTGTGCTAAAGTCTTTCGTTTGGGATTAGAACTTGTTGATTGTCTTGAATTGTTTCCAATTAAGAATAAATTCAAGACTTGATCCTCTGGCTAGACTTACTTAAGCTGCTTAAGGGCAAGCCCATGTGAATTTTGCTTCTTCTAGGACACTGCAGCACCTTAGTGTAGGGCTGGCTTGGCGAGCTTGTGGGTGCCTGCTGAAGGGGTGAAGCCCCTGTCTTCGCCTGTCCCCTGTCCCAGCTCAGGGCTTGCCCAGGGATTGTGTGCAGTCAGAGAGCAAGGTCTTCTGTTTGTCAGACAGGCAGCTTCATTGTGGCCAAGGAGGAGGACCTAAGGCTGGTACAGGGGCAGCAGGAAGAATGAAGGGAAGAGTCCAGGCCAGGTGTGACTGGGGAGCCCAGCCAGTTGTCCTGGGCAGCCTGCTGGCCTGCTTGTCGCCTACATGGTGCTAGACTAGGCTGCCTCCAGGAGGAAAGAGGCTGCTCCAAGGGTGGCAGGGACATGAGGGCAAGATCTGGTTTCACATCTCTGATCTTTGAACTGTGTCTGTTGGGACTAGCCACCCTTTAATCTGCAGATTCTTTTATGGAGAGCCCCACATGGAAGGGCCTGAGGCGGGGCTGGGGGTAGGAACATCGTAGAACAGTCGTTTTCATGACAAGGTCTTTTTTTATGTTGAATAAACAGGCAGAAAGTTTGACCTGACCACCACCTACGAACCATGTGCAACCTGCTCCAGCTGCTCCTGGCCAGTCCTGGGTCCTGCCGGGTCAGACTGGTATTAGAGCAGCTTTGGACAGGATCTGGCTCTGGGGTCTTCAGATAGCTCAGAAGGTCTGTGTTAGAGGCAAGAAGGTTGGAGGTCACAGGGCCAATGTTGGTCCCAGTAGCCCCTACCCTTTGCTCTGCCTCTTTTATAAAATCTACTAGATGCTAATTCATAAAAGTGTGGGTTTTTTTTAAAGGTTGAAAAACATTGTCCTAGTGTACCTGGTTTTAATTTTACAGACCAGAAATGTGCAGCCCCCAGGGTTACAGGCTTGCCCAAGGCCCAAGGCCAGGCAGCGTAGGTGTGCCAAGCTGGCACTAATAAGGCCGGCAGCTGAGCCAGCTCTGAGCCCTGCCAGTGCGTCATGGGCCTGCCCTGGCTGAGGCTCTGGGCTTCTTCACCTGGCCAGTAGCTCAAGTCCTCATTCTCTCTCTCACCCATCACAGCTCAGTTTTGCATTTTTTCAAAGAGAAATGCTTCTCTGCTCTGTGTCTGGGGTCAGGGTTCCTCCAGGTCTGTGTAGTTTTCCCCTGGACCCACACTCCAGTCTTTGCACAATGTGGCTCTGACTCCAGCTGAGCCCACGATCATCTCTGCCTCTCCCGGGCCTGGTCACCACTGCTCAGCAGCGGGCCCAGTTTCTCTTGCTTTGCATTCCTAGCAGCCTTTCCCCAAAGCTCCCTGACTGGGGTACCCTCAGGCCCAAACGTGATGTGAGCTCCAGCTCCTGGTCTGCCGGGGTAAGCCAAGCAGATACCGCCCGTGGCCAGCTGCCTTATGGCCATCTCTCTCCTTGAATCCTGCCCCCGGCCTCCACACCATCCTTCCCTGCTCCTTGGTGCATAGCGCAGGCTGTGCCGCCGAATACAACTGACCTGCCCGAGTGCCTCCACTTCCTGCTTAGACCCAGAGCTGGTACACAGCCGTGTGGGTAGTGGACGGCAGCACCTCCCTCCTCGCCAGGCCTGCCCCAGCTGCCCACGGCCCTGGTCTGGCTCACCACAGAGGCAATTCAGAGCCCTCTTTTGTTTGGCTCGCACAGAGCAGCCTGGCCACTGTTCCCACATGCCACAGTCTCCCGCCATTCACTGGAAAGGCTGGAAAGCTCTCAGCTAATTGCGTTGGGCTGAAAATTACCACTTCCCTGTGTTCCCCTGCTGCTGGGGACATTTATGTCACTGCTGTATTCAGGGGGAACAAAGGCACCCTGTAGGGAGGGCCCAGGTACGAATCTGGGGTGGAGGGAGTAATTGCCATCCCTCCAGGTGAAAGCCCCTGCTAAACTTCAGTAAGTCAATTAGGCTTGAGGGGAGGGGCAGAGACCCCCACAATACACTGTTCCCACCAAGCAATTAAAGAAAATAATTTTAGCTTTGAGGACAGAAACTGCTTATTAGAAATTTTGTGGGGCCCCCTCCTCTCCTACCCTAGCCCGCCTTAGGATGAAACAACAAAACGCCTTCCTCAATAGAAGTGTTTCTCCTCCTTCCACTCATTGTGTGGCCTGAAAGCATTTACCCTGGGAGGGCAGTGGGAGGGACAGAGACAGGCCAAAGCAGAAAAAATAGGGGCTCAACACCTGGGCTGATGCAGAAATCACAGCTGCCCAGTGAGTTTGGGTGGAGGCTCTTCGGGCAGTGTCCTCGGGCATGTGCAGAGTATACTCCTGTGGACACGCATGTACCCACAAGACCACCATCCACTCCTCAGCATGAGTGGGTACTGAACAATGGGTGTGTCTGTACGCAGCAGCCTGGGTGTCCCCACACCACCACACAGTACTGCCATGTGACTGTGTGTTTGTGTGTGTGTGCGCGCGCGCGTGTGTGCTGCCCGTACATTCTCAGCAGAAGATGGCAGGGCCAAGACAGCCCAGCTGGGCATGCGCCTCTTCCCGAGACTGTGACTGGGCCCATGTTTTCCAAACACTAGCACCTGGGAGTTGAGCTATAACGTCGCTTTCAGCTTCAGACTGTTGTCAGCGGCAGGCTGAATGAGTGGCCAGCAGCCACCTGCTGGCCCTGGGCTGGGCATGGTTGGAGAGGAGCAAAGCCTGGACGTGCTCATCTCCACAGTATTGCTCCCCGTGTTGCTTGGGTTGAGGATGAGGTGTGGAGACTCAACGGGAAGAAATCAGAGGCCTGGCCTGGCACATGCCTCCTGGTATCTAGCTTGGCTAATACGGCTTTGGGAGCCCAGTTCACAAAGCCTCATCCTCCCTCGTTTCTGTGGAGAAACACAGGCTGGGGAGGTGAGGAGTCTTGACCTTCTATGGGGAGGGCATCAGGAGGAGAGGCTGACTTGTGCCCTAAGGATCTGTAACTTGTGCCTTCCCAGGTTGCATGTGCCACAGATCACAGGTGGCGAAGGCCCACACCCTACATCTTGGCACTTACAGGGAGGGCTGGTGGCGCTGATGGTGGGCATGGCATTGAGTCAGGCCTGCCCTGGCCCCAGTGCTTCCCTGGGGCTCATGATGTGTTTGGCTTTCCTTCCAGTGTTCCAAAGTGGAGAAATTAAACATTGAGGGGTAGACCTTTCCCAGAAATCAAATATGCCAGGTTCTTGCCTACCAGAGGGCCTTAGGAGGCAGAATTTGGTGCCTACAGGCTGGCAGTGGAGGGGAAGGGTTATTGACAAAGCTGTCTGAGCAGGGCCGTGGGGTGAGGCTCGGTGGGAGGCAGAGGCAGCTGGATGTACAGGTCTTGCAGGGCGGCCTGGCGTGGCAGGGCTGGGGGAGCAGGAAGGGGCTGCACACTGGCAGCTTCCACACGGTGGCCTGTGAGGTGAGGAAGGAGATGGATCTTCAGAGCCTCTGAGGTCAGGCGCTGGCCGGCGTCACCTGTGATTTCGAAGTGTGTCTGTGATACCGAGATGCACATGTACCCACTTGTGTACTACGCGGTGATATGTTTGTGATGAGTTTTATATGCCATGCGGTATCATTTATTATTTTTATACTCCAGAGTGTGATTTTCTATGAATGGGTTTTGGTTCCCTCATACCCAATTTCTGACTTTCTGACCTGGAGGCCAAATTCATTTAAAAAAGAGCGAGAGGGTTTGGAGGGCACTGTTTTAGGTGTGCGTGTACATTTTGTTTTGTTTTTTGTTTAAGAAAAAAGAAAATTTAGCTGAGTGTGATGGTGTACGCTTGTAATCCCAGCACTCAGGAGGCTGAGGCAGGTGGATCGCCAGGAGTTCAAGGCCAGCCTGAACTGCATAGCAAGACCCTGTCTCAAAAAAAAAAGCAAACAATAGTAAAGAACAGGCTGGGGATTTAGTTCGGTGGCGCTGTGCCTGCCTCACAAGCGCAGGCACAAGCCGCAAGGTCCTGAGTTTGATCCCTGGTACGAAAAGAAAAGAACAAATTTTGGGGTTTTTTGTTTGTTTGTTTGTTTGTTTGCTTGTTTCAGACAAGGTCTCGATTTGTGTTCAGGCTGGCCCTGAATTCACTTTGTAGCCCAGGCTGGCCTCGAACTCCTGGCGATCCTCCTGCCTCAGCCTCCCAGAGTGCTGGGATTACAAACCTGTGCCACTCTGCCTGGTTTCTGCTGTTTTCATAAAGGCTAAATTTCTCCATGATATCCAGTCCCAAGGTGTCTTTGTGAATGACGGCTGAGCTTGGAGATGTTGGCTACTGGATCTCAAACAAGCAAGAGTCTAGAAGGAACTGTCACACCAAAACATTAACCTCCTCTCTCTCTTACTAGTGGGCCAGTTAGGAATTCCACATGCATCCTAGTGCTGGTGCCCTTGGATAACGCACCTTCTTCCAGTGTAGAGGTGTAGAAAAGAACCTCGCTGTGGACATAAAAGGTTGGATGAGTGAACAGTGGCCTGGAGGCATCCCAAGGGCAGGGCAGAGAGGCCTGGATTTGTCAGTTTCTAGGATGACACAGCCTGACCTGGCCAGGCCTCCTCTAGAGGAAAATGACTAGCAGGCCACATGAAGGATTAGACCCCCAAAATAGGGCTTCTCTCCCAGACAGGGTGAAAGACAAGGGCTTCCTGCTTAGTGCCATTGCCAAGAAGGGGTGAAATCTTGGGGAAAGACAAAGTTCAAGGTCAAGGTTCCTGGGGTGCTAATTAATCTGGACATGAGGGCATTCTTCCGGTTTGGCCTCTCAAACAGCTACATTATCGAATTCTTGCAGGAAAGGAACACTTCTGCTGTCTCCAGTCTGATGATTTTTTTTTTTACTACCCTCCTAACATATGCCTCAGTCAACATGGCCAGTGCCAGGTTTGGGGGACCAAGAAGGAGTTGACACATGTGTATTGGTTGGATTTTGTGCCAAAGTTTGCTGCTGGCACTTTACAGAGTTCTCTTTTCTTTTTTTTTGGTTGGTACTGGGGATTAAAGTCGGATCCTTGCACTTGTGGGGCAGGGGGCCGAACCACTGAGCTAAATCCCCGGCCCCAAGCTGTCTTTTCTTGAGGAATAGGCTTTATGTACTCTGTACATAGAATGGAGGTCTTGTCATGGATCCTACCTCTGAGGTCCTGCTGTGTGTAATTCACGGTGCACAGCAGGCAAGCCCAGCTGATCTCTGTAAGCATGATACCCCTCTCTTGTCATTGCCTCTGCTCACTACCCCAGTAGCCTTCAGAGTCATGAGGGAAATCCTGCTGCAGCACACTGGGTTGAAGAATGTAGAGCTTCACCTCACCGCCTCTTTCATCCAAGTTAATGGAAGGAAATTAGCCCATAGATGCAGATGGTGGTGGTGAACCCTTAGGTGGACATATCCTCTGTCTTCCTCTTCTGAGCTTGCTGAATGTCACTGTGGGACTCTGGTGATCGATCATCAAGGCCTCTTTGAGCCCTGCTATGGTTATGCGGCCACTGGATGAGGGAGGCCGTGCATTCGGGGAGGGGATAGTGTGGATGGACTCTCAGCAGTGACAGTCATTTGGGTACAGTGTCAAGTACCAGCTCACTGGTGTGGGCTGGGCCAGATCTCAGTCTCTGATGGGCTCATGAGGGAGTTCAGATCATCTCTTGGAAGACACTTCTAGTTTACTCTTTACAAAGAGTGTGGTTAGACAGGAGGTTGGGGAAGTGCTTTCAGCAGCAGCAGTGAGCCTGGAGTTCTCCCAAGGCTGCTGCCCCAGATCTCCACCACTCGGAAGCTGGCCACATGCAGGGTCCCTGTCAGGTCCAGCACAGAGCCAAACGTGGTTTGTGTGATTTAATTCAGTGTCTATTGATATGCAGCCCATCTTCAGGCAACTTCAAAATGAATAGTTTTTATTACCATCCTCCTTTTAATAGAGTCCTTTTTCTTTTTTGGCAGTACCAGGAATCGAATTCAGGACCTTGCACTTGGGAGGCAGGTATGGTGCCACTGAGCTAAATCCCCGGCCCTTCTGTTCCTATTTTTTAACAATTTAAAATACAAGGACTACAAAGTAAAAATCTCCATCAGTTGCCTGGGCCTCTCCCCTCCATTCCTTTTTTTGTAGGAGGTCTGGTGTGGTCACTCGAGATCTTTACATCGAGTCGAACAGCAGTTGCCATATAATTTCACATCAGCATGCACATATGCAAATGCCTGGCCTTGCTTTGTCCTGGGCTGTGTTACACATTTATTCTGTGCCCGAGTACCCTGTGTAGAACACTGCCTCTGCCACATGCTCGGAACTGCTACCTGTCAGCTCAGAGTAGCATGCATGTGCCCTCGTCTGCTGATGGGTGCTCAGGGCTTTCCAGTGCTTTGGTGCCATAAACATCCTTGGGGGCCGGGGACGTAGCTCAGTGGTGCTGGTGCCTGCTTCACAAGCACAAGGTCTTGAGTTCGATCCCTGGTACCACAAAAAACAAACCAGAAACTACGCTTGGGAAGCACCTGTGCGCTGGCCCAGCTGTGCGTATGGTCGGAAAGTGAGCTCGAAAGTTCACAGGCCACCCAGTTGCCCTCCAGTTGGACTCGATTGGATTGTTTACTCACAGTGTGCACGTTCACGGCTTCCTCTCATGCTTACAGGTATTGGCTAATGTATCTGGTCTGTGAAAAAGTTGACCGCTCTAGTGGGTCAAACATGGTGCCTGGTTTGGAGAGTGGGCGTAGCACAGTGATGTGGGGTAGACTGCACTCTGTCCACCTGCAGTCGAATCATGACCCTCCGGAGGCTGTGTGGCCTGGGTGAGTCACGTAGCCTCTCTTTACTCAGCTCCCTCACATGTGAAAGAAGGGAACGCTGACAGTGCCTGCCTGATGTGACTTAGAAACAAAAAAGTCTTTTACTGTGGAAATTTTCAAAATATACAGAAGTAGAATAATCTCCAACTTATTCCTGTGTACTTTACCTTCCCGTATTATTTGGAAACAAATATCAAGCATACAAATATCAAGCATATTCGTGAATATCTTAGTACATACTCTCAAAGATACTGATGCTTTTTTTTTTTTTTTTTGAGACAGGGTCATGATGTGTAGTTCAGGCTGATGGGCTGGGGAGGTAGCTCAGTGGCGCCTCTGCCTTGCAAGCACAAGGTTCTCAGTTCAATCCCTGGTATCGAAAAAAATACATGTATATGTAGTTCATGCCATCCTTGAGCTCACTATGTAGTTGAGAGGCTGGCCTCAAACTCATGGCAATCTTCCTGCCTCAGCCTCTGAGTGCTGGGATTGCAGGTGTGTGCTACCATGCCCAGTTAATAATGCTTTTTAAATATAATTACATTATCACACCTAGAAAAATATGGTTAGATATGTTGGAATGTTTTAAAAGTTAAACAGACTAATCTGTGGAAAGTGCCTAGAACAGTCAGTAATATAGTAAATGCTATGTATTTGTAGTTATTTTTGATGTTTTTCTAATTTGCAATTCTTTGATTGCTGTAGGTTTAACACTATTTCACATGGTTTTTGGCCATGCATATTTTTTCATTTCTACATCCCCAGCACACACACCATACCACTTTGAGACAAGAGTCTGGATGGGTTGGCTGGGTTGGCTGGTCTAGGCTCAAACTTTTTTTTTTTTTCGGCAACCTAACTTTATTCATCAGAAAATGGGCAGATGGACCCCCCAGGGAGGTGTGTGCCCCTAGGCCCTGGCTCCTTCTACTTGGACCCTAGTGAAATATGCCCTCCCCAATGCCAAGGAGAGACAAAGAAAGGAATCCCACTGTCTTATGTGACGCGGAGAGTAGAAATCTGGTCAACTCTCCTAAGGCTCCCAGTGGAGGTTGGGCACCCCAGATTACGTGGTCCCAAAGCCAGGTGGAGATGCGCCCTCCACCACCCGGGGTAAATGCCCAACCCCAGCTTTTTGATCAGATTGGGAGGGAGCCTTCTAAGATTATGAGAGGCAGAAGTGGCTCTACTTGCACCTGAGAGATTCTACCCTCAAACCCAGGAGAGCCGAGGGGTTCTGGCTGAACACAGAGGTTCAAGATCATTCCAAGGCCCATGAGTTGCCAAAATACCCAAATGACACTGATGTGCTGTGGCTGCAAAAGCTGAGGCAGTGGGCAGGAGGGGGAAGGAGGCAGGGAAAGAACCTACAAACCCCCAACAGAAAAGCCAGAAGCAGAGAAGGGCTGGCCCCAGAGGCTGGCATCTGGTTGGGCCTTGGCTTGGCCGGAGGAGAGCACAGCCAACAGTATCAGGGCCCTTGCATAGTGACATACTCCCCACCCCCAGCATTACAGGGACCCACCAGGAACAGAGAACTATGTTACCCTGCCCCTAGATGCAGTCTTCCAGACTGTCCCACATGCAACCAAGTCCTGGATGTATGGCTTGAGGCTTGGCAAGAAGCCATGGGGGCAAGAGGGGATTCAGGACAGGACCAGAGGTGAGGTGCTGATGCTGCCCTAGCACAGGTTAGGCTCAAACTTTTGATGTTCCTGCTTTACCTACTAAGAAGCTGGGATTACGGGCATGCAACACCACACCCAGTTTCCACATATGTATTTTCTATCAATTACTCCTTCATATTTTTCTCATATATCTACTTTTCCCCTGTGATTTGTAAGTTCTCTGTGTATAGTCTCTTGACTATTTTATATACATACATGGTAACTCCTTTCATCTTATTGCTTATGTGTAGAAGTTGTTATTTGCATGTTGGTTCCATCGTCTTTGCCTTTATAGCATCAGGGTTCTGTGTTGGTCTTAATATCTTTCTGCGATTATAAAATTATTTTCATCTTTTTAATCCATCTGAAAAAAAAGTGCACTGGGTGGTCAAGCTCTAATTTTATTTTTCCAAATGTGTATCCACTGGTTTCCGTATCATTTGTTCTTTGGCTCACCTGCTCATCCACTGTCTTTAAGTGTAGGCTCCATTCAGGGTTTAATAATTCCCCACAAACACATGGATACATCTTGGGATTCTCTTTTCTGATCCATGGACCTATCTGCCGCTTCAGTGCGAATGTCACACTACAGTTTTACATTGTGTTTTGATCTGATAAAACAACTTATTGTTCTGTTTCAGACACTTCTGGGTTATTCTTGTACATTTCTTCTTTCAGCTAATTTTAGAATCAGTTGAATAAGTAAAAAAAATCTTGTTTAGATGGGACTGTACTGAATGTGTAGATGAATTAGAAGAAAGCTGACTACTTTATATCTTGAGACTTCTGTCCAGAAACATGATACATTTCTTCACTTAACTATTTTATATCCTTCAGTAAAGTCTTATGTTTTACATATGGGTCTCTTCTGGGTTTTTGTTTGTTCATTTCTCCTGGTCTTTTGTTAGATATACTCTTAGATATTTTTTTGTTTGTTTGTTTGGGGGTTTTTTTGGTGCCGGGGATTGAACTCGGGTCCTTGTGCTTGCAAGGCAGGCGGCGGAACCACTGAGCTAAATCCCTGGCCCGAGATATATTCTTAGATATTTTTACAGTTTTAAAACCTTTTGTGAATGTATATTTAGTTACATTTTCAGGTGGTCATCACTGATGTGTAGTAATAGCAAACCTCTGTGGGTGTGTGCCATACACTGTTCTAAGCATCTTATCCCAAATCACTTTTACAAGCCTGTGCCTAAGCACTATTATTATTTGTTTTACAGTTAAAGAAACTTAAGTACACTTGTCCATTTTTCATTACTATAACAAATTACCTGAGGCTGGACAACTTTATGAAGAAAAGATTTTGGCTCAAGATTCTGGAGATCCAAAGTTGGGGAGCCATGTCTGATGATGGCCTTCTTGCTGGTGGAGCTCTGGGATGGGGCAGGGCATTGCATGGCCAGAGGCGGGAGACATGGATGTGTCTTTGTGTCTTCTGGTCTCTCTTAGCTTCTCACAGTCAGTCATGGAGCCTCCATCCTGATGACTTGATCTAACCCTAATCACCTCCAAGGCCCAATCTTAAAAGCCGTACTTGAGTTGAGTTTCCACCCTCTGAGTACCTCATGATAGTGATTTCGTTTCAACACATGAACCTTTAGGGGATACTCAGATTGTAGCACTGGCTAACCTTTAGCAAGGTTAAGTAACTTAGGGCCGGGGATTTAGCTCTGGTTCTACCGCCTGCCTGGCAAGCGCAAGGTCCTGAGTTCGTAACTTGCTGGGGTTGCACAGGAACTAAGTGGCAGAGCCTGGCAGCAACACCTGTACCACTTCTGACCAGTGGACCCTTCCAAGCAGCACACAGCCCTTCATCCAGCCCTGGGATTCAGGTCTGTTGGATTTTTAGGCAGATAGTTTCACTGCCTGAAACTTGGCCATATATAGCTTGTCTCCATGCCTCCTTTGTGGATGCTTGATTTCTCAGGAAGTGTGCTCTGGTCAGCTCTTTTGCCGTGGAACGAATTGCCATTTCTTTCTTTCAGGTGAACACATAGGAGTTGCCTCTGTTTCTGGGCCATGTAAATGGAAAATGTAGTTCAGAAACTTTTCCTGGCTGCTCCTAGCACATCTTGTTCAATTCAGTAGATTGAGTGAACATGTGTCATCCTGGTGTGTTTTATTTGTTTTTTATTTCCTTAATGCTTTTCCTTTCCATTAGTTCTGTTTCCGTCGCTCAGGTCACTGATTCTTGAGTCGAGTGAGTGTGTTTGGGAAGAGCAGCCTTACAAAAGCTGCCTTTTGTCTGGCCTGCGCCATAATCTTCTGTCCTTTTACTATTGGTTATAGTGGAGAGTGGCCGTTTGTGTGTCTCTGTCAGCCTTTCCCAGCTGTGGACTGCACTTCTCCAGGGGCACTTCCTCAGCTCTGCCTGTTGGTGTTGCAGTGAGGTGATAAAGCAGTGGGTGCTGCACCACTCTGTCCTCAGTGGGTGTGGCTGGGAAGGCCCAGTGTGTGGGACATGTGTGTAACTGGGAGGTGACCCAGACCCCTGCAGCTATGGGAGTCAGGAGAGGCCAGTGGAGCAGCTCCTGCTGAGCTGGGGCTTCTCCCTGGGGCTTCAGCTGGCCATGGTGGGGCCCCGCTGCTGACACTGGCCACAGCAGGCAGCTCACTGTCCAGTCTGTCTGCTCTTAGCGTGAGTCAGGAGCACAGTGTGTGGCCAGATTATGTTTTCTCTTGCAGAATGTAAATACGTGTTTTTCTCTGTAAAAAGTAATATATACTCATGGAGGAAGATATGGAAAATAAAGAAAAACTTTAAGTTTTAAGTAGGAGAAAAAATTGCTTACAACTCTGTTGCCCAAATATGTTCACTTTCAGCATTTTAATGTGTTTTCTCCCGCTTTCATGCACAGAGTATTTTTTGTAAATAGTTATAATATGCCAGGCGTGATGGTGAATCCCTGTAATCCCAGCACTTGGGAGGCTAAGGCAGAGGATCGCCATGAGTTTGGGACCCTGTCTCCAAAAAAGTTATAATGATGCTGTCTGTACCTACTTCTCTCTCTCTCTTCCTCTCTCTTCCTCTCTCTTTTGTTTTTGTTTGTTTGTTTTCTGTTTTAAGGCAGGGTCAGACTGGCCTTGAACTCTCTATGTAGCCCAGGCTGTCCTCAAACTCACAGTGATTCTTCTGCCTCAGCCTCCCACCATAGGCATGCACCACCACACCGTTTTCCTTTAGGACAGTATGTCATAAGCATCTCGCTGTATTTTTGGGAAGAGCGTTGTAAATGACCACGTATATCCCTTAGAGTAGATGAGCCACCATTTATCTTCCAGGCTTTGAGTCTTGGCCCCTAGCAGGCAAGGCAAGGCAAGGCGTGCCTTCTCCTCCCGAGGAGCCCACTGTGGTGCAGTCACCCGTGAAGCTGGCTAGCCTTCTGAATTTACATTTCTGTTGGCTTCCTCTCCTGGAGGGAACAGTGTGCCAGTGGCTGTGTGAGATGGAACTTGTTTGTTTGCCATAAACTTTACTCATTCGAGCTTTGGATAGGCCTCTTGCTCTTATTTTTTTTTTTTTTAGTTCATGAACCAAATTGCATTTGGTTCTTAGGCCTCCCCGCCCCCCTTTCTTCCTAGACACCACTGTTGACAGAAGCCCCACAAGCACACTTCCAGCCTCGAGATGGGCAGCTGTGCTTCCCCAGCTGCAAGGTAGGGTGTTTGCAGGAGAGAGAACAAGGTACCTGTGTCCCTCTCCACCCTTCCAGGCACATTGTTTCCCCACTGGCTGGTGACCAGGGTTCCCTGTTGGGAAGCTCTTAGCGCTGGCTGCTGTCCACTCTCACCTGCCCCTGTCTGACTTCCTTTGCCCTCCTGTTCCCGCTCCCCGGATGTACTGCTCCTGCGGCCCCTCCCTGCCAGCCAGTTTGTGTGATGCTCTCGCCTCCGTGCGCAGGCCTTGGGACTCAGCCTGTGCCGATGTCGTGGCGGAGGTAGCAGATGGCGGTGGTAGCAATGAGACCTGACATGTTCTAATGACTCCCTCCTTCCCACCCTTGCTGGCTGAGCCGATGGAGGGGCAGGGGTTCCCTTGAGGTATTTAAGGAGAGAGCCAAGGGAAATCGGGGGGCCCCAGGTGCCGATGAGGCCTGTGACCTTTGTTGCTATAATATCAGTGTTTCACAAGCAGGGCGGTTCGGGAGCCCACTTGCAGCCCATCAAAAATTGATTTAATTGCAATTTTTCCTCCAATTAGGAGCACTGGAGCCTGACTAATTGGAGTAATAGAGAGTAATAAGGCTCAGATAAAAAGGCTTCCTCGGCTGCCTTTGTATCTTGTGTCAGTGCCTGTCAGAGGTCAGAGAGCTTGCGTATTCTATTAGGCAGCCCGGCCTTCATTTGTACAAATTAGTTTACCCAACAGTAATTAAAATGCCAGTGCGGGTCGAAGAGAACTGAATACACTTGATGGGCATGTGGGTGAGCGATGTGACAGCTTGGGTGGGCTCCCTCGCCAGAGTGTGTCACCCTAGGCTCAGGGGGCGGCTCCCGGCCAGCCCCGGGCACAGCTGCTGAGCATGGCACTTCTGCACCTGCCTCAGCAGGCACGTCTTTCTTCTCCCAGGTACGGTCATTTGTCCATTTGTTGGGTCACTCATTCATTCCCCATAGGCATTTGAGCTTTCAGTGTGTGTCAGGTACTGAGCACACAGACAAGACCAACCTAAAATGTAGCCCAGGTAAGTTTATGGGGCAAGGGCCTCTGAAATCACGACTGACCAGGGTTTGGAGCCAGTCCTAATAACTCGCTAGTTACGTGAGCTAGAATGTTTATTACCTCTCTGAGCCTCAGTTTCCTCATCTGTAAAATAGGGAAAGTGGTACCTACTGCATAGGGTTATGAGAATTCAGTGGGACAATGCTTTTGAAACATTTGCTCAGCATCTGACACACAGTGATTACTCAGTAAATCAGTCAACCTTCGATATCTGTGGAAAGTTGTTTCCAGGGCCACAACGCCCATCGATACCAAAATCTGCAGATGCTCACATCTCTTGTATAAAGTAGCATCGTGTTTGTGTGTAACCTATGTACCTCTGCTATATTTCAGACCTGCTCTAGATTGCTTCCTAATACAATGCTATGTATTACATAAGTGCTATGTAAATAGTTGTTACATTGTATTACTGAGCACAAGAAAGCCATGTTCAATAAAGATGTAATTGTTTTTTTCTAAATTTGTTTTTTTTCTTTTGGTACCAAGGGATTGAACCTCAGGTCCTTGTGCTTGCGCAGCAGGCAGTGAAACCACTGAGCTAAATCCCCGGCCCTTTCTAAATATTTTTGATCAGTGGTTAGTTGAATCCATGGAGCCAAAACCTACAGAATGTGGAGGGCTGAGTGTGTTAATGTTATTAAGAGGGCCTACATTAGCCGGGTGTGGTGGCGCACGTCTGTAATCCCAGCACTTGGGAGGCTGAAGCAGGAAGATCTCTGAGAGTTCGAGGCAGACTTGGGCTGTGTAATGAGTTCAAGGCCAGCCTGAGCTATATTGTGAGATCCTGTCTTGAAAAAACACAGGGGCCTAAGCTAATGCAGCAGCCGTGAGTAGGGATCTACCTGCTCTTCAGTCTGTTCACGCCCCACTAATTTTAACTCCCCTTCTTACCTCCCTCCCTTACTTTCCATGTCTTGTTACCTCTGTCCCTCAACTTGTACACAGAACTTCTTCTGGTCAGGTAGGCTGAGGATCCAGGCAAGGTTTGGGACAGAATTGCGAGAGATCATAAAAGGCTGGCTTCTGGCAAGGGCTTTCTGGTCCCTCTCATTGAGCAGAAAGCGCACGTGTGTGTGTCAGTGTGCGTGTGCTAACATTGACTTTAGGTACGGTTGGTGTTTCTGTTGTGCTTACGAAGGGCTTCTCCCTTCTCCGACAGTGTGTGACTGCCATGTGTGCTCAGCTCTGTGTCTTCCGAGGGACCACGCGGCTGGCTTCCCAGCTGTGGGCTCCGGGAGCCCTTCTTATGCATCCCCTCAGATTTGTACTGAGGCCTTCTGGACCGGCAGCGTGCTGGGCCCGGAGGGCCACGAGCAGTCCCTGGTCACCATCCCTTTGCTCAGGAAAGGAACAGCATGTTTTCATTTCGCTGACCTGCAGATATTTCTTGAGAGCTGTCGACGTATTTAGCATAGGACCCTGCGTAGTGAGGGAGGGGGAGCAGAGCGCGTTGCCTGTAGGCCTGAGGGCGGAGAGCTTGGAGAGCTGAGGGCCACGTCCTGCCTCCTCAGCCGCAGTCTCGGGGAGGGGACAGGATGTGGGGCACAGTCCCGTGTGCAGCTGCAGCACACTGGTAGGTTCGCTGACACTGACGGGATAATGTAGGTGTCCTTTGGGCCCCTTCCTTCCTCTGCTCCATGTGTCTGTCACACCCTCAGGGAGACTGCACTTGGTTGGGGTCATCTTTCTCATCTGGCCGGTGGCTTTTGCCTCTTTCTTCCTAAGGACCATGGTAATTGAGGAGCGGGGCAGAGCTAAGCACGGCCACAAGTAGTTGGGAACAGTTCAAGGTGTGCGGCACCGTGTTTGCAGCCAGCCTGACCCCTGCGCCCCGAGCCGTCCTCCCGGCTGGGGTGAGTCCTGGTGGGTGTCCCCCAGCAGGGCCTGGCTCAGTCTGCTGGGCTGTCGCTTGGGTGTTTTCTACTGGGTATTAACTCTCGTGAAGCTCAGGTCCTCGTAAGTGCCAAGAGGACACTGTTTTTTCTCCTCTCCTCCCTGCTTCACAGAGCTTGGGCAAAGGAAGGGACAGCTTTTGAAAGGAACATTTATGGTTCTCATGTCCAGGTAGTCAAGAAAGCCCTTCCCAGGCTGTGAAAGTGAGGGCCTGCTCTCGGGTGGGTGGGTGGGCGGGTGGGCCAAGAAGAGGAGAGTAGTCCCGGGGAGCACACTTGTATCCCCTGCCCGACCCCCATGCCCACTCCTGCCCTGCCTGCTGGGAGGTCAGAGCTGCGGGAGTGGCAGGGATAAAGGCTCCAGGTTTCTCTTCCTCCTACTTACTGACTTTCCTTGGGCCCATGGCCAGTCAGAAGCCTGCTGTAGGCGTCCTTAAGAGATGCCCACAGGCCCAGGGGTTTAGCTCAGTGGTGCCCACCTGCCTCGCAAGCGCAAAGTCCTGTGTGCGATCCCCGGTACCACACACACAAAAATGTGAAACATGCCCACGTGCCTGTGCAGGCATCCTTCGCCTGGGTCCCACTCCTCAGGAGTCCGAGAGCCCAACCCTTAAGTTTCCAACCTGAGGTAATTGGCTTTCGAAGTTCCTCATGGATTACCCTGAAGAGAAAAATGGGAGGAGGAGGGAGGCATGGGGAATGCCTCCCAGCTTTGCAGTTTGGCGCTTCAGTGTCCAGTGGCTGCTTCCCAGGCTGGGCGCTCCTTGGGCATGGAGGAGTGGCTGTCCACAGCCCTGTGGGTCAGGAGGAAGCTGGGGTGGCAGGGCGCGTCCCTGGAGGAAGTCCTGGCTTTCAGCCTGAGAGCCCTGGGTAACGGCCGTGTCTTGTCAGCTTGGGGCTGACAAGTGGACACCACCCCTGCAGTTTTGGTGGTGAGTGAGCAGTTTGGCCAACGACTGCCTTAAACTTCTCTCTCAGCAGCAACTGGCAGTCCGCGTCCCACCTGGGCCCAAATGCTGGCTTCTTCAGTGGCCTCCCTGTGGAGGTGTCTCCACTGTCACGCTTGAGAAAGAACGCGGATGCTGGGCTGCTGCTGCCCACATTGCTAACGTGTCATTAGTGCCCAGTCTCCCTCCTCCTCATGAGGCATGTAGGGACAGAGCCCCCGGCCTCGGGGCTTCTGAGGGACACAACTGCTTCCAGCTTTCCCCCCTGCCAGTCATGCTTTCAAGGCTGGGCTTCCGGAAGGCTTCCCTCCCTACCCCTGCCAAACCCCCCATCAAAGGAATGGCCAGGCTCAGAGGCCTGTGCGTTCTGGTCCCAGCACTGGGACAGCCAGTGCCTCCCATGACAGCGGTGCCTCCCATGGAGTGTGTGCCTCCCCTTACAACAAAACTTCGAAGACTATGTTGAGTTTTTAGGGGTATAAGAGACACTGGAAAATATGGTCAGTCTTTTTGTTCCCTCTCAGCTCCTCTTGGCAGTGTCTGGCAGCATCCCTGGAGGACTCTTCCCAACCCCAGCCCCAGGCCCCAGTGGTCCTGACTGCCTGACCCTCACATTCCTCACCCTGTACGGCAGCATTTACTCACCCACGGGATTGACTCCTTTCCTGTCTGTCCTGTTCTCAGCGCAGTGTTCTATACCTGCCCAGTGCTTGTTCCTCATTGCCAGACTCGCCCTGGCCTTACCCTTAGGAATGTTCCCACCGCCCCGCTCTGACTAGGCCTCATCCACCAGTCCCCAGCAGCATGTTCCCAGGCGGGCTGAAGGCCTGTGCGCTCAGGCTTCATACTGCTACAACCCACAGGTTTGCTCTGTGGGCTCAGACTTGCCCATCTGCAGGTCTGTTTTTATGGTGGGCATTGAAGCCACAACCCACTCTGAGCAGCAAGAGCAGCTATTCCTGACCCTGTGGGTCCTCTGGCCAGGCACCCCTGGGAGGTGACAGCCCTTCTGCACTCCAGGTTGTCTTCCCACCGCTGCTCTGGTCATTCTCTCTGCTCCCTCTCTCCTTCTGACTTAACCCCATGGTTCCCCGGGGAGCATGCTCTGCATTTCCAATTGTGTAGCCATTTCTGCCATGAGTTCTGACAAACCAGACCTAACCCTGCTCTCTTTTTGTTTGGCAGCTCTTTTGTGACTGGGACGGCTTGTTGTGCCCACTTTTCACCCCTGAGAATCTGGGACCTCAACAGGTAAGAGATTCCTGAACCTACGTGATCTAGTGCAGATGGGGCGGGCAGCTTCGAGGCAGCAGAGGGAGGTGGCCGAGCAGCCTCTGCCTCGGGTGCCAAGAGGTCGTACGGGGAGGCTGAGGAGGACTCTGCCATGCACCCACTGGCAGTTGCTGGGGCTTGCTTGAGGAGTCTGTTGAAGTAATGATAGTAGGTAAATAATTTCATGGAGAATTTTTGATAACAGTTTGGATTGATGATACCCTTTCTCCGAGGAGTGCTTGGCTATGTGCCTTACAGAATCTATAAAAATAATTGTACAGAACAGTTAAAATACATCCAGGTTTTATTCACAGTTCTCTGCTTTGGCAGGCTTGACAAATTCCTGTCTACCTGTCTGCCATTCTGCTGTTAAAAGAAATTATTTTGAAATAACTATAGATTCATAGGAAGCTATAAAAGTAGGATAGAGAAATACTCGTGTAACATCTTACATAACATAGTAAATGTCAAAGCCAGGAACCTACACTGGTGGAGCCCACAGACCTTTATTCGGATTACGTGGATTGTGAATGTGTTTGTCATGCTGCGTGATCCTGTCACATGTGCAGATTCGTGTGCCCCTCTGCCAGTCCAGACAGAGCTGCTTAATCATTAGCAGAGATCTCTCACTCCCTTCCTGTTTGTCTCTAACTCCTGGCCACCACATCTGTGCTCTCCATCTCTATAATTTTGTCATTTTAAGACAAAATGGGGTCATACAGTATGATGCCTTTTGAGAATTGCTTTGGAACATCAACATAATTCCTTTGAGACCCGTAGAAGTGATGGATGCATCAGTAGCTCGTTTCTTTTTATTGCTGAGTAGTGTTCCATGGTACAGATGCACCAATGTTTCTTTCCCCATTGAAGAACATTCACCCTGAAGGATTTTTTGTTTGTTTGCTTCTGTTTGTTTGGTACTAAGGATTGAACTCGGGGCCTTAACGTATGCTAAGTAAGTGCTCTACCACTGACTACATCCCCACCCCGTTTTATTTTGTTTTGTTTTGTTTAGTTTATGGTACTGCAAATTAAACCCAGAAGTACTCTACTTCTCAGCTACATCCCTAGGCCTCAGTTCCCCCTTCTCCCCCATATCGGGGATTGAATTTAGGACCTTGTGCTTGTGAGGCAGGCGCCATACCACATCCCCAGCCCTCCCCTTTTATTTTTTAAAGACAGGGTCTCACTAAATTGGCCAAGCAGGATTTGAACTTATGATCCTCTTGCCTCAGGCTCCCAGAGTGCTGGGATTACAGGCATGTACCACAATGCGTGGCTTAATTTTTTTTTGGTATGGGGGATTGAACTAGAACTTGGGTCCTTATGCATGTGTGGCAGGCGGCGAAACCACTGAGCTAAATCCCCGGCCCTGCCTGGCTTAATTTTTTATTTTGAGATAGGGTCTTGCTAAATTGCCCCAGCTGGCCTTGAACTTACTATCTTCCTACCTTTGTCTTCCAGGTAGCTGGGGTTGCAGGTGTGCACCACCGTGCCCAGCTTCAGTCTTTGATTATTGCAAGTAAAGCTGTACGAACATTTGTGTATAGGTTTCATGTGGACATACATCTTATCTGGGATAACTGCCAAGGAGCCCAGTTACTGGATTACTTGATAGATGTATGTTAGTGTTTTATTTGCCAGACTGTTTTTCAGAGTATCTTTTACAGGTTTTTTATTTTGATGCCCAAATTATCAACTTTGTCTCTTACCAGTTATGCTTTTGACAACAAGTCTAACTCTTCAGCTAGCCCTCAGTTGCAAATGCCACAATTTAGTAGCAGCTAAAGTGTTTTTCTCTTTTTCTTTCTTTTTGGTTTTTTGAGACAGCGTCTTGCTATGTAGTGCATGCTGGCCTTGAACTAACCAGGTATCCCAGGCTGGCCTTGAACTCATAGTGATCCTCCTGCCTCCTCCTCTGAAGTGCTGGGATTGCAGGCATGCACCACATCTGGCTAAATTGTGTTTCTTGCCTGCCTCCCCCTCAGTTGCTCTGCCTTCTCCTGTTCTCTCCATCTCCCTTGGAAAGTGTTTGTCATGTCTTCTTTCTGAAAAATCCATTCTGTAGTTGGTCTTTCCACAGACTAGGTGTGGAGATTTCTTCCTAACGGGAGATGTTTGATTACATGGTTCTTTCTAGGGTTGTCACTTCTGATGGTCATCCAGGCAGACGGATGGAAACTCAGTACTTTACCAAAGCAGCAGTTGCCTCTCCAGGTGGCTCTGAGAGTTAGATTGCCCATTGCCCTCCCTTTTCCAGGTTGATTGTGTCCTGAACAAGATTCGAGTGAACTCTCCCAGGCAGGACAGGACTCTTCGATGTCAGAACACTTCTGTTCTCCTCTTCCAGGCCCAATTCTAGGTTCTTCAGTTGTTTCCCATAAGCCTTGTAGATCAGTCAGCCATAGCTTTGGGTATAAGTAATGAAGACTTAATTCCAAGTGGCCTAAACAGTACTGGGTGTGTTATGATCTCGTGACAAGAAGCCCAGTTGAGGGCTGGGTGGCTCCAGAGTTGATGGTTCCCTATCTCAAGACCGTGAGTGCCTCATGCACTCCGCGTTCTGCTTTGCCAACCACGCTGTGTGGTGTTGGCTTGTGTAGTGCAAGGGACGAAGGGAGGAAGATGTGTCCCTGCTGGTGACCTCTTAAGATGAAGAACCCTTTCCTAGGAGCCCCTAAAGCAAGCTGTGGAAGGGAACCGAAGAACCAGTCATGCATTCCCTCCCTGGCCTGAGGAAGAGCCCGGCCTGCCCTATGCAGTCACCGAGGCAGGGAAGAGGGCAGCGGTGGTGCAGAAACGGGGTTTGGTCAGCAAGAATGTGCAGAGTGGCTGGTGAGCCTGCTGGTTCAGGACCTCTCACCTGAGTCTCCCTTACTGCTCTGTCTGCTTTCATCCCTCAGAGTACTGAACAGACCAGGTGTGGTCTGATGAGGGCAGGTGCTGTCACCTCTCATTTTAGACCTCCTTTTGTTCTGCGCTTTGTGTGCCTGTCTGTGTGAGCACTTGCACACACCAGGGATTGAACCCAGGGCCTTGTACGGGCTAGGCAAGAGCTCTACCACTGAACCACACCCAAGCCCAGAGTCCTACTTTTTAATTTTTATTTATTCATTTTTGAGACAAGGTGTTGCTGTATCGTCCAGGCTGGCCTTGAACTCACTGTGGAGTTTAGGCTGGCCTCTGACTTATGGTGACCCTCCTGCCTCAGCCTCCCCACTGCTGGGATTACAGGCGTGCACCACCACGCCCAGCTCAGAGATCTCTACTCTTGCCAGCCTAGATGCAACGTCCAGGGCTCCTTTGGTCCTGAGCCCCTGGAATGTTGGCATGCTGTAGGCTGTAGACCTTGTTCCCAGACTTTGCCCTGCCCCACGCCTGCCATGAACCTTTCCTCCTGAACAGGGCTGAGGCAGAAGGGGCCGTCGGTGGAGGGGAGAAGCCTGCTGGGTGGTGTGCTGGGAAGCTGTGGGGAGCTCCAGGAGGAGCGCTGCTCTGTGGCCAGACGGCGCTGGGTTCTACAGCTACTCCGCCGTTTATTAGCCTATGATCTGGGGACCTTCTGGGCTTCAGTTTCCATAGTGGGCACTGAAAAATGGGAATTAATCATCCCTTCCCTAACTGTGAGCAAAATGATTGTGCAAAAGTGCTCCCCCGAGTGCCTGACAACTCGGACACCCTCATCCTGTGCAAGCATCCACACCCCCCCCCCACAGCTGCCTCCACGTGGGCACCATGGAGTTTACCCTTCCTCAGGGAACCTGTAGAGAGGGAGAGGAGGCTGCTGACCTCATGGCGCAAAGGCTCTGGCCAGCACAGCCATTTCTGCTGAGACGGTTTCATGAGTCAGCGGGCACCGTCACCGGCTCGGGCCTGGGATGTGCACAGCTGCTGGGGGGCCCAGGGCCGCCTCAGGGCCTGCGTGAACTCGGAGCTGCCTATGGCAGCCTCTGTGGGAATTTAAGGTCAGGATGGAGCCCTAAGGCACCAACCAACCCTTCGAATGTGATTCTCTTATGAAATCCCTAGACTTTGCCAGCTCCAGACCCCAGGTCTGTACTGAACCTAGAATGAACCCAAATGAGAATGGGCACAAGGCAGCTGTGGCCTTGATTCTTAATGGAGACACGGACACTGCATCCTGCCGGCCTGTGGGCTCTTTGCATGGCAGGACCACCCTGCCATCTGTAGGTACTGCCTCTCCTCAGCCCTGGAAAGAACCAGCTGTGTGTAAACATCTGTCCTGGCCCTGGGGGCCTTGGCAGACCCAGCAGCGCAGGCAGCGAGGGAGATGCCCCGGTGGAGGCCCCTGCCTTTGGTGGGAGGAAATGGATGGACAGGATGACTCTGGATCTGTCTTTCCCAGAGAACCCTGAGCAGATAATAAAGCCGTGCAGAAAATAGGATTAAGGGAATGAGCAGGCAGGGCCAAGTTTGATCTTTCAATAACGCCAAAGCCTGACTGACAGGCAGCAGCAAGGAGGAGTGCCTGGCTGGCAGGGCTGGGCCCGGCTGCTGTGTGCAGGGCTGGCTGGATTCCTTGCTTTTCACCTGTCACTGCTGAAACCTGAGCAGTGCCTGGCTTCTCTCTTTTATGTGTATGCTGTGACTTCAGTGGAGGGGTGCTGGAGGGACTGTTGTGCTCTGAGCATCTGGGTCACCCTGGCATCCAGTGGGGCTGGGACACCCTCAGAGGAGTGGGCACCCGCTGGGCACTGCGCTCCTTTCCTGAGCCCTCTGCAGTGGCCTGCCCTACTTAGGGTGCTAGGCGAGCCCGTGCAGTGTTCCTGCTCCCTCAGCCCCTCGTCCACAAGTACCTCTAGGGCACTGCTCTTCCTGGGGGCCGAGTGCATTGGGCAGCTCGGAGGGACAGCCAGGCAAACAGCCACTGCCTAGGTGCCAAGGAGCTGGGCTGTCCCTCCTCCGTCCCTGGCTCTCTGCCTTCTCTCTCCTGGAGCTGGGCCCAAGGACAGGGTCGTCTCCATCCGGAAGATGCAGTCCTTCACCCAATGGGGAGGGACCAGAGCCCTCCTGCTCTGCATAGTCAGTGGTCTTCAGGTCCAGTCCCCAGCCCACACCCCATTTTGACTGTGAGCAGGTGGGCTTCAGGATGGAGAAATTTGTGACCGCAGTCCTGCAGGTGGCCACAGCCCAGAGCCTTCCGGAAAGTGTGGGCTAGGGAAAGGGACAAGGGGCTTTGGGAGGGAGGGAGCCAACCCTTCACACCCCGCTGCTGCCGACCTGCTGGCCATCAGCACAGGCGGTGCCCTCACAGTGCTCCTTGACTGCCTAACGGCCAGAGTGGTGGCCTTTCCCACTGGGCATTGCCTCCACCTCCCCCTGAGGGCTGCCCGCCCCGCCACAGGCCTCAGCCCCAGTGAGGGCTCCCTGCACTGAGCACAGGCCTGGGCGTGGCATGGCGAGGACTGGCCACTCCAAGGGCAGCGCTAGAGCCCATGCCACCCAGGTGCGGCTTCATCTCTGCCCTGGCCTTCCACCTTCCCCGTGCAGGGGCCTGGCCCTCACTTGGAGTGATTATGGGAATTGGCCCTCTTTAAAGTACCTGCCTTCTCCTTTGAAAGTATTACTGACAGCTTTTTTCATTCTTTTTTTCTTACCTCTTTAAGTAACCCTGTAATTTTTTTCTTTCTCCCCCCTTTCCTTTTTCTTTCTTGTCCCCTCTGTCTCCCTGAACTCTTTGAAATTGGCTCTCTGCCTGCTGACACCAAACTGATACTTTGCGTTTCACTTCTCCTTATCCCTTTATGGCAGCAGATGTTGAAATTTTGTATCCTTTTATCTGCGGGGCTGTCCCTTCCTGTAATTACGGCCCCCTTGTTAGCAGTACAAAGTGGGCTGCCCGGCTGCCTGGCCTTTGAGCCATTGTATGGGAACACGTGTGCACAGGCGGGTGCTGGGGGTGCACACGCACGTGCATGAAGTCGCTTCCCTCTCACCTGGTGGGGCCGGGCGAGTCTCCTCCTGCGTACTTACTCTGGGGTCCTGTTCCCTTGGTTTTCCCTGGCTGCATTCAAGGGGCAGGGAGAGGCATGTGGGCCCGGTGGGGGTTGCGGGTGGCCTGGCAGTTTGCTAGGGCAGGGGGGTCCCGGGCCTGACTGGGGAGCACCCCCAGGAACAGCGTGAAGACCTGCCCTCTGCCTACCAGACATGCAGCCTCCGTGATCCTGTTTGCAAAGTGGGTTAGGACACCTCATAGCAGCCCTGACCTTGAGGCAGGAAGATCACGTAGTCACCTAGTAGGCCGCTAAGAGGATGATGTGAGCTGTTCTCTGGGGCATTCTGCACAGCCTGAGGCCCAGACACCTCTGGTGAGTCGCTGCACCGGGTAACATGCATCACTGCGCCTGCCGTGTGCAGACCCGTGAGAGAATGCGCCTTTGGGCTTCTCTACTCCCGCCAGCCTGAGTGCTGCTGTGCGGACTGGGGCTCTGCCTTTTTCTGCTGTGTGGCTTTAAGAAAGTCACCTCCTGGGCCAGGGATTTAGCTCAGTGGTTCTGCCGCCTGCCTTGCAAGCACAAGGTCCTGAGTTCGATCCCTGGTACCAAAAAAAAAAAAAAAAAAAAAAAGGCACCTCCTGTGTAGCCCTTGGTTTCCTTATCTGCAATCAGGGGCAAAGACTGGGACCACCTCGGGCCAGGTCCTGCAGAGCATTCCCCTCACTGCCGACCTGTCAGGGCCTCTCACTCCTGTTATTGCCTGACACTCACTGAAGAGCCTGCCATTCCCCTCGGCCAGAAATGCTTTCCCGTGTGTCCTCTCACAGAACTTCCGTCCCCTGTAGTCCCTGGCAGGTTGTGCCTTGTGTTGCATCTGTGATTCACACTTCTCGCCCTCACTGGACCGAAAGCTTCCTGAAGGCAGGGACAGTGCCTCCTTGCCAGAGCTCACCTCTCCTTGCACTTGCTGTTAAACACAATGCCTTGGATACAGAAGGCTCCGGGTTAATGGCTGTTGGGGCCAGTGACAGAAGGAAGAGAGGCCTGGCTCACACCTTCAGGCCATTTGTCCTCTGGGGGGCAGAGATGTAAGAAGGTGAACTGTCCCCTTCTATCCCCGGTCCCCCAAAGCCACTGTTGCATTTCAGGGTAGCATGTGCACACTCCCAGGGCCCCCCCGGGAGCATTGTCAGGAGCCTGGTATATTATCCAAGATGGCGTGGGAGCCCCTGGCACGGGGGAGTGTATGGAGCGTGGATACGAGGGCTTGGCGGGGGCCGACTGAGGGCAGGGCTGGGTGCCTGCGCCTGACTCCAGCTGTGCATCCGGGGCTCTTCCAAATGGGCCGACCAGGTGTTCGGAAACAGGTCTGCGAGCAGTTAGCGGCCCCACAGGGTTTTACATTTCCCTCCGTGCTGGTGGGCAGCAGGTTCCCCTCTCCCCCTCTCCAGCTGCAGGCGCCTGGGCAGCAGGGGCTCTCGGGCTTTGGCACTGGTGGCAAACCTATGGCACATGTGGCGCAGCGGGAGTGCAGAGCCTTCTTGCAGCACGTGAGCCAAGCCTCAGATATTGGGGTTAAATTGCAATGTTGGCTTCTTCCCGTAAATAAGTGGGTTTTGGGGTGCAGGCTGGGCGCTCGGGCTGTAAAAGCTTCGCTATCACTGGGCTAGGGGAGAGACGGAGCAGCGGCGTGGCTGCGCTGTGTGCCCTTCCTCCTGCCCAGGTCCAGCCTGCCGCGAGTGGGCGACCCCGGCTGTCTTTGCCTCACACTGGGTTGACAGCGCATGTCAGAGTCCGGCATGCGGAGACTGGGATGGGGGCGCTCCCAGCCCGCGTGGCTCCTGGAGGCCCAGGCTGCGTGTGCAGCGTGGGCGGGAAGGACTGTTTGCCCTGAGCTCCTGTCTCGGCTGGGGCGCTGCGAGAGGCCAGGAGGCATTCTTAACATTCTTTGCAGAGAAAGGGGGCGAAGCGTCTGAATTTGGGGTCACCACATTATACAAATTGCAATCTAACCGTTTTTTACAAGAACACGCTTCAGTAAGAAAAGGAGCCCAGGAGGAGGGAATGAGGGACAGACAGCTGGTTTTGTCCCCTTCCCCCCCAAGTTTGGGGCTATTGTTGGGCCGCTCACTCCCTCCACCGTGCAGTGCAGTGCAGCTAGAGTTCTCTAGTTAAATTGGGCCTGGGGTGGGGCCTCTGAGGGCCCACAGTGCCATTTGTTTGTTTTCCCAAATCAAAGCCCCAGCAGGACTTCTATGGCACCGCTGGGCCACTATTTGAAGAGACAGGCCATTTCCCAGAGCCTGGCGTGTCCGTTTATGCTCTGAACTTAACCTTACAAGCTCTGCACCACAGAGCCTTGAAGGCCCTGGGTCTAGAGGTAAAAGAAATTGTATCTTTTTATTGGCCCATTGAACGTGTGTGTGGCCATTTCAGAGAACCAGAGGGCAGGACAGAAGCTCCCAGCCGGGCCTTGGCCAAGCCAGGCTGGCAGACAAGGGGCACAGGGGCTCGTCCTGACCCCTAGTGGGTGGTGCTGAGGGCCCCTTCTCATCCGTGGAGGCTGGGACTGGCAGAGCCCGGGGGGCAGTGCGGTCTGGCTGTACCCCTTCATGCTGCCGGCCCTGGGTCGCCCCACACGGATGCCCAGCTTGCCTTCGCTGGGAGTCCTGGGGCCAGGTGGGCAGGCAGCATCGTGCTGCTCCTCCCCCAGTTCTCTGCCTTTCATCTTCCATTTCAAACAGACAAACATGAAATTACTTCCACAGATTAAAGGGGAGAAGGCCTCACTAATGGAGGGGGTAGGGCCCCCAAATCTAGAAGGCGAGGGACGAGAACTGTGGAGCACAGCAGCCCCACACGGTATGCAGATGCGTGTACGGTGAAGAGAAGACCGAGTCGATTCCACCCTCCTGTCCCAAGTGTCTGTCGTAGGCTTCTCCAGGAGCCAGCTCCGTGACCTCAGAGCCCCAGGGAGAGGCCTGTCCCCCCACACACACTAGCACTTGGCTGCTGGGGGGAAGAGGTGTGCCGACTGGAGGCGTGCCCAGGCCTGGCGCTGCAGAGCACTAGCGCTGCATGAAGGGGAGCGGCCCAGGCGAAGAACCCAGCTGCCTCCTTCCCCCCATGCCTTCAGCCTTTGGGAAGACAGCGGTGAGGGCGTGCAGTGGGGCCTGGCGCTCAAGGCTGCCTTCAGACCGGTGGCTGGAAGGCTTGCGTGCCCTGGCCTTTTGCTGTGCTGTGGGCCACAAAGTCCTCTCACCCCAGGCCAGGGTCTTACCCGGGTGTCTCCTGGCGTGGGCAGAGGAAGCTGAGGCACTGGCCCGGAGGGCGCCCCTTCATTCCCCTGGCGCCTCACCTCAGGATTACCGGGTGCACTTGATGTTGGGGGGTAGTTGCTAGGGCCGGAGGCCCCCCTCCGTGGTTACTAGGGGTCTGGCATGGGGCAAGGGGTCTGCCCACTGCCGCGGTCACGGAGGGAATTACAGCCACAAAGAGATTGTTCTCAGTAATCTGCTCTCGGCCGCCGGGTGGGGTAAGGGTGGAGGAGCAGGCCGGGGCTGTGCTCACAGAGGCGTGCTGGCCCGGGCTGGGGGCCAGAGGCCTGGAACTCCGGGGACCAGCACACTAAGCTGCTTTCTCAGCGATTCCTCTCCCCAGACACAAAGGTGTTTGCTTGTTTTAACATCTCCCGGGACGCCCCTTCTCCCTTTGTGTGGTCTTTATTCCCAGTGAGGTTTGAGCCCAGATTACAGGCAGGAATTAAGGCACTGGACTCGGGCAGCTCAGAACTGCATGACCTGCGGGATCAAGAAGTAGAAAGTAACCGCGTGTGCGCGGGAGGGGGCCGGCCCTTCAGCAAGGCCCATTCATCGCCGAGTGGCGGGCAGTGGGCGGCCTGCGCGCAGGTGTGAGGGAGGGGCTGCCCTGCCGTGTGCCCCCCCCCTCGTCCGCCCGTCCGCCCGTCCGCAGGGAGTCGTCAGCCCAGACAGGAGCGCTGCTTGCCCCCGAGGTGTGGCGCCATCTGCAGGCCCAGTGGGCTGCTCACCTCTGCCCTTGCCCTCCTCAGCGGGCAGCTGATGACACACCTGGGCAGTGACTTCCCCCCAGGGGCTGGGGTGCTGGACGTCACGTACGAGTCCCCTTCTACACTGCTGTCCTGTGGCTACGACACCTATGTACGCTACTGGGACCTTCGCACCAGTGTCCGGTGAGCATGCGGGGTGGCAGGACACAATGCCAGTGCCGGGGCAGCCCTTTCTCAGCTGCCCCCAGCAACTGGCCAGCCTCTGGGGCACCTAGCTCCCCCCACAGTCCTATGCCAAGTAGTGGGCCCTGTGGGAACAGTCTGCTCCCCTCCAGGGCCTGGGGAGTGTCCTCTACTTCCGAAGACACCCTCTCCGGTGAGTTTGTGGTTATGTGGGTGTGCTGGCAATCCCACTGAGACGGCAGGGTTGCAAGTTTGAGCCCAGCTCAGGCAACTTAATTTCTCAGTGAGTCGGGCTGGGGTGGGGATGTCCTGGGTTCAATCCCCAGTGGCAGTGAGGGGAAGATCTATGATTCAGGCTGCTGCCGCCCTGCATTTCTGTTCCCCGCACAGGAAGTGCGTCATGGAGTGGGAGGAGCCCCACGACAGCACCCTCTACTGCCTGCAGACAGATGGCAACCACCTGCTGGCCACAGGCTCCTCCTACTACGGCGTGGTGCGGCTGTGGGACCGGCGCCAGAGGGCCTGCCTGCACGTGAGCACCCGCCTGCCTCCCCCTGCCTCCCGCCTGCGGTGCCGGGTGGGTGGGGTGTTCGGGTGGGCGAGGGCTAGAGGAAGCGACGACGCTGGCACGTGACCGTTTCCCTGGGCTTGCACGCGGGTTCTCACTTGGCAGAGTCCCCATTTCCTGTCCCCTCCCTCCAGGCCTTCCCGTTGACCTCGACCCCACTCAGCAGCCCTGTGTACTGTCTGCGGTTCACCACCACGCACCTCTACGCTGCGCTCTCATACAACCTCCACGTCCTGGACTTTAAAAACCCGTGAAGAGACGGGCCGCCCACCCGCCCGAGGGCCGAGAACCGCCTACCGCCCCTGCCTGGAGCCTGTGGTGCTGCTCCGCCCTTGCCCTGTCCTGTTCCCTGCCCTGCGGCCACAGTGATCGGGCACCTGAAGTGGCAGCGTCTCCTGGGGCAGGGTCTGGAGGCGCAGTGAGCAGCTGGGACTGCGGGTCTGCCCTCGCCCCGCCCCTGCGCCTCCCTGGGCAGCCTGCAGGGCAGGGGAGCTGCCACCTCCTGTCAGGCCCCTCCCGGGACACTGTGGCCGGCTTGCACCTTGGGCTCTGCGCTAGCCCTGCACCGCAGGCAGGCTGTGGAAGCACGCCGCTGCTGTCGTTTTTGTAAAAATAAAGCTTGGCTGTTTCACACATCTAGTTCCTCACTGGCCAGGTCATGCTAGAAGCGATGGAGGTGGCTAAGCAAAGGCTGGCCTCTGCTCTTTCCTTCCGAGTGCTGCCCCCAGCCCACCACCCTTCGGGCTGTGATGGGGACCTGTGGGAGCGCTCCTGGGTGCTGAGGCAGGCGCTAAGCTGCTGGCACCGGTGCTCACCCCAGCACACACCCTTGCAGCACTGAGCCTTATCTGAGCTTTCCACCCAGAATATCTTAACATTCCAGCTGTTTCCAAGGTTTCTGTTTCCTCATAACTGCTCCCTTGCCCACACTTCCACACTTACCTTAGGGAGTCATGCAGGCAGGTTGGGAGAGAGGCCCTACCCTGCTGGCTGCCCAGCCTCTTCGTGAGGCAGACAGGTTTCTGTTCAAAGTCCCAGGAGGGAGGGGAATGTCATACCAGTGCCCTCCCTAGGGAGGCTGGGGCCAGGCAGGCAGCACACAAAGCTGGACAGACGGCAGCCCATCTGCAGTAACTCAGAAGGACTTTACTGGGGAAGTGGGGCTGCCAGTGCCCCTGGGCCAGTGCTCTCGGCTCTGGGTGGCTGCCCCACACCACAAGGCCAGGCCGAGTGTCGCAAAAGCCTCCACCAAGGTGTAGGGCGGGGCCAGCTACTGGGTCTTACAATCTCCGTCATCGCTGTGGGCTGTCTGCACCTTCTTTAGCTCTTTCTGTAGCTCTGACTCTGCCATCAAGATCTCCTTTGGCTTCTCATACTGTAGGTAGAGCCAGAGAGAGAACAGTTCAGTTACACACTCACACTTGGGCCCCTTCTGATCCCCTCACTACACAGGAGGAAACAGGCACACAAAAGTCAAGTCATTTGCTCAGGTCACACGTGGCTGGGTAGGAGCATTCCTGGGGCCAGAACCTACGTCCTGAGACCTCCACCAGGTCCCCTTCCACCTGTGCCTCCTCCACTGGAGATGCCTGATCTCCCGGGCACCTCGGGGTAGGGAGACACTAAGGACTGGAAGTGGGCAGGGGAAGAGGAGCCTCTCCCCCACGTTGGAGCAGAGAAGTCTGGGTGAATCTTACAGAGATTATCAGGGTGCAGTTGGCATGAGCAAAGCTCAGCAAGGACTCATCCAGGGGTAGCTGGTGTCTGTCTAGGTCAGGAACGGAGAACTTCTTGTAGTACCTGTGGGGACACCAAGAGGCTACTGGGGCACCTAGCAAGGTGACCTCAACATTTGGCTACCAGGCCCTCTGCCGCGAAGCTTCCACGCAGTTCTCCCCCAACCTTCCACACAGCCAAAGGCAGAGGGGAAACCAGGTAGAACAGCAGCAAAGAGGATGCTGTCCTTATGGCCCATCCAACACAAGGAATACAGAACCAGTTAGTGGCATGGTTAGGCAGGGTCCGAGTGATTCCCACCACAGGACTCAGACTCCCACAGGTAACAAAGGGCTCAGACAGCTGGGGCCTTCTCTGCACCCTGAGCCTCGTGGGGCAACAATACAGGATGTGTCCTAGCAAGGGACAATAGAGACAGGATTTTGGGGGTATCTCCCAAAGCTGGGGACCTACAGTCACCATTTACATGGAGCCTCAGCTACCTTTTCCTCTTCCAGGGTCTTTTAAGAGGCTTTGTTAGTCTGACTCATAAATGTGAGAGAAAAGTACATCTGAACAGAAATCTCCTTGGGAGGACAACTCCACGACTCATCACAGAAGCTGGGTCTCAGGTTCTGGACCACATCACTGGGTTCTAGACCACCCGCTGCATTATTACTCTCCACATGGCCCTGTCATCTTCAGCGCCAGGCCAGGCATTAATGATCCCTTTTACTAAAACAAGCAGACAAAAACCAACAGCAGCACCAAGCCCATGATATGATCAGTGGACTCCCAGGGAACTTGGACCCTTTGTCAAAGAGGAAACTGCTTGGCCAGATGCTCTCGCCTCGCAGCCAGCTGTCAGTGGATTCAGAATCAGGGTCGGTGGACAGCTCCTTGCTCCTGCATCATCCCCCTCATCCCTAATAGGAGGCCAGCTAGGCATGTTCTTTGGTGGGCAAGGCGTCACTGCAGCAGAGGAAATGCTTCAGGCAGGCACAGACAGACTCAAGTGAGGAGCCTGGAGAGGCCTGGTCCTCTGACAGCTACCTTGAGTCCACTTCAAAGGCCACGATGCCCTGGGGACTTGGAAAGTTGACATCAATGCAGCACTTCTGCCCCTGTCCTCTGCCCAAATCCCTCGGTTCAGTAGAGGTTCTGGCCTCTCTCCTCCCAGCGTCCTCACTCTCCACAAGGTGTTGGGACCCACGGCAGGAAAAGAATGTTTACTTAGAAGCTGACAGTTCAAAAGGAGTGGGGGCTGGGGGGATCCTAATGGCACCACAAGTTGCTTTCTTTTCCAAAGCTCTGCCCCAGGGAAAGGCAATCCATCTGGCCGCCAACGGGTGGAATGCCTGCCACATCCTCTTCCTAGCCAGCAAGGCTGAGGGCTCTTCCTGGGGCCCTTGGTCTGTCCAGCAAAGGTGGCAGACACTGATAATAGAGGGGAGTCAAAGGTTAAACAGCAGAGATTAGGTGAACACAAAGGCTTGTTAGGAAGTGTTAACATCTTCCCTGCAAATATACACAAAAGGCAGAACCAGAGGAGAAGTAGCACCCACCCTGCCTCACCCCACTCCACCCAGGCTGGGATCTCAGGGCTGGGTCTCGATGGCAGTATCAGATCAGAGGGAAGTTGAGGTGCGTGCTTGCCCTGTTCCTTGTCCTGCTCCTACCAGCAGGCCCACGGACTCAGCTTTGCTGTGGGTCTGGGTCCGATACAATGGATTTGGCTTATTGGGTGAGTTAAACAACTCCTAGACCCCTGACCGCTGAGCTCTAGGGGCATAAGGGGTGGCTGCTTTCTCTCCTGGGCAGCCTGGTACCTTCTTGTGTCTGTGTGTGCAGCTTGACAGGGTCTGCACTTGACTTTCTTGGTAGCACCTAGACAAGAGCACCGCCCCCTGCCCCCATGTTTCTGGAAAAAAAAGCGAGAACCCTCAGCCTCAGGCAGCTCTAGGTAAGCAGCTAACATTTACCGAGCACCTACTGTGTCCTAGGCCGTGTGGTTGCCTGCATAGACCTTGCTTTGTTTCTGCTAGAAGCTAAACCATACAGCAGGGGAGTTCCCAGCTGCCCACAGACAGCCAGACAGCGAAAAAAAGAAAGATGACATTTCTTATCTCTCCCCCCTCCCTCCCTCCCTCCCTTCCTTCTCTTTTTTTCCTGCTGCTGGGAATGGAACCCAGGGCCTCGAAGTGCTAGACACATGCTCTACCACTGAGCTACATTCCCAGCCCAGGGATGACGTTTCTTAATTTAATGCTTTCTTGTGCAAAGCACTGTTCTAAACACAGTTAATCCTCCAAACAACCCTCTCAGGTTGGTTACTTTTATTACCCTCTTTTACAAAGAGACAGGCACAGAAAGTTAGGTTTGCTGCCCTAATAACAAAATTATTACATGTAAAAGCCTTTATCATCAGTGAATTCCCCAAATCTCAACCTCTGCAGCCCCACATTCTGCCCGCCTGTCCTAAACCCCCTACATCCAAGGCACAGGGACTCTGAAAAGTGAGGGTGCTCAGAAACGGACGGGTCGTCTGCCCTGGGGTCCAGCCCCTGCAAGTCCCCCTGGCATTCTCCAGTGGCCCCCCTTTCTCAGTGTCCCCAGTGTGCAAAAGGCTTGCAGTACGACTAATGGCCCTGCAGGCCAGTTAATTTCTGGGCCTGTTTCTTCCTCTAAATTCCTCCCTCAGGTCAAGGAGCTGCACTTGATAAACCTGAGCCACTGTCCAAGGGTCCGTCAGGTCAACTCCAAAGCTCTTATTCCTGTGCCAAAGGACAGCTCCTTCAGAAACGGTCTCCTGCCTCCACCTCGCTCTCTCCTGTCCCCTCCCCAACTCCCACCCTTCCTCACCTGCTCTCCCTTGCATCCACGGGGCCCTTAGCAGGAAAGCTGTGGGGAGGGCTGTGGGCGTGCAGACTGTGTGGACAGTTGCCCCGCCCCACACACCCCTGCTCTGCACGCTGGCATGGCAGAGGTGCCACCTGTGGGGTCCAGTCATGCAGGCTATCTTTAGGCCCCGATTCCAGAAGACTGCTGAGGCCTGCTTCCAGGCCGCCCTGCAGTCTGTGAGCCAGGTGTAGCTGGCTCCTGTGTTGGATGAGGAAACTGTGCCAAATACAAGTCCTCCAAGGCTGAGCCAGACTTAGGCCAACGTCTTCCTACTCCGGCACCCTGGCTCATCCCACTCCCAGCTGCCAGCTTCTAGGCTGAGGCTAGGAGCCTTTTCTTTCCACATTTTTATTAGGACCTCACAGTGCCACCCAGGACTCCTTCCCTGATTCATCCCTCCTTGAGGCCAAGGACATGGCACTAGAATCAATTCCTTCACGCCAAGTGGCCAGCTCGGTTCTCCAGGGATAGGGCAGCCACGGACAAAGCCATTCTAGAGGACCTGAACTGGGGCCGACATGGAAGCTCCAGGTAAAGAAAGGTTGGATCAGAGAAAAATGAATGTCATGCTGTGGTGGACACGGGCACAGCTCTCCTCTCACCGTGCTGACTTTACACATCATTCGCACAACCGTTAAGATAGCAACAAGAATGAAGTCCTCGCCTTGCCCACCTGTGGATGGTGTGATGATCGGGAAACAGACTATAACAGCGCCCGGAAAAACCTGCAAACCCTGCTCACAGGACGAGCCGTTGAATGAGCTGGTGTGCAGGTACAGAATACATTACTCCAAGTAAAGGTGAAAACATGGGACTCAGAAAGATCTGGTTAAAGGTGCGGTGACCTCTTCCACCTACCTCCAAACACAAGGTCCACAGGGGCGGGACTGAGCCAGGCTGAGACTCTGGGCCCCAGAGCAGTTGTGTGCAAAGTGGGCACTGAAAGCTGGGCGTGGTGGCACCCGCCTGTGATCCCAGCACTCAGAAGGCCGAGGCAGGAGGATTGGCATGAGTTTGAGGCCCGCCCGGACCACACGGTGAGTTCAAGGCCAGCCTGAACTACACAGTGAGACCTTGTCTCAAAAAAACAAAAAAAAGTGGGCACTGAAATACTCCTCTCCCCTTTGTAGAGTCCCTCTCTCCCAGGGCACCAGTCCTGTCCCTCCTGGCCTCCCCAGCATTTCAAAACTGGCCCTGGCTCCTACCTTTGGGACTGGAATGGGCATCTGGCCACGACGCTCTGGGCCAACAGCGCCACCTATGGTTAGATGCATGCAGGAGACGGGGCCCAGAGGACCTGGTCGAGGATGAGTTTTTGGTGAGCTAGCTAGCCTCTCCTCACTCACTTGTAATCACATTTCTGCCTGATATCTGTATTCGACAGTGACCTCTGGGGGACAGAAAGGAGGCAGCAGCCAGCTCCACAAAGTGCTAAGCTGCAGATTCAAATGCTATCAGAGGCACTTTTGTTCCCAGTTTGGACCCAGGGCCTCTGACGCCAGGGAATGCTTGCTGAAGCACGGAGTTTGTTTTCCTACAGGCAATTTCTCTGTTGTCTGAAACTGCTAAATTCCACTTTAGGCACTGACTCCTGTTAATGATGAGAACAATAACAGGAATAAACTGCCTTTTATCTGAGGGCTTCAATGTTGCTTTATAAATGCAAACCCTTATTATTATGACTTTATATTTATAGACAAGGCCCACTGCAGGGGCCGCTGGCTGCATGTACAGCAATAATCTTGAAATTAATTCATTCATCTCCTCCCCTTCCCAGGTCCCCTTAACCCTGCCAAAGTGATGGGTTATGGGGTCACAAGAGAAGGCCAGAACCCAGGCCTGCACTAGGGGAAACTGAAGGTTGCCCTGCTTCCCTGTGGGCCTCATGGACCTAAGGGAGAGGACAGGGAGACCAGGGTCACACCTCCAGGAGAGGGACAGAAGCAGTGGGTGGGTACAGGCACCTCTGGGCTAGGCACAGTACCCTATGAAGCATGCTGGGTAGCTTCAGAGCTTTCAGATTGGTAACTAAAAGACCCACTGGCCAGGCACAGTGGTGCCCACCTGTAATCCCAGCACTCTGGGAGGCTGAGGCAGGAGGATTGCAAGTTTGAGCCCAGCTTGGGCAACTTAGTGGCTAAGCGAGATGCTATCTCAAAATAAAAAAATTTTTAAAGGGCTGGGGATGTAGCTCAGTGTGAAGGCCCTGGGTTCAACCCTTGGTATCACCAATATAAACCAAACTTCCCACTGCAATTCACACAGCCATTTCCTGGGAGTTGGCCCCACGTTAGAAGCTCCTGGGATCAGTCAGAATTCAGATGCGATTACCTAGCTGGCCACCTTCTGCCCTTCACCCCCACAGCGCTGCAGAGAGAGGCCGAGTGCCCCTCTGAAACAATGCGAGAGACTTCCAAGGAGGCACAGCATTTGGCACGGCCCTGAGCCCAGGAGACCAGGCCGCGACTGCCCAGTCCAGTGCTGCGAAGCCCTGCATCTGCCGCTTCAGACGGTGCTGCCTTCCAGGCCATGGCTCCCTGCCAGCTCTGACGGCAATGTCGCCAGGCTAAGTTTCCAATGGACTGGATCCAGCCAGGAGCTCACAGTCACATAATCTTACCGCAGAACAGCCCGAGACTGCAAGTTAATGGCCACATGGCTCCTCATCCCCTTATTCAACAAGTGTTTACTGAGTCCCAGCCTGTGCCAGGTACTGTTAGACATGCGTTCCAGTTCCCCTTCCCTGACAGGAAGCCCTTTCCCCTCAGTCCTCTGCTGCCTCCCTCTCTCAGGGTTGGAGGAAGAGGCCGCTCTACCCTCCCATGCAGTCTAGGATGCAGCCCACATACCACTTACTTTTTGTTGCTTGTCCTGACAACAATGCAGCGCTCCTTTGGGGCCACACAGACACTGTAGACATCCTTAGGATAGGGGAGGTTCCGGATCCGCCACTGGAAAGTCATCTTGGTGTCCTTGCGCATGAAGACAGGCTGTGGAAGGCAAATCCAACCCAAGAACTGCTCTTGGGGAAGGAAGGGAAGGGGCGTCTCCCACCCTCCCCAGAGCTCTACCAGATCCAGATGGGAACCCTTGGCTCTCCAAGCTCCCTCGGGCGGGAACTGCTGTGACATTCTCGGTCTTTCCCTGGGGAGGCCAAGCACCCTGAGGAAGCCTTCAGCCATTCGCTCAGTGTCTGGGGGGGTGCCCTGGAGATGAGGGGTATGCAGGTCGTGGCCCCTACCCAGGGTCAGCAGCCTCCCACCCAACAGCCCTGGACATACACTGGCACTGGTCTCCTTGATGAGCTCGAGCCCCAGGCTCCCCGCTCCTGGGGGCACTGGCTCTCCCACTTCAAGCCGCCACTGGCCCAGGGCTCCCAGGGCACTTTTCACACGCCACTTTCTCACTGGGGAAAGAAGCAATGGGATTACAGGAAGAAACCGTCTCTGCTTACAGAGCAGAAAGCATCACTAGCACCTCCCGAGGCCACGGCAGCACATGGAGGTGGGAGCTCTGCATCTGGGCACACGTCTGCGTCAGAGCCCTCGCAGGTGTGGTTGGAGAGGCTGAAGAGCTCTGCAAGGGCAGCTCTTCGAGGGCCACATGGAGTCAAGATGCTCTCCTGGGAGGCATGGAGCAAGAAGACTGAGGGCTAGGAGTGGTGAATCCAGGTAATGCTGTGTCTAGCTTAAAAATCGCAGAAGCTATACTTAGGCCAATCTTGGGCTCTGGTGTATAGCTCAGTGGTACAGCGCTTGCCTAGCATGCACAAGGCCCTAGGTGCTAACTCCAGCACTGTAAAAATGAATGAACAAACAAAATCTTAGGCACACATTGTATTTTATTTTATTTTTATTTATTTATTTTTTTGGTACCGGGGATCAAACTTGGGTCTTTGTGCTTGCGCAGCAGGCAGCGGAACCACTGAGCTGAATCCCTGGCCACACATTGTATTTTAAATGCACTACTTATAAAAGGTCTATGATTTTTTTTTTTTTGGTACTGGGGATCAAATTGAGGACCTTGTGTTTGTGAGGCAGGTGCAGTGCCACTGAGCTAAATCCCCGGTCCAGGTCTATGATTTTTTATAAAACGATATTTTATATTTGCCAGCTTATGATGCAAAAAATCTATTTTCCTTTTTAAAATCCAGATGTTTATATAAGAGTTTTTAAAAATAAGGCACATATGTTAAGAAAATTATAAATCCAAGAACTCCAGTAACTCAATGGGTATTACCTAGAGAGCCTGCTGGGAAGCTCGCTCACTCAGTCCTTCCTGGTGACTGCTGTCCCACAGCCTGCCACTGCGGGGGACCCTCCCCAAGGCACACCCCGCTCCTGGCTGCCGTCGGGGCACCGTCCAGCCTGACCAGCAACCTCTGCAGTGCTGCGAGGAGCTGAACCGTTCACAAAGTGCCCTTGCAGCTGCCAGTTTCCACCTGCGGCTCTTTTCTCGGGTGGGGCAAGCTAGAGGTGGCAGTGCCCCCCCAGTCCTCGCACCAGCCAAGCAGATGGCCTGCCACCGGACCTTCCAAGCAGCGACACCAGCCCCACTGCTGTGCGGAAGGCCCTCGAGCCAATCACAAAAGTATGTTGCAGGGCCGGGGATTTAGCTCAGTGGTTCCGCTGCCTGCCTCGAAAGCACAAGGACCTGAGTTCGATCCCCAGTACCAAAAACAAAACAAAACTAAACAAAACAAAATGGCTGGGGATGCTGCTCAGTGTGAAGGCCCTATATTCAACCTCAGTACCACAAAGGAAAAACAACAGGCAGGAAATTAAACTTAAATTAAACTTTTCCCCAGGCATATTGATAACAGTTATCAGAGGATGCTCAGAGGGAAGGCGGAACTGCACACACCGGGGACAACTTAGTGTGCTGCACAAGCACCGAGGCCTGAAGGGTGGGAGTCTCTTCAGGAAGCATCTGGTCCAGGGCTTGCATCTTGGCCCCCAATGCCTGTACTTTAAATATAAGAACTAGCATTTCCTCCCGTCTGCTCACCTTCAGCCCTTGCCACTACTTTCTAGGAGACAGAGTATGGAAAAGTACCAAGGAACAAAGAGGTCAATTTACAAAGGCCACAGTTAAAATTCAGTTTTCTTAAGCTCAAATCCAGAATTTAAATCATAAATGAAAGGCTAAACCATAGTCTATAATTGTTCAATAAACATACATAATATTTTTAAAGACTTCTTTAAGTAGCCCCATTTTCTTTTCCTATACTGGCCTTTAAAAGGCAAAGCTAGCTGGACATGGTGGTGGCGCACGCCTGTAATCCCAGCACCTGGGAGGCTGAGGCAGGAGGATCACTGCAAGTTGGAGGCCAGCCTGGTCTACATAGTGAGTTCAAGGCCAGCCTGAACTACACAGTGAGACTCTGCCTCAAAGAAAAAAAGGCAGAGCTCCGGTTATCTGAAAAAGTACTAATCACAAGGAAAACCCAGTTATCTGGGGCCAGAGACATGAGATGCCCTGGGATCATGGGTCATGGCAAACTGGCTGTCTAGAGCTATGTGGCAGAGTGATCCTGAGAGGCAGTGACCACTACAGGACCTCCTGTCCACTCCTCTATTCTGAGGAATGCTCGGTTTCCACCCAAACCTGCTGCCTCTTCACTTCTGACCTTAAAAGGTACTCAGGTCCCAGAGGCGTGGCAGCATTGGCGGCTTCATCTTTTTGAGGTGCCCTGGGATAAGTGATTTGTTAGATGTAATGCAGAAGATAGTTTCCCTTTCCAGTCCCTCAAGAGCTAAGATCCAGTAAGGATTTTGGCAAAGTTCTATTTTTCCCATTCATGTGGCCATGCACACACACGCAAAATACACCTTTTGCCTTTCCTTGTCCTGTCTTTGTTCCTGAACTCAAGGACAGCTTTTGCGGCAGCAGAAGACTGTTTCCACCTGCTGTCACTCTGATCTGATTATGTGTTAAACACAAACAGTGGGCCGGGCGGCTCCCTGGGATCTGCTGTCTCCCGTCTCCCAGCTGAGCCTCGGCCAGTCCTTGGGAAGGACACTTGCATCAACCCTGGGAAGGTCTGCCAGGTGTGAGGGGCAGTGCCAGGGGCTCCTTCCCAAGTCAGCAGGAGGCAAGCTGACGGCCCGACGGCTGCAAGAGGCCTCATCTTTCAGGTGGGCTGGAAAGTGGAGTCCTAACGGCCTCTTTCCCCCAAGCTCCAAGGTCTGGCCCACTTCCAATGCGGATAATTACATTCCCCTTTCCTAAATGCTCCCTGCAGCTTAAAATGGATGCAGGATTCTTTTCTGCCCTAAAACACTGCAACATTGCTATGTGGCTATTAAACAGCTGCCGAGGCCCATCCCTGAGGAGACTGAAGGGAATCGAGTGGGTCATTTATAAAGCTGCTGAAGTGCCTGGGGATGAAAGTGCTCAATATCCTCCAAATGCAGCCTGGGGTGGGTAGGCTGGCGGTCAAATACCAAAGCAGATTAAGCGGTAATCCCAATGTAATCGCTGGGGGACAGCCTGCCCTCCAGCCTCTGCCCCCTGACATGTTGTGTTCTTCCGGGGCTGGTTTGATGTTCCGATCATTGTTAGGAGGCCCTTCGGTCTGTTCCTCCATGAATACAGACAGCATTCATTGTGGGGGTGGGAATGAATAGGCCTGAGAGGGCAGGAAGAAGATGACACTAACATGCTTCCTGACGCCCGGTGGAGGGACTTCGTCCCACAGAGAGATGCACACCCAGTGGCAATTTCTCCTCTGTAAATTACCCTCTGAGCTTGTCCAATGGAAAACCAATCTGGCCAATTATCAAATGTGTACAGTTCGTTGGAAAAATCAAAACTATTTCCATTTACTGCCACAAAAACTATGTCTGTATTTTACTTCATAGTATGTACAAGTAAAAGCCAGCTTGGGCCCTGGGATTATTTATTCTTAAAAATTAACATGGTGCGTGCCTACAGTCCCAGCTATGCAGGAGGCTGACACAGGAGAATCACTTGAGCTCAGAAGCTTGAGCAGCCTGGCTACAGTGAAGCCCCATCTCAAAAAGATTACTATGATAAGTGTTCTGCAAGGGCAGCTGAGGGGGATGCAGGGAGAAGAGGAAGAAATGGGTCCACTGTGCATGCGCTGGGGCCTAGCAGCCGGAGAGGGTGTTCCTGGTGCTCGTCAGGGCCCCACTCAAGTTGTTCTTTGGAAAGAAATATTTAGTAAGAAAGTGGGATTTAATAATTCTTAACTCCCAATACTATGTTATTGTGCATTAAAGTATAGGCTCTTAACCAGATAGAATAATGCTTAAGTTTCCTGGCTCAGAAACTAACCAGCTATGCAAGTCTGACAAAGGTCTTTGAGCTTCTGTTTTTCCAGCTGTAAAATGGGGATGACAGCACCTATGTCACAGAGCTTTAATGAAGATGATTACATGCAAAGCGCGTGGCCTGATGCCCAGTGAGTTACGGGGTTAATGTCATTCCTAGGTAAACCTCAGCCAAGTGAGGCTCCCCGAGAGCAGAAGTGCCCTCCTCCAATTCTGCTTGTAAGAAAATGGAGTTTGGAGTCCACGACTCATCCCACCTGCCACTAGAAGTGACAGGTTAATGTGGGATACTGGGGCACAGTGCTACAAATGAACTTGGACTTGTTTTTAATTTTAATTTCATGCCCAAGCACAACAAAGAGGCATAGGTTTCATCTGTTTGTTTGTTTTACAGCCACCGCAGCTAGAGCTGCTTTATTTGCCCTGAGTAGGAAAGAAAGGTGATGCTGGGGGCTGGGCGAGGAGCTCTGGCCAGTCTCTGGCCCAGTTCTGGTCCCAGGCGGTTAGCCCACGTGACCTCTGCTTTCATGAGTTCTCCCCCGTTAGGCATTCCAAGGCTGTCACCCCCTGGGAGCACTATAAATTACAATGCAATCATGAGGGTATTACTACTGTATTGGTTTCCACCGCATCAGTGTCATATGCTAAACACATCAAGATTTTTAATAGCACCAGACTAACCCAGTTGGGACTGGAACCCAAGCAGCTCATAATAGGAAGGGATCGACACTTCCCTCTGCAACTGAGCGTGCGCAGGACACACATTTTAAGACTGGAGACTAAGAGAATACAAACTGGTATAATCCTTGCTGTCGGTTTGAGACATTTATGAGCTGTCAGAAAAAAGTAAAAAGAAATTCCCTCACCAATACTACATGTCGATCAGGCCCAGGAAGAAATTAAAGTCAAGAATAATGACAAGAAAATAATGCAGCCCATGATTCCATCATTGGTCTTAGCATTTCAGGTGCAACTTAATAAAGGAACCAACTCCCACTGCTGACAGCCTTAGGACCAGGGTCACAGAGCCAGGCACCTTGCTCTGGAAGACAAGAAGGGACAAATCAAGTAATCCCAGAAACCTGGGCTGGAAGCCCTGTTCACAAGCCTGTTCTGAGAGGGAAATGACAGTGCACCACAATCACCATTTCCACTCTCTCTGAGTCATCAAGATGAGGTGTTTGTTTGTTTTTCTGAAAAAGGAGATTGAAGAAGACAGAGAAAATAGACATCCCCTGTTCCTGGATAGGCGGAACACTGTCAAAATGGTCATACTTCCAAAGCTGATATATAGATTTAACACAATTCCAATCAAAATACCAAAAGCATTCCTCACAGAAGTAGACAAAACCATGCTAAAATTCACACAGAACTGGGGAAGAACCGGGGAAGACTCAGATCAGCAAAAGCAATCCTGGTAACAAGAACAAAGCGGGAGGCATCACAATCCCACATTTCAAGTTCTAGTACAAAGCTACAGTGATCAAAATCACTGGCACACGCTGAGGATGCAGGTCAGTGGTACAGTGCCTGCCTGGCAAGTGCAAGGCCCTGAGTTTGATTCCTGGTACAAAAAAAAAAAATTTTAAAACACTGGCACAGAAACAGACCCATGGATCAACAGAGCAGAGGACTCAGAAATAGCCCCAGACACATTCAGCCACCTAATCTCTGACAAAGGGGCCAAAACAAACCCTGGAAGCTGTCCACATGCAGGAGACTAAATCTAGACCCATGTCTCCCACCATGCACTAAACTAAAATAAAAATGGTTCAAAGATCTAAACATTAAAACAGAAACTCTAACCTGCTGGAAGATAAGGTAGGTAAAACTCTGGAAGTCATAGGCATAAGCAAGGACTTTCTGAACAAAATCCCAACTATATAAGAAATAACATCAAGAATCAACAAATGTGCACAGGAAGACAAACAACAGAAAGAAGACAGAACCCACAGAATGGGAAAAAATTTTACCAGCTTCTCCTCTGCCAGAGATCCCTGTAGTCAGGTTCCAGTCCCCACCTGCCCAGTGAGCAATGCAGGCCTGAGGAAAAAACACACTAAAAGACAGAACTAGGAGAGAGAAAGCAGGGGCCAGGACGACAACCAATGCCAGTGCAAATGACAAAGGTGCTGGTCAGTCCCAGGCACTGACTTTTATTGACAATCAATTGGGTTAGAGGCAAGCTATGCGTGGTTTCTATGGAAATTAATGTAAACAAGGCTCATAAAGGACAAGACAAAGCATTCTCGAATTAGGAACAGAATAAACAGAGTACATGGCTGTAATTAGAACACTGTCCTTCTAGTCAGAAGGTTTTAGTTGTGGGGATGGAATTTGGGTTCCAGTTACTCTAACCAGGGCTCCCAGGCTCCAGCTAGACACACTTCTATAAACAAGCCGACTGGGGTTAGCTCTTCCCAGCCTGCCTTGGGCATGATCAATATCACGGTCCTTTGCCCTCCTCAGACAGAGGACTAACATCTAGAATATATTAAGAACTCAAAAAACTCAGACCCTCCCGCCTCAAATTTAAAGACCCAATCCAAAAATGGGCACCTGAAATGAATAGACACTTCTCAGACAAAGAAGTAGAAATAGCAAATAAACATATGAAAAAATGTTCAACATCACTGGCCATTGGAGAGATGCAAATGAAAACAATGCTGAGATTCCACCTCACCCTAGAAAGAATGGCTGCTATCATGAAATCAACCACTAACAAGTGCTGGGGGGGCTGTGGGGAAAGAGGAACCCTGCTCCACTGCTGGTGGGAGTGCAGACTGGTGCAGCCACTATGGAAATCAGTGTGCAAATTCCTCAAAAAACTAAAACTAGGGCCAGGGATTTAGCTCAGTGGTTCTGGTGCCTGCCTCGAAAATGCAAGGTCCGGAGTTCGATCCCTGGGACCAAAAACAAAAACAAAAAACCTAAAACTAGAGGTTCCATTTGACCCAGCTGTTCCCCTTCTAGGTATCTTCCTGAGAAGTTAAACATATCATACCACAGTGATACATGCATACCCATGTTTATAGCAGTATAATTTGTAATAACTAAATCTTGGAAACAGCCCAAAGGCCCATCAACAGATGAATGAATAAAGAAAATGTGGTCTTTATACACAATGGAGTACTACTCTGCCATAAAGAAGGATGAACTTGAGTCATTTCTAGGTAAACTGATATACCTCAAGACCATAATTTTAAGTGAAATAAATCAAATTAACTAAACACAAGTTGAAATATTGCATTGTTTCTCTTGTGTGAGAAACCCAAAGGGAAAATAAGGAGCAAAATGGAGGATAGATATTGAGAAGTAGGAAGAACTTGTTCAAATGGGAAGGGGAACAAAGCGGGGGGGGGGAGGAAAAGGTTAAAAAAAAAAAAAAAGAACGGAAAAGAAAAAGTAGAAACAAACCTTTTGTAAATGGGGAGGGGAAGAAGGGTTGAAGGGAGGGGAAGAGAATGCGTTAAAAAAGAAGAATTAAGATATATTACGTAGGGCTGGGGATTCAGCTCAGTGGTTCCGCCGCCTGCCTCACAAGTGCAAGGTCCCGAGTTCGACTCCCCGTACCAAAAAAAAAAAGACATATTATGTACAGGTACAAATACCCCACATGAATGTGATCATTACGTATGAAAAATATGTACTAATTTTAAAAATAAACAGCAACAAAAGATTCAATAAATAAGACCACATCAAATTAAAAAGCTTTTGCACAGTAAAGGAAACAACCAACAGAGTGAAGAGACACCTACAGAATGGGAAAACATTTTGCCAGATCCTCTTCAGAGGACTACTATCTACAATATACAGAGAACTCAAAAAAATTAAGACCACCCCAGGATAAAAGATTCAATCCAAATGGGCAACTGAGATGGACTGACGCTTCTCAGAAGAAGTGCACATGGCCAGTAAGCACCTGGAAAAGTGTCCAACATCTCTGGCCACTAGAGAAAAGGAGATTAAATCCATGAAATTAAATCAATACTGATTCTATTTTACTCCGGAAAGAATGGCATCATCAAGAAACCAAACAATAAAAAATGCTGGTGAGGCTATGGGGAAAAGGAGCCCTTCTCCACTGTTGTTAAGAATTAACTAGCATGGCCACTATGGAAGGCAGTAGGAAGGTTCCTCAAAAAATTTAAAACAAAAATTCTGAGTTGTGGAAATGACCCACATGTGCATCATCAGATGAACAGATAAAGAAAATGCGGCATTTACACACAATGGAGCACTACTCTGCCATAAAGAAGGATAAAGTTAAGTCTTTTGTAGGAAAATAGATGCACCTTGAATCCACAATGTTAAGTGAAATCAGACACACAAGGTTAAAAATCATATGGTTGGGCCAGGGAGGTGGCTCAGTGGCACTGTGCCTGCCTTGCAAGTGCAAGGTCTTGAGTTCAATTCCCAGTACCAAAAAAAAAATCGTATGGTTTCTCTTACATGAGAAACCCAAAGTATAAATAAATCAAAGAGCAAAATACAAGCTAGAAAATAGGAAAGAGATAGATCTTTGGCAAATGGGAAGGGAACTAAGAAATGTGGGGGAGGGGGAAGGAGCGAAGGGTTAAAATGTGTTATGTTCCAACGAGCTGCCATAGACATACTAACGAAGAATGCCGCTGCTACTAAGATGACAAGTTTTGTTTGTTGTTCTGAGCCCGGAACCTTGTGCGTGCTGGGCAAGGCTCTCACTGAGCTACACGCCTCCCCAGCCCTTTTCAAGTTTCACTAAATTGGCCAGGCTGGCATTAAACTTGTGATGCTCCTGCCTCCGCCTCTGAGTAGCTGGAATCACAGGGTGTGCATGATGCCCGTGGGGGGCACTGCTGAGCAGTGTGGCCTTGGAGGCAAGATCAGAAGCTGCCACGCCTGACACTTTCTGGCTCCTGGAGTGGCTTCAGAAAATAAAACCACAAATAAGCGAAGCCCTGGCCTCACCGCTCCTCACTACCAGGCTCCTGCTGACACCGTCTTCTCTGCGAAGCCTGCCTGTCTGCATCCCTACTCCCAGCCTAGAACTGCAATCCTCCCATTTGGCTGAAGGTGGTGATGTGCTTCCCTGGCCAAAAGGGTTCCCACTCTTCTTCTAGTGTCCAGACTACTGCCCAGAACAATCCTGCCGAGGAGCTCAGCCTCCCCAGCTTCTACATTTCCTGTTGGGCTCTTGCTTCAAGCCTAAGGTTAGAGACATCCTTCTCAGCTTCAATCAGCCCCAAGTGTTCCTAAAGGTCCAGTGGGGGCCTGTCACTTACCAAGCAGTTCGCTTGTCTTCTCGTCGTATTCTTCAGCCATTTCCTTCCCATCTGGAAACAAATAATGGACCTTTCTTCTTCCTACATGCAAAGCAGAAGGCGCCTATCTCAGAGCATTCCTTTACCTTGCCCCTTGCTGAAGGAGATGCCTGACGCAGAAACAGTGGCCCCCTGGAGTGCTGAAAACCATGCCTGAGCACCTCCATGAACTCCTTACAACCGACCCTCAAGGACTGCAGGCCATGTGCCTGAGCGCACTCTGGGCATCTTTGCTCAGCTGTTTCCTCTACAGTCACAGCACCACACTTCTTCCCATCTGCAGGACTCGTCCTCACCCTTCAAACTGCAGCTCACATGTCACTTCCACTGTGAAGTCTCCCTTCACTACCACCTCCCACTGCCTTGGCAGAATCCACTGCTTCCCCATCTGGGCCTTGCTGCTTTATTTGTATCCACAGCAGAGCATTTATTACCTACTATGACATTTTTTAAAGCACTCAATGTGAACATCAAATGTCTTTCCCCAGTTTCTAAAACTAGACTATGTGCTCAGGGTCCAACCAGGGCATCCAGAGCCAGTATGTCCCCCAGCTATGCACTGCTCTGTCTTCTTCCACACATCTCCAGGCCATTTGTGAAAGAGTGAATAAATATTGATGCACTACCCACTGAAGAATAGATGAATCCAAGGATGTTTCCTAGCCCAACTTCTCTTCCCACACAGAGATCATAAGCATTTGCTTAAGGGCTGCTATGTAATTTCCTCTTCCTTTCTGCAGACAGGTAAGTAGATACAGGTCTATTCAAAGACGAAAAAATGGCACCAATGCCAAGTAGGCACATAAGCTTCAAGAATTAGAGGCATATAGTGGCTTTTTCCTGTCTAAATCACTCCTCTAGGACAGTTCCCTTGAGTCATTCCTAACTTGCATTTCAGGAAAATTCACCCCAAATTTGAAGGGCCTCTGGGCAGATTCTTAGGATCCACCACACTAAACCATCCGGATGGTTCCCAAGAGCTGGAAGGGCTTTCCTGTCAGGAAAGGGGTACACGGCGAGGCCTGCAGGTAGCTGAGGATGTCTGGCCAGAACATTACTTCTTCTTGGCATTGTGCCCCCCCACCCGACCTCTCCCCATACCGGGGATTGAACTCAGGACCTTTCACTTGGTAGGCAGGCGCAGTGCCACTGAGCTACATCTCCAGCCCCTGGCTTCCAGTCTTGAGTTCAGACAGAATGCAGTATTTGCTGTCACCCCAGGCACTTTACATGTTTTATTGAATTTTATTCTAATAATTCCACGTCTCCTATATTTCACAGATGAGGAAAACTGAGATGTAAAGGGCATGAAACTTGTCCAAGACCTTAAAGCTAGGAAATGACAGCCGGGGGCTTAAATTCTTTTGGGGCCAAAGTCTAGGTTCTAATAACTATACTAGAATAATGTGTATGGCTTTAAATATTTGTAAAGGGGCAGGGGATTTAGCTCAGTGGTTCCGGCGACTGCCTTGCAAGCGCAAGGTCCTGAGTTCGATCCCCAGTACTAAATAAATAAATATTTGTAAAGTTGAACACTGTTCCAAGGGTTTACTGGACATTTTTTAGTGAGTCACCTGTGTATGGCCCCACACTCCTGGGGAGGGCAAGTCTGAAGGTAGTTTGGCAAAACATATCTATATATTCAATACTGTATTATTTTTTTGTTTTGGGAAACAAATCCTAACATCATCATTTTTGATGCTACAAACGAAAAGAATTTAACACAATCCTGGGTGATGAAATACATGTTTAAACACTGTCCTGTGACCAGCAACAGTAAAAATAGGGATTTTAAATAGGTATTTGTGCATTTGTGTTCACACCATTAGTCACAATATTCAGAAGGTGGAAGCCATTGAGATATCTGCCAACAGATGAATAAGTGAAATACTATACACACACACACATACATACACATACACACAGTGGGGATATTATTCAGATTTAAAAAGGAAAGATATTCTGACACATGCTAAAAAGATGGATCTTGAAGACATTATACTATGAGAAACAAGCCAGTTTTCAAAGGACAAATACTATATTGTATGATTTCCACCTTCTTACTCTTATATAAGATTCTTAGAGTAGTCAAATTCATAGACATAGCAAGCAGAATGGTGACTGACGGGCTAGGGGGAGGGAATGGGGAGTTAGATTTAATGGTTAAACAGTTTCAACTGAGGAAGATGAAAAGGTTCTAGAGATGCATCGTGCTGACAGCTGTAAAGCAATGTGAGTATCCTTAATTCAACTGAATAAGCACACTTAAAAATGGTTAACACGGTATATTTTGTGGTATGTGTTTTTCACCATTACAAAAATAAGCAAAACCACTGCCCTATGAGATAATGCCCAGAATCTTCTATGTGCCATAAGAGATTACAATATGCCCTAATTTATCTACAATTTCTCATTTTCCACCAATTCTCCTCATTGCTACTTCAGAAAAGGGACCCTTTTATTCACCCTTGCATCCCAGTACCTAGTACAGTAACTCTGTAGCTGGCTTGTTGACTGGTGAATGCTTTCACACCACTAAATGTTTTGTTATTCCTCAAGTAACCAGCTGTAAACTTTCACACCTCCATGCCTTCATGTGTATGAAAGTCATTCTTCCTCAAATAACAATCCCTCTATGTTCATTAAACACCTATTAATTCCCAGGACCCAGAATATCACCTTACCTATTTCCAGAGATGATCATTTCCATCTTCTTGCTCTTGCAGCATTTTATGCAAGGTTCCAGCTTCTATTTTACACACACTATTATTTATTTGTATATCTTTTTCCTGACCACTTTGTGAGCTCTGGGGAGAACATGTCTTTTTCTATCTGGTCTAGTACAGAGCTTGGTACACAGTTAAAAGTTTCCCTAAATCTTGCAGAGACAAGCAAATAAGCAGCTGATCTTAATTTCCAAAAACCCCAGACTTCCTTGATTGGCCTCTACCTGTGAGTCCACAGCTGTTACCGTTAAAGCCTCAGAAATTCAGACCCAATTCACCTCAGCTGTTGGGTTCAAGAAAGACCCCTGAAGTAGAGGGGACCCTACGCTGGTCAATTCTAGGATGGGGAAAAGCCTGGGGTTCGTAGCCCTGCGCCAGTTGTTCCAGGCACGGCCCTTGGTCCTTGTTCTATTTCCCCCAATGATCCAAGGAACACTGAGAGATTCATTTCACAAACATAACCATACAACTGAAACAGACCTCACAGATAACAGTGGTAGCAATTAATGGCAGAGTGGAACTAGAGCCCAGTTTCCCACCCCTCTGACACCAGGCTGGCATCGGTCATAGAATCTCCAGACTGAGGCTCACAGGGTCCAGGCCAAGATCCACTTGTAGCACTAACTGGCTGGGGTAGCTGGGGCTGGCCTAAAACCTTCCTGGATTTCAGTTTCCTCGCAAGACGGGGTGGGAAATTATCCTCTCAGGACAGCAATAAGGAGCAAATGGGAAAATGAATGTGAAAAGAATGTATTAGCAACAAAATTCAAAGCGAAGCGAGATGGTGTAGGGAAAACTGGGGTGTCTAGAGAAGTGGGTTCCGGTCCTGTCATCTCTCTGGGCCTCAGTTTCCTCATCTCCAAACGTAGGAGCTGGCCTGGCTGACAGCCCACTCGGACCCTGAGGCCCTTCCCGGGGCTCCAGCGCGGAGACCCGGATCCTGAGGGAAGATTCGAGGGAACTCGCATTACCGTCCTGCAGCAACGCCGTCTTCTCGGCCGCCCGCAGACTCTCCAACCAGCCAGTCACCGCCATCTTCACTATGTCCGGCCGCGCGCCCGGCCGTTGCTGTGGTAACTGCTCCACCGAGGGTCACTTCCGGCTGACCCGGAAGGTGTTTGCGCACTTGCCATTCCCGCCCATTCCTTTGTAGGTTCCCATTGGCTCCCCTGGTAAGTGGTTTGCCCTCTCTGCCAGGTGAACGGCTCGGCCAGAAGTTGGCCGATCCGGGGCCCAAGTCTGAGGGTGGGACACCAGCCCTCCTCTGACTCGCAGCTGGGAGTCCCTGGCCGGCGCCAGCTGCACTCGCCGCGGCTGCTCCGCACCTGCTCTGGTGTTCGCCCCAGCTGTGAGGCTGAGTCTCCCCAGTCCCGGAGGGCACCCCACACCTGCTGCGGCCTCGCCGTCTACCTGCAGCTGCGGGCCTACACCCCAGCGGAGAGGCAGGAGCCGGCGTTCCCAGGGACCCCTGAAGCCCTGCTCTCCGCGTCTCTGCGAGAGTACATTGGGAGGAGAGCGGGACTGCGCGGGGTTTCTGTGCGATGCCCACCGGTCTCCCCTCCTTTGGGAAAGGAAGACCTTCCTAACGCTGTGGCTACATTTCCCAGCTTGGGGTCTCTTTCCCAAAGACGTTTGAGAGTGCCATGCAGCTGGGGCGGACACTGAGCTGTCAGAGCGACCCTTCTGAGGAATGATATTGTTTCTTCCCCCCAGGAGCAGCAGCCTTTCCCTCGCTTCCTCCAGTACTCTACCTTCGAAAGGCTACTGAGCATAGAATCAGGCTTAAGGCACAGAAGTTTAGTTGGATTTTCATCGACTGCTGGGCTGTGGTCCCTGAGGCCTGGTCAGTAGAGACCTCATCTCTGTAGGCAAGGGAGGGATTCAGTTTTGGATTTCTCCGTGACATCTGCCCTGCCCAACCCTTAGACGGAAGAGCCAGGGTCCAGCCATACTTCAATGGACCCCAGGGGCATCTTGAAAGCATTTCCCAAGAGAAAGAAAATAAATGCCAATCTGCCATCAAACGCACCTGCAAAGATTCCCAAGAGACAAGAGGGAGAAGAATCAGGAGGTGAGCTGACACACCCTCAGAATTCATGTGCTTGAACCCTTGGCCCTCCTGTTGTTCAGATTGTTCCTGTCCAGAACCAGATACTGGAACTGATGCTCCCTGTCAAGAGTGGGCAGCTCTGCCTGTGCCTGCCTTTGCTAGCCTTGGTCCCCTGTCTTTGACTTGCTGTGCTACCTTCTTCCCCATAACCTCCACAAGTCAGAAAATACCCCTTGGTCCCTCGGGAAATGACCAGTTGAATTCTTTGCTCCCCCAGGAGGCTGTCCCCAGGGTGGAAGAAATCCCCTTTGGGTCATCTTGTTTTGCAGCCAAATTGACAAACTGTTGGCTGTAGCAGTGCCTGTAATGCCAGCCCCTTGGGAGGCTAAGGCAGGAAGATTGAAAGTTTGAGGACAGCTTGAACAACATAAACATCTAAAACATCTAAAAACAAATAGATGGCAGAGACTTTATGGGGTTGGGAGTGGGGATCAGTTCTGCTAGACTGTGGACAAAGGAAATGTGCCTTTGTGAAAGAATAAATGATAAAGCAAAGGAGTGTCCTGAACTGTAGTTCAAAGCAGGGAGGAGGCATGTATTTATTCATTTATTCAACAAATATTTATAGGTTATCAACAATGTGTCAGGTTGTGCTAGGGAACAGGACATGAAATGTTTGTGCTTTGCTTTCAAGTGATGGCTCATGAGGCGATTGGCTGTATGTGTGTCATAGAATCCCCGTAAGGCAGGCAGTCTGGGTGCAAAGAAAATGATTGCTTGGGAGAGAGGAGACTGAAAATGGTTCATTCTGATCGTATCTAAAAGTTATGAAAATAGGCATCTGGATGTCCCCTCCACAGAATGGCTGAGCTCCCTGCGTGTCCACGTTGTGCCCACTGGCATTGGACGGACCCGGGCAGAACTCTTTGAGAAGCAGATTATCCAGCACGGTGGCCAGATATGCCCTGCCCAGGCCCCAGGGGTCACTCACATTGTGGTGGATGAAGCCATGGACTGTGAGCGGGCCCTCCGCCTTCTCAGACTGCCTTGGCTCCCCCCGGGTACTCAGCTGGTGAAGTCGGCCTGGCTGAGCTTGTGCTTGCAAGAGAGAAGGCTGGTGGACACAGCCAGCTTCAGCATCCTCATCCCCAACAGGTGAGCTGGTCTTAATCTTCTCTCAGATGTTCTGTGGCAGGATCTTTAGCTTTTTCTTGAGTTATTCAGAATAACTATAACTTTTTAAACTGGACATACTAGAAAACTAAGCTTTCAGAGTAGAGAAGGACTGGGGTCAGAGATAGGATGAGACCTTTGGTGTCAACCTTTGTCACCATCCTCCCAGGAACTTGGACCAACCACAGCCCACCAAGGCAGAGCAAGACTCTTCTGCTCCTCCTGGTTCCCATGAGGTTCTGCTGAAGACAGCCTTCTCTTCTCTCAGTGGAGCTGTGTCTCCTCCCCAAAAGGCAGAAGAGGCATCAAGTACCCAAGCTCAGGTCAGGAGCCTCCCACCCCCCATAACTCCCTACCTACGCCTCATTACAGAAATGGGGAGAGCCTGGTGCTTGTTCAGAAAGTCCCAGGCCCCTGACCCAGAGGTCCCTCTTGATTATGAAGCCATTTAGCTCTTCCCAACACTCATCATTCCTGTACCTACCAAGGCTATAGCTACCACATCCCACTGGGGATCCACAAGCATTGGGGGAGGCAACTTGGAACATGGCCCCACATTTAAGAAGCACAATCCTGATGCCAAAGCCCCTGCCTCATCCTTGAGTCTGGCTAGGACACCCCTACAAAGACAGCACCTACTTTCAAGGAGTCCCCTTCCTAGAGGGAATTATTTACTACCTCTTTTCCTTTCCTACCTCCAGCCCAGCTCCAATGATGAAACCAGTGATGTGGAAGGGCCCCAGGTTAGCGCAGCTGATCTGGAAGCACTGATCAGCGGCAACTACCCCACTCCACCTGAGGAAAACAGTGGGCCCGGCCCAGCCCCAGAGGCCCTGGACAAGTGGGTCTGTGCACAGCCCTCCAGCCAGAAGGTGACCAACCACAATCTGCACATCACAGAGAAGCTGGAAGTGCTGGTCAATGCCTACAGTGTTCAGGGAGACAAATGGAGGGCACTGGGTTACACCAAAGCCATCAGTGCCCTCAAGAGCTTCCACAAGCCTGTCAGCTCCTACCAGGTACCCAGGGGCTAGAGGGGTATGTGTGTGCATGTGGGAGTGTCTTCTCTCTACTAGACACCAGTCACCAATGGGCTTGAGGTTTTGTGGTTAAGATTTTATACAGCTAGGTGTCTTAGTCACTTTATCATCACTGAGACACGATACCCAACACCTGCAAGTTAAAGGAGCAGAGGTTTATGTTGGCTCCCAGTTACTCTACCAGTCCACTGGCTCCAGGGCAGAAGGAACGGAACAAAGGAATGCTGCTTACATCGTGGCAGCCAGAAGCAGAGACAGAAAGGACAAATCAGGGAGGAAAATACAGCCTTCCAGGTCATGCCCCCAGTGACCTGCTTCTTTCAACCATACTCAGCAACTTATATTTGCTTATGTCCTAATAGCAGCTCAGCTACAGCACCCGTGTGGTCCAATCGCCTTACAAAGGCCCTGCCTCTGAGTGCATGAGCCTCTCAGGGGACATCTAGATATAAACCATAGTGTCCAGCCCCTGGCTCCCAAAAGACTCATGTACATCCCTGTAGGCCAAATGCATCCAGTCTGTCTGTAAGAGTCACCAAAGTCTGAATAGTTCCAGCATTGCTGAAAAGCCCAAGTCCAAAGTCTCTCCTGAGATTCAAAGCAAATCTTAGCTTTGAGGTTAGCTGTGAACACCTGTAAAAACCAAGAAGGAAGTGGGACACTGCAGACATCCATACAGTGGCACAGGGTAAATATTCCCATTTCAAAAGGACCAGGGGGATAGGAAGAAATCAGACCAAAACAAGACTGAGACCCAGCAGGGCAAACTTCAAATCTTGTAGCTCTGTGTCCGGCACCTGGGGCAAGTTGTGACAATAAGTGAATTCCAAAGGGCTTGTGGCCTCACCCCTATAACATTGCCTATTGTGGCCCTCATAGCCTCTCTCAGGTGGCTTGCACCATGCCTATGGCTTTCCTCTGCAGACGTTCCATGTTCCTGGGTTTTCCAAACGCCTGTGTTCTCCACTGCATTTTCAGCTTCACTTTCACAGCTTTATGCACTCTCAGGGCATACTGCTTGACCTTTTAGTCCTGAAATCCAGGTGGAAGCCTCCATGACCACATAATTCTTGCATACTACATGCTCATAAAACTTGCACCATATGGATGATGCCAAGGTCTGCTGCCTATAGCCAGGCCTTTAATCATGACTGCAGAGGCCTCTGCCTGGATGGCTGAGCACTGTGAAGTGAATCCCAAAGAAACAATTCCCTAGCCTGGCCTTCTTAAGCAGGGCACCCTGGGGCTTTCTTCTCAAAGCAAAGTCTTTCATTTTGGACCCTGGAGCTTATGAAGGGTAAGGTCTTGCTGATTTCTCACATGCCCTCAAGGCATCTTTCCTTTTTTTTTTTTTTTTTAAGGCATCTTTTCTATTGTCCCTGACTTCTTTTTAATGCTATTCTTTTCAACAGCCAAGCTGTTCTCAGCCAAAATTTTACAGGCTTCACTTTTACAGGCCTCAACTTTATAGGAGCTTCCTTTCTGGTGACCAGCAAAATTTTTTAAATTATTCACCCCTGCTTTTTGATCATGCTTCTCACGGGAGACATGGCTAAAAGTCACCTACAGTGTCCATACTACATCCTCAACATTGGGCTGCCTTGAAACTTTCTCTGCCAGATTCATTAATCCCATACCCTTAGTCTCAGTCTCTGGCAAAGTCTCAGAACAGAAGCAAAATACAAACCAATTTTCTGCTGGAGTGTAACATACGTGGTCTGGAGTCCAATTGACAATGGAGTCCATGCTCCCAACTGAAACCTCCTGAGTCTGGCCTTTACTGTCTGCATTTCTATCAGAGTTTTGGTCTTCTGAACTTTGACCAGTCAAACCTGGCTTACAGCATTCTAGGGTTTCTCCAGCCACTGTCTCCAAGCATTTTCAGACTCCCCCTGCAAGCCAGGTCCAAAGGCTTCCGAGCCACGTGGTCTAGTATCGTCACAGGAATGACCTCCCTTTCCTGGTACCACAGTCTGTCTGTCAGCCATTTTCCCATGGCCAAGACACAAAGCCTGACACCCACAACGTGAAAGGAGAGGTTTATTTTAGCTCACAGTCATAGTTCATAGCCTGCTGGCTCCAGGGCAGGAACAGATGGCAGAGGGGCACACTAGGGGAAAGCTGCTCACTAGTGACCAGGAAGCAGAGAGAAGGAGCGGCCAGGGAGGGAGATACACCCTTCCAAGTCATGGACCTCTTCTGACCAGACCCACCTCCCTGCAGCAAGTGCTAGCCCGGCCCAGTCCCCTTCCAGAAGTGCTGCCTCTGAGCATATGAGGCCCTCGGAGGGCCTCTAGATAAATAGCCTAACATTAGGCTTTGCATGAAAGAAACAAAACAGGAATGCGATGATGGTGGACTGACACAGTCGTGATAATTGTTCAGGGTGGATGACAGGTGCCTGCGGGTTTGTTATCCTGTTCTCTTTACATTTGAATTTTTTATATGATAACATTTTTTAAAACAACAGTTCAGACTCTGAAACCAAACAGACCATCATCACTAATGTGTGACTAGGTAAGGTACATAAACTCTTTGAGCATCCATTTTCTCATCAATAAAAGCAGATTAACAGGAGGAACCCAGGCTTAGTGCTTTTTTGAGGAAGACGGAGATGGTGCCGGAAGCTTAGAACTGATGTCCAGTAAGCCCTGTCAGTGTGTAATGGTAATGAAGGTGGGCGTGGTGACTAATTATATTGTTAGTCTCCCTCCAGGGGGGAGCCAAAGGCAGGTCACCCAGACTGTATTCCTCCGCACTTCAACCTGTATTCCTCCGCACTTTGCTTCGGCTGTGCCCTGCCTTCTGCAGCTGCACGGAGCCAGGCTGGCTTCTGGCAGACAGCTCCCAAAGAAGTCAGCTTCCCTGCTGCCACCTCTGCCCTCCTCCCTTTTCCTCCAGGAAGCCTGCAGCATCCCTGGGGTTGGGAAGCGGATGGCTGAGAAGATCATGGAGATCCTGGAGAGTGGGCATTTGCGGAAGCTAGACCACATCAGCGAGAGTGTGCCCATTTTAGAACTCTTCTCCAACATCTGGGGAGCCGGCACCAAGACTGCCCAGATGTGGTACCATCAGGTTGCACCCTGGTCCAGCTGCCCCTTCAGTATTGCTGTGTCTCGCAGTCCTGCCCCAGAGCCCCCTTGCCCTGAGTACTTGAGTTGGCCTAGGTGTTATTTTCTTCCTCTGCATGATGGGAATGACCCCCAGCTAATGGGAGACCACTTTTCAAGAGGAGCAGGGCTTACATAGGCCCTTCTCCTGGCACCCAGAACAGCCCATGGCTTGGTATCCTTGAGGTATACGTAGGAACAGGAAGTGTTTCTCTGCCCCGCAGAGCAGCATAGGTCTTCCTGAGTAGCTCAGGCCTCCGGGCTCTCAAACCTGCTGTGCTCCGAATGGCCTGGGAGCCTGGTAACAATGAAGAGGTCCAGCGCCGTCCCGAGCCCAGTGTTTGTGGAGTAAGCTGTGTCCTCCATGCCCCTGCCATTCCCAGGACCACTGAGTAGGACTCACTCGCCCCTGGGCTTGGCCCTGCCTCAGACCTTGCCTGGAACCCAGACCAACAGAAGCCTCCTGTGCCTGCTTGTTCATCAGTCTCAGATCCTGATAGCCTGCCTCCCTCTTGCTGCTTTCTCCCAGGGCTTCCGGAGCCTGGAAGACATTCGCAACCAGGCCTCCCTGACTGACCAGCAGGCCATTGGCCTGAAGCATTACAGTGACTTCCTGGAACGCATGCCCAGAGAGGAAGCTGCAGAGATCGAGCAGACAGTAAGCAGGCAGCGGGTGTCCTGGAGCAGTGGGGGACCTGAGCCCAGTGAATAAGGCTCCAGCCTAAGCTTAGAGCCCTTGACCTGTCTGACTGGGAAGCCCAGCAGGCCAGACACTGTGGGTCCCCAGAGGTTGGGAAAGAGTCAGTAGGGACCACAGCTGCAGGACCCGCCGGAGGTGGGTAACTCCAGGGAAGCGCTGCAGACCTGCCCCTCTGTTGAGAGTTCGCAGCAGTCACACAGTGTGAGCGCTGGGTGGCATCAGGGCTAGAGGTGAGCTGGTATTGCTCCAGTTACCCAGGGTGCTGGAACCAGAGCAGGCCTCGTTAGGTGGGTCAGGCAGAGATTCTCCATGCTTTCTCATTGAGACTCCTTTGAGCACCTGATGAAAACAGTGGACTCTCACCCCTACCACTCGCACATGCACACTACACAAGCTCTGTGTCTTTCCTGACCTGTCTTCATCCTGGGCTGGGTTGGTGTAGCCACAGGCCTGGCTGGACTGGTTAGGGTTATAGGAAAGTGGCCTTGGGAATAGGGTTTTTTGTTTGTTTTGTTTTGTACTGGTGATTATTGAGTTCAGATTTGTAGTTGTCCAAAAAATAAGGTTTGACGAAGGGTTTGGTTTAGAACTGGGTTGCAGACAGTCTGTATAAAATCTAGAGTAGAGAGACAGGGTACCTTAGGACTAGGAGTGTCATTTGTTCAGCTGGCTTCAGGATTAGGGACTGGAGTTGTAGGGGTGACTTTGGCCAAAGGTCCTGGTGGTAGGATTCCTGGGGAGCTGGCCCATTTTAGGAGATCAGACTCTAGCTATGTCTCTGGTCTTGGGAGTATGGAGCAGGTGCAGATAGATGGACAGGCCTCTTTGCCCACCAGGCATCGGTGCTGGTGATGACACTGTCACTCGGCCACGGGGTCCAGGCACAAAGAAAGCCCCAGCCTGTGGGAACGGAAGAGGATTCCCCCTGGCCCCCCAGGTCCCCTAGGGCTCCAGCCTCAGGGGGTTGATGGAATTACACTTCTAGGCTGATTCCTCTCATTCTCCTAGGAGGCCCAAGGGGGCCTGAGGGGATTAGCAGGGCCTGCCTGTCAGAGCAATTGAGGTGTCATTGGAGGTGTCCTGGCTGCGGTCTCCAGGGCCCCAGAAATCTCTGTGTTCTGGGGCAGAGTCAGGGAGATATCTGCATACGAAAGGCCCAGTGTCTGGCTGCAGCCTAATGGGTTTATTTATTTATGTCCCTGCTGTTCAGGTCCACCCAGGAGGGCTATGGGCGGCTTGCGGAGGCCCCTCCATTCCTTTCCTTTCCTTTCCCACTGGTCCAGTTGTCTTTCTGTACTGTTTTGTCCCAGGCTGCTGCTTGGGCTTCAGCGCCTGCCCATGTCCTCTGCCCTCAGCTGCAGATCTGTGCCTGAGCCTCCTGGCACCTGCCCCACCCTGAGTGGAACTGCACGGCCCGGCACGGGGTGTGAGCTGGGGCAGGGCCAAGGGAAAGCAGTGCGCCTCTGCTCTCGCTCCTGTGCTTGTCCTGTCCGGGGAGCAGAGGTGCCCGGGGCAGACTCCCTCGGCTGTCTGTCGAGGCCTGGGGATGGGCTTGCAGGCGCAGTGTGGGCCCCTGGCTCAGGGAGAGCACTCTGCTGCCTCGGGGAGGAGCCCTGCCCTTCTCCCGCCCTCTTGGAGGTCCGGGTGGCAGCCCAGGCCCTCAGTCCTGGACTGTGGTGTGTGGCGTGCGGCTCCTACCGGCGGGGGAAGCTGACCTGCGGAGACGTGGACGTGCTCGTCACTCACCCAGATGGTCGGTCCCACCGGGGCATCTTCAGTCGCCTCCTGGACAAACTTAGGCAGCAAGGTACGTGCGCCACCTCGGGTGAGCAGGCTGCCAGGGCGGGAGAGAAGCCCCCAGCCGCCAGGCCGAGTCCCCTGGAGGGCAGGTGGGCAGAATTCTGGAACCCTTGGGTGGGTCGGGAGAGGGCCCGGTGCCAGCAGGGTCATGGCACAGGTGGGCTGGGAGCAGATCGATCCCGGGGCTGGCCTGGCGCTCGTCCTCCCAGCCCTTCCCCTTTGGCCAGGGTTCCTCACGGACGACCTGCTGAGCCAGGAAGACCACTGCCAGCAACAGAAGTACCTGGGCGTGTGCCAGCTCCCGGGGCCAGGGCGTCGGCACCGCCGCCTGGACATCATCGTGGTGCCCTACAGCCAGTTTGCCTGCGCCCTGCTCTACTTCACTGGCTCTGCCCACTTCAACCGCTCCATGCGGGCTCTGGCCAAGACGAAGAGCATGAGCCTGTCAGAGCACGCCCTCTGCACGGCCGTGGTCCGAGACACGCAAGGCTCTAAGCTGGGGCCTGGCCACGTGCTGCCCACCCCCACGGAGAAGGATGTCTTCTGGCTCCTGGGCCTGCCCTACCGGGAGCCAGCTGAGCGGGACTGGTGACAGGGCTGCACGGGCACACAAACACCCCTGCCCAGAACCCCTCCAGCCTCAGCTGGCCGGGCCTCCCTGCTTCAGCCAGCAGTTGTGCTTGGGGGGCAGTCAGGCTCTCCTGCCTCGCTGGTTCCCCAGCAGAGTCCTGTACGCTTCTAGGTCCGGGCAGCAGCCCAGGCCTTGCACGCAGCCCCTGGTGCCCAGTTAGGCCGGAATGGGGGCTGGTTTGAAGCCAGCTTCTTGTCCATCCCCTTCCCACCCTGAGAAAGGTACAGCTGCCGGGGAAGAAGGAAGCAGCTGTGGTCCAGCATCAGCCAAGACCCTTCGGAGGGCCCACACAAGCTCCCTGCATTCAGCGGCTTCCTCTGCAGCTAGAGATGCTGGAAAGCGGGTGCCCCGGGCTCTGGGAGGGTGGTGTCTGCAGGCCCAGGGGCCCAGTAAAGTGCACTGGACACTCAGCCTGCCTGGCCTGTGTGAGTTGCTGTAGCCCCTCCATCCGTCCCCTTCCACCCAGGCAAGACAGAGATGGGAGCCAAGTGGAACGGAGGCAGGCACTGTGAGTTCCCCATGGGGGCGTGTGTCCTGTCCAGCAGCTGAGCGCCCCAAAGATCTGCCTCTCAGTTACTGATCCCAGGGTGGAGGACGGGCCTCAGCCTGTCCCACCCCAGCCCAGTCCTTCCTCACTGTCCTTGAGCCAGGGCTGACCCTGGCCAGGCCACAGTGTGGTGGGCAGAATAATGCCCCCAGGTGTTCATGTCCTGATCCCCAGAGCCAGTGGGCATACTGCCTTTCTTAGCTAGAGAGACTGTGGCCCTGATGAGGGTTAAGCACCAAGACGAGGTGCTTCTCTTGATTGGCAGTCTTGGGTGCAAAGGGGTGTAAGAGCTGAGATGTGTGGTGGACAGCAGGCTGGGGATGTGAGCTCAGCTCGAAGGTGGCAAACGTGGCCAGGCAGCCTGGAGTGTGGCAGCTGTGCAGATGGAGAAGACAGAATTCCACTTGTGGGTCCCACTTGGCCCTCCGGGGGGACACAGACCTGCAGACGCCTGCTTTATCTGAGCATCCCGTGTCTGATCTTAGACCCGCAGGACCGAGAGGACAGCTTCGAGTGTGTTAGGCCAATAAGCTGATGGTGGCGTTGCTGCAACAGTGGTGAGCAGAGGGCAGGGCAGCGCAGGTCCTGCTACAAGCCCTCTGCTGAAGTGCAGCTGCTGGGGCGGGGGGGGGGGGGTCGCCCTGGAACCTCCGCCCTCTCTCCTGCTGCCATGGGCTCAGGCCGAGATCCTTTGTTTCAATTGCCCTCTGACACTTTGTACCCAAGATCCAGGTCCTTCCGGGCTGCTCGGCCCTAACCTGGCCCTGGCAGCCAGTAGCCTGATCTTCTAGGGTCTTGGCCACAGTCTTACCCTGAAAGGGGAGCAGCAAAGCAGGCTTGCACCTAGGTTCTGGCTGCTCATGGGGAGGGTATAGGCACAGGGCCAGGGCCCTCTCGGCCCACACCCAGAATGGCACTGCAAGGTTGCCAGCCCACAGTTCCCGGGGCTGCCCCTTGGACCTGCTTCTGCAGGACTGTGGCACTGTGCATGGAATGGGGTTTGAAGGCCTTGCCTCACCCCCTTCCCTCCACTCAGGAAGGCCTCAGGCAGAAGCGACAGCATGGGTGACCTGTGCCCCTAAGATTGCAGACCCACGTGGGGGGAGCCAGCTCAACCTAGGAGGACGCAGCACTGAGTCTTCTGGTCTCGAGTCCACTCTGCCCTGCCGAAAACCCAGGGCAGGCCTGGCGCTGAGCTCTGGAAGCGAGGAACCCTCAGGGCTGAAGCCCCAAAGTGCCCCAGATTCTGGGCCAGATCTCACTTGCATCGCCCCCCCCCCGGGGGGGGCCTCCTCAAGCTCCAGTCCCCACTGGACCTGTGCTGAGGCTGAGCCCAGCGGCCCTCTGTGGGGTCATCCCTGAAGACGCCCAGGGTGCCGGGCTGCAGGTGCCTGAGTAGCTGGGGCAGCACCTCTGCCAGCCGGGCCTGGGCCTGGGCAGGGCAGCGTGGCTCCCCGACAACCTCTGCCTCCTGTCCCTGCCGCACACCCCACGTGTGGGCGCCTGGGCGGTGCCTGTGTTGGCTACAGGGTCCTGCGTTCCTGGTGCACTTCCTGGGCCCAGTGCTTGTGTGCTGTGTGTCCCTGTCCCCGCAGGCCCAGGGCAGGGCGAGGTTCCCTGGTGGTCTGGCCAGGGTGTGGGAGGTGGAGGAGACCTGGCTGGCCCTGGCTTGGGTCCTGTGTCCACAGAGGAGGCCGCAGGGTGGGCGCCCGCGTCAGCCTTGAGCGGCCATCAATAGCACTCGGTTAATTAATTTGATGGGAACAGCAGGGACCGCCGTTTGCATTTAGTGAAGTTCCAGGAACTTCCAACCTCATCTTCATAATTGGCCTCATAAATTGTAGGAAAGAGAGGGATCAGCAAAGCGGGAGGGAGGAGGGGCCGCCCGTCCGTCCTTATTTAATTTTATTGCTGAAATTCATCTTTTTAGCCTCCTCCGCCTGAATCGGCTCTCCCTGCCGGATTTGCCTAATCATGATAAATTAATATTCATTTCCCCACCTCTTACCCAGCTCCCGCGCCCGGATGGAGTTGGGGAGGGTCTCCTGCCAGCCCCTCCGCTGGCCCTGGGCAAGAGCCTAGGGGCGGGGGGCCCAAGAGGAGCTGTGTGCCCAGTGAGCGGGCCCCTGGGGCAGGAGGGGTGCCTGGAGCAAGGTGGGGGAAGGCCAAGGATGGATGGAGACTCGAAGGCTGTGGGGGCAGAGAGAAACAATCCCTGCCCGGCAGGCCCGCCAGGAGGCAGGTGCCAGAAGAGCCCGAAAGGCTGAGACTGGGAGCTCACGGGTGGCTTCAAGAGAAGGGCCTAAGGCGAGCTGGGATTGTACGTGAGGCACCGCGACCTGCTCTTCACCCCCTTCGACCCAGCTGGACCAAGGCCGCCTTCCTGTGCGCCCCTGCGGCCTGTGGCGGCCTTCCACTCTCCAGAGCCACTCCGAGCTGGGAGTGCTGCTGGGAGGGTCACCCCTGGCTTCCCAGGCAGTGCGGCCCCCAGGCCTCAGGGTGAGACTTCCCTGTTCTCTTGCATCTCAGTTACGGGAGACCTTGGAGGAATTTCTGATTTCATTCACCTCTGCCCCATTCACAGAGGAGGAAACTGAGGGCGTCCCAGAGGTCAGGCCGGCCGGCCGAGGAGGGATGATGCCTACCCCACCTGGGGGCTGGGAAGGAGCCAGTGTCCTCAGCATGGCCCTGGTGACCCGTCCCCCACACTCTACTCCTCCCTCCGAGTGTGGGTGAAACCTCCGGCCCTGACTGTGTCACAGCACGTGGCAGAGGGGCACTATCTGGGTGGTGTGGGCGTGGGAACCCTTTTGAGGCCCAGGGTCTTCTCGGGCTGGTATCAGAAGGGGCAGAGAGAGCTGAAGCAGAAGGACCAGGACCGGGCAGGATCCCTAAGGAGCAGACAGCAAGGACGCAGGGCCTGCAGTGCTGCAACCGCGGGCAGGAATAAGTGAGCCGAGTGCCGCCAGGATCTCAGCTTGGACCCAGCAAGGAGCGAGCCTGCCCGCCGGGACTTGGGCCCTGCAGGAGCGGGCGTGGCTTGTGAAAGTCTGCAGCTCAGTTTGGGAAGCGGTGCTATGCAGTGGTGCTCTGCTGCCTAGGGGAGGCTCTTCGGGAGCGAAGGGCATGAAGCTAAAGTCTGAGGCTCTAACCGGACCGGAGCTGCTTCCCAGTGCCAAGGCCCTCCAGCTCCCTCCTGTTTTACCTGGGACCAAACCTTGGAAGTGGTTCCCTGTGTGGCCCGGCCCAGGCAGTCTGGACCGAGTCGGGAGGAGCCTCGACCCAGCAGCCTGGTCGCCTGCACTCCAGGCCCCGGGAAGATGTTTCTGAGCCCCACTGGAGGGCGCCGGCTTCTCCGGAGGCTGGAGAACCAATTAACACTGCAAGTTAGCGAGGGGGCCCCAGTGAGGAGACCTGGGTCAGCTGCGCCACGGCCCGGGCTTATCTCCTGAAAGCTTTAGCCGCATTTATGCATTTGCCTCCGGGGCCTGGCCAGTCCGTGCTTAACCGAGCTCTGCGATGGATCGTGCCACTTCAGGGGAGCTGTCCTGTACCCACGAAGCCCAGAGAGGTACTTCATTGGTTCTAAGTCACACAGCGTGTTCCATTCAGAGCTCGCCTTCACTCAGATCTCCTGGCCGTTTTCCCTGACTCCACCCTGGCAGTGGCTCCGGCCCAGATCCCCAAGGCGCGGGAAGGACTCAGTCCCGGGCTCCCCTCCCCTCCAGGCTGGGCTCCCCGCCAGGGCCCGAGGAGGCAGCCTCTCGCCCCGGAGAGGCCCCGGCGGCCCGCGGGGAGCTCGCGCGGACCCCGCCCCCCGCCCTCCCCTCTCCCGGTGCCCCGCCGAGCCGACCGCAGGACTTCCCGGTCCGGTAGGCACAGGGCTCGGCCGGCCGGCGGGCGCACCTCCCGAAGTAGCCAGCAGAGGGCGCGCGGGGACCGGCGGGGGCCAACTCCGCCTTGTCCGACGTCCTGCAGGGGGCAGCTACTGCTGATCCGAGACCCCTTGCCTCAGTTTTCCCCGGGCAGTCCTGTCCTGGCTCCCGTGGGCGAGATGAGCGAGTGCGCGGGAACCAGTGCCACCGTCCGCAGGGGTTGGCCGGGAGGAGCGACCCGGAGACCGCGCCTGCCCGGGCCCGCCTGGGGCGTCGCTGGGTGCGCGGTGGACAGAAGGGCTCGGGCCAAAGGTGGCGGGCGGCCCGGCGCTCGAGGAGCGAACCCTGAGCCTCCGTGCCCTGCCCGCCGGGCCCCGGCGCCAAGCAGACGCGTCTCCGCCTGGCGAGCCGAAAGGCGGGCCGCTCGCACCCGGCCTCGGGGCGCTGCTTCCTGTGCCGTCGCCTCCCTCTTAGCTCCCGCCCAGCCGTGTTTTCGCGGGAAGGCCGCGCAGGTAAAGGCCTTGTGCCTCCGACTAGCAGCGGTGGCGCAGTGGCCGTGGAGCAGGTGTGGGCCGGGGTCAGTGGCCTGTGTGCCCCCTGGAGATACTGCGTTCCCCACCTGCGTGTGCGCGTGACTTCGCGACACATCCACCCACGCACTTCTGTATTCACTCAGCAAACAAGTACCAAGGCCGACCCCGTGCTAGGCACTGAGGCTGTAGGGGAAACAGGGGAGTCCAGAGGGGAGGTACCCCGGTGTGCGGTGTGGCGCTCTGCAGGGAGGGCGCGCGTGCGTGGAGGCGAGTGAGGGCGGCAGTTTGGGGTGAAGACTCTAAGCCCACTCCCAGGTCTGCCTACATAGTTTTTGGCGCCAGTGCAAAGTAAAAGTACAGGGCTCTTATTTTAAGAATTATGAAGAATTTTGGGTCGGGGATGTAGCTCAGCGGCGCTGCGCCTGCCTGGCAAGCGCAAGGTCCTGGGTTCGATCCCCGGTACCAAAAACAAAACAAAATTACAAAGAATTTCAGGGCAGACAACAGAGCATTAAGCTGAGCACCAGGCCCTTTGAAATCCAAGGCCGCGGGCTGCACGCGGTGGCGCCAGCCTCACCGCCTCCGGCCTCTGCGGGACCGGGACAGGAGCTCCCATCCCACGCCCCCCGCCCCGGCCACTGCCCAGCCTCCGCTCCTCTCCAGCAGGGCGCCGGCTTTCCCGCAGCACACAGCATTTGGTCAACGCACAAGTCACCATCTGGCGTCGGCGCCGCCGCACCCATCCCGGAAGCGGCTCCAGAACCCGAGCTCCTGCGGGGTCGCCGCGCTGAGGCCCAGGCCCAGCGTTCGCGGCTCTGGGCGTCTCGTGCGGGACTTCTGACGCCACGACTGTGCACGGGGCCGGCCAGGCTGCTCGTGTGCGCGCGCCGCCCCGTGCGTGTGCGGCTCTCAGTGCTTTCCGCCGGCCTGGCGGGAGTGTGCGGCGGCGCGCGGTGCTTTCGCGTGGCGCGGCCGCGAGGTCAGGGAGCAGCCTCGGCCCGGCCCGCGCCCGGCCGCTTTGTTCAGGGCCTGGGCGGCGGCTCCCTCGGGCGGCGGAGGCTCGGCCGTCACCGCGCGCGGGCTGGGCGGGCCGAGCCATCCATCTTCTGTTATTACAGCGTAATGGGGCTGCGCGGGCGCCCGCCCATTTGTCATCGGCCTCGTTCGCTGATAACGGGCATTTGTCATCGCTCTCCTCTGCGCGGGTGTCATCGGCGCCGCTGACAGCGCGTGGGGGGCGTGGGCTGCTGCGCGCGCAGCGCACACTCGAGCTCGCGGGACTCGAGGGACCCTGGGGGCTGCGTCCGCAGGCGCAGTGCAGCCCTGCGCCCGAGGCCCGGGCGGCCGGCGGGCTGCAGTGCAGGCCCAGGCCGACTCCCCACGGGACATCTGCCTCCAGCAGGTCGGAGCCCGCAGGACGTCCCGTGTGTGACTGCACCCGCTGACACCCGCAGAGAGCCGAGGCCCGGCCGGCGTGCTGGGTGCCGGGGACAGTGTAGGCCAGGGGTCACCGTGCACCCCACACACTTCCCCCTCTCAGGCTGGCCGATGTGCAGCAGGAGGGGCTTGGGAAAGACTCGAAGCAGCTTCCTGCCTGGAAGGGAGAGGAGACCCAGGCTGGGCCCAGTGCCCTCGGCCGCCGGGTGTCGCCCACCGGGCCTGGCCGCGTCTTCCCACGCTGCTTTGGACACACTGGCCTCAGAATGGTAGTGACGCTATCTGCCTGACTGGGCCGAAAGGTCGCATCTGCGGTCCTAGGTTACCCGGCACACACTAGGTGCTCAGTAAGCAGCTGTTGCAGAAGTGGCCGAAGACAGGGTGGGCAGAGGAGGTGGGCTCCCAGCGCCTCGCCTCCCAGAATGTTCCTCACGCTTCGCTGACTCCCCTCCGCCCCCTTAGCCCCCCAGTTCCCCTTTTCCAGCCTCTCCCTCCCAGCTGAGGGGGGGAGGGAGGGTCCCCTGGCAGAGCAGGGCTCGCTTGTTCCTTGTAAATGAAGACCATAATTAACATTAAATTAAGGTAATACAAATGAAGGCAACATAGAGGCTGACAAGACGAGCGTTTGGGGAGGCAGTGGGGAGAAGTGATTCATATTTTTAATTTACTGTACGGATGGGCCGTGTGGCTGGGGAGCGGGCGGCTCGCGTGGAGGGGCTGTCGCCCCGGATGTTGCTGGGCTCCAGTGAACGCACAATGACTATTAAACCCAACTGTCCGTATAATGGGACGGGTCGGACACGGCGCCAGGGTCGAGCCCCGGCCAGCGCAGCTGTAAATCCCGCCCGCCCGCGCCTGCCGCCCACTCCCTCCGGGCTGGTCCAGCCTGCCTTACCCGGGCCTGCAGGCTCAGTCTGGGGGCGGCGCTGGAGGGCCGGCCTCGGCAGGACGTCGGGACGAGAGGTGGGAGGCGGTGTCCCCTCGGCCTGGACCCGGCTGGAGGACGGGCTGGGCGTCTGCGGCCCACGCGAGGTCCCTTCCGGAACTGAGCAGCAGGCGAAGGCGTCCGGTCCCAGAGAGGAGCCAGCCGCCGCGGAAAGCACCGGCGCCGGGCCTCGGGGCGCCGCCCTGGGCGGTCAGGGACACCACGCCCTCCGCTCCTACAGGGGAGGGCCCGGCCTCGGCCTCGGGACCCTCGGGCTGGGCGTGAGTGTGAGTGTGCGCTCGTGCACGGCCTCCCACCCTTGCTCGGCCAGGACAGAGGTGTGAGCAAAGCCCAGGCGGGGAGGAATTCCTGCTTACTCACTGCAGCGGAGCCGAGGTGCTCGGGAAGAGAGCCGCAAGTGTAATTTAGGTTTTGATATTATGAAAGTCTCGCTGCTCTAAAACAGCGGGGCACTCGGTGCCTCATTAATAAAGGATAAACTCGGAGTCTATTTACAAGGCGCTTTTTGGGGTTATTTACTCTCCAATATACATATGTAATGTTGCACATACTTACCGCTAGGTATGGCTCAGCCCTCCCACCAGGCCCCCCGTCACCCGGGGGAGGGGCTGTAGGGTGCAGAGGGTTCGGCAGGGAGGAGTGCTGAGGGCCACCCCGGGGCCGGGCCCGTCCGTGTGGGGTCACATAATCATGCACCGGGCCTCCACCCGCCCTTCCCGAAGCCTTTCGGCAGCCCGCTGTGGCCCAGGCCACCCCCAGCAGATAAGGCACAGACTCGCTCCCTCGCTGTAGGGCCAGACTGCCTGCCCTGGGGACAGGCCCCCAGCCTCGGAGGGACGCTGCCATTCCTGGCTGTACTGCGCCCAGTCCTATGCCACCCTTGTTACAGCCCTGCTGGCCCCCACTGCCCAGCAGAGCATGTAGTTGGCAAGGTCCCCTCAAACCGGGGGTGGATTTCCCAGCTCCAGGTGCCCACTGGTCCAGCCAAAGGGGGCTCAATCGGGGCATGGCAGTGGACGCCTGTAATCCCAGATTCCTGCGAGTTCAAGGCCAGCCTGAACTACATAGTGAGACCCTGTCTCAAGAAACCAAAACCAGGGCCGGGATTTAGCTCAGTGGATCCGGTGCCTGCCTCACAAGCGCAAGGTCCCAAGTTCGAGCCCTGATACCAAAAAACCCCCAAACGAAAACAAAACGAAGTGGGCTCAGCTGCCTTTTCCCTAGACCCTTCATGTAGAAGTGGATCGGGGTGGCCGTCGTGTGTGGCGGGGAGCTGTCCCAGCCCTATTCCATGGGAGGAAATGAAGGTCAGGCAACGTGCCAGAGTGACAGCCAGTAGGTGCCAGACCGGGTTTGGACCCAGGCCAGTTTCTAGCCCCACAGCCTCGAGTTTCCTGGCCTCGATGTGCACCCCAGCCTCCATCACATGGCCTTCAGCGAGGAGCACGGATGCCCCTCATATGGGCCTATCTGCTCAGTCAGGGAGTGGCCGCCCGACACCTTGGCCTGGGCTCTCAGCCCCGGTAGAGGCCCCACTTTGGTCAGAGACCCTGGTGAGTTCAGGGCAGTGGTGAAGGATCGCCCAATGTGAGCCCCGGCTGAGAGCTGAAACTTGGGGTGTTGTCAGCTCCTGCAGGCCACCAGGGTGAGGCCCAAGGTGGTTACACAGCTGAAGGCCACGTGAGCCAGTGCAGGCCCGCGGAAGGCAGTCTGGGGGAGGCCGCGCCAGGCCGGCGAGCAGCAGAGACATCTAGTGGCCACGCAGAGACCCGCAGCCTCATGCCGGGACCCCGGGCGGAGGCCTGGGGTCCAGGCAGGCCCTGGGAAGCCTCAGGCGGCAGGGGCTTCCTCCTTGGGTGGAGCTTCCGGCTGTGCAGCCCCCATGCCCGCCCGGGACCCAGGGGGAGGGGCCCTGCTTCTCCAGCACCCTTCGCAGCCCCTAGACCCGTCGGTGCTGGACAGGGGGGCGGCGGCAAGCAGGGGCTGATCCGCTGGTGAACAGTGAGCGGTGGCGCGCTCATCGGAGCTGACTGCGCTGGGCCCCCACCCCACTCTGCCTCCAGAGAGGAAGGCGGCCGCGTGAGGGGGACCGGACTGCTCCTCAGGGCCAGGGCCTTGCAGGGCGAATCGAATCGGGGTCAGCTTGCCGGCGGGGACGCTCCCAGGCGTACTCGTCCGTCCTGCGGGGTCAGCGCAGGGCAGCAGCCTGGCCACCTGGAGAGGCGGAGGTGGGCTCCCCTGGACAGCTCTCCCTCGCCAGCCCCTGCCTGGCCCCAAGTTGTGGATTTGTGGTCCCAGGGAGGCCTGGGCCTTGGGACACTGCGTCCTCTCGCTGAGGAGCCGGAGGCCTGTTTGCCCAAGTCTGGCCACTCTGAGGCAGATGGAGCGGGACTGGCCGAGGGCTGAGGCGGGGAGGCTTGCCCTGACTGGGGGCTCGGCTGTGGCGCCCGGCCAGGTCCTGGGGTGTGTGGGCTGACCACAGGGGAGGGTGAGAGGCTGGGGCGGGTGGAGGGGAGCCTGGGCGGGCAGCGGAGGGGAGGGAGGAAGGACACTGACAGCAGAACAAATGCTTGTAATTTTATAACCAATCTCAGCGTGTCCGTGGGGGGCCGTTTCCGCTTCCACTCAGGACCAATCAGCCTGACAGAGCTATGAGTCTGCCTGAGTGAGTGTGAGCAGCACCCCCAACGCCACTTACTGCAGTCTCATCACGGCCGGCCCAGCCTGGCCAGAGCCGAGGGGCCACAGGGATGGGCCGGGCCAGGCGGGCCGAGACTCAGGGGGGAGCTGCTGAACATCAGGGCCCCGAGTGGGCACCCGCCCTGTCCTCAAGTGGCTTGCAGTCTGCTCAGGGGAGCTGGGCAGACTAGATGGGGACAGGCCGGGGGGCAGGAGAGACCCGAGGCCGGGAGGAAGCAGAGAGGGCAGAGTCCCGGAGCCAAGACTGGAAGGAGAGGCCCCAGCGCAGGATGACAAGGGCTGTGCTGGAGGGGAGAAGCGCCCACCCAAGGAGAGCCAGGGGGCGGGCTGCGGGCGGCAGGCCGGCCAGCAGTGGATATTGCAGGGCGGCCTTGCCTGATATCTGGCTCCGGGGATGCCTGTGTGCCCATTAGTCTCTCTAATTGTCAAAAATCTAATTTAGTGTCTGGAGCCCAGGCCGGCCTCGGGTTAAATGGAGGGAGGCAGGCCCTGCCATAAATCTGCCTGCCCAGCCCGAGCCGGTGCTAATTCTGCAGTTAAGTGAGGGGTGAGGAGGGCGCGGAGAGGAGGTGTCCTTCGCGACCCAGCGCGCCGTGCCAGCCCCCGTGCGCCGGGCTGCAAGGAGGCTGCCCTCTTCCCCCGTCGGGGAGCTGGAGGAATGGGCTCCTGGACCCGCACAGTGACTGGGGACAGGACCGCCTGTCCCACAAGGTCAGGGGCCTTTGCTGAGGAAGGTGTGGGCAGGGGAGACTCAGTGTGACCATGACGGGCTCGCTGGGTGGGTGCTGGGGAGGGTCTGGGGCACCAGCCGGCAGTCACAGCAACAGCAGCTGGGGAGGCCTCGCCCTCCTCCGGCCACACGGGGTGCCTGGGGACCCGGGCCGTGGGAAGGCCTCGGAGGCCTGCGCTGGCGTTGGCGGTGGGCCTAGGCCGACTCAGTAACGACCCCACTCCCCTCGGAGCTGCTAATTGAAAGCAAGGGGTGTGGCAGGCGCAGCGGGAGAGGCTGGGGACCAAAGTTCCGAGAGGCTGTGCTTCCATAGGGGAGGAAAACAATTTCTCCTGGTGTTGGCTCCATCACACCAGGCACCCACCCGGCCCCTCCTGCTGCTAACAAAGTGCCTTTAATTAGCAGCCTAATAAAACGCTCTTAATTGGCAAGGGCCAATCAGAAGAAAGAGGTCTCCTCCCCTTCTTCTTTGCCCATGGCACACAGCTATAGGTTTAAGGGGGGAGGGGTCCCAGGCCCAGCCTGGACGTGGGAACAGGGACTGCAGGGCTGTCCTCCGGGTCTGAGAGGTCCCTGAGCCTCAGGCCTGTGCTCTGGAGCCCAGCACAAGATGCTGGTGGCTGCACAGTGCCCTGAGCTGACCTCTGGGGTGAGGCCTGTTAGGGAGCAGACACCAGGGTGGTCTTGGTTAATGTGGGTCCCTTTTATTTTTTTGAGACAGGGTCTCACTATGTAGTGTAGGCTGTTGTTTTTTTTAGGCTGTTCTTGAACTATGTAGCCTAGGCTGTCCTCAAACGCAGGGCGATCCTCCTGCCTCAGCCTCCCCAGTGCTGAGATTACAGGTGTGCACCCCCATGCCCAGCTGGGTCCCTTTTCTCGCTCCTGTTTCCTCACTGGCAAAAGGGAGGGTCTACCTAATGCTCTGATCTCTCTCCAGCTGCAGTGCCAGTTCTGCACGGGGCTGCACACTGCCAAAGCCTGCACCACAAGAACCAGGGACAGTTAGGATGCAAACAGGGAGCTTGGCCACCCGGGCAGGGCCACTGGCACCGCAGCCCAGTGTGAAGCAGCCAGGAGTCAGTTCTGCAAGGACCTGTTGCGACACCACGGTGGGGAGGCGAAGGAAAGGAGGAGGCCTTTTGTGGCATGGCCTTCAGCCTGGCTGCTCCGCCTGGTGGGCACGAGGGGGAAGGGGCTCAGGGGCTGCCGTTCCCCCGAGCCCGAGCTGCTTGGAAAGGCTCCACAGCCAGGTGAGCACGCTGGCCTCTAATGGATCCAAGGGGAAGCAGGGAAACACATCTTCTCACCTCCCGACCGGCAGAGGGACTTCAACTCTGGGTTCAGGCTGGGCTGTAGTGGTGGTGCCGACAAGGCGCACCGCAGGGAGCTGACTCAGCGCGTCTCCAGCCCTGGCTGGCTGTCTCAGCAGGTCTTAGCTCTGCTGTGCATCTGTGCAGGTTCACAGACAGTTACGGCCCTCCTCACGTTGGCGCAGACAAGACACTTAGGGAAGAGAAACACACTTAGGAAATGCACTTTAATCACGCATTTGTCATTTAAGTAACTTTTCTGAAGTTAAAAAACCAGAACACACTCTATCACCATGGTCCTAGGCTGTGAACACACGGCAGACTACACATCACTGAAACAGTCACAGAAGTCAGAGCGGTCGGGACTCCGGGGGGCACAGGAGGGCGGCCACGAGGCTCCCGAGGCGCCCTGCAGCCAGGCCATCTGAGGCTGTCTGGTGCTCTCAGGAGGACCGGCTTCCCAGGAGGAAGGTGGGGTCACACTCACCCACACACTGCCCCGCCCAGCGGGCGCTGTGAAGCACACTTGGTGTCACTGCCCCCAGGGGGCTTTAGACTGGGTTTCTCCATGTCAGTGGAGTCGAGTTCTGCCTGAAACGAGGCAGCCACGATCATGCTTTGTTCTCTCTTTACCTCCAAGGATTTGGATGCTGCGAACAAACTACAGGTTGGAGAAGACTAAAGCACAGCTCAGTTTCATTCCCCTAGGACAGCGGTGGGAGCCCAGGGCTCGTGTGCTGTCTGTATCGCTGCCCTGAGGTGGCTGCTGTCTTAGACGGACCATGCTGGGACTGTGGGCAGATGAGCCCCGCCACTGCCCAGTGCAAGTGAGCTCTGTGGACATGGCCAGTCCTGCGGCAGCACCCACAGCCCGTGTCTGCCTTAGCACCCTGGCTGACCCTCCAGGCTGGACTGTGTCCACTCCTGGGTTACCAGGTACCACCATGGAAGGCAGAAGGAAGATGCTAAGCTCAACAATACCAAGGAATCTAATCCCATCCTAGGAAAGAGAACACAGCCCTAATTATTTCCAGTATTCACCCACACTCCCACCCCACAGTTTCCACACACACGAGAAGACTGGCGATAGCGCTTCAGATGATGTTTTCAGAAGACACCGAAGGGTGCATACCTCCCCCTCTGTGGCTTTAGACTGTACCAAGACAAAGCAAACAACCCCCCAAAACAAGTTATGAGTGCCAGGCTTTATTATGTGTTAACAGAGCTCCAGAGCCCCTCTCTGCGGTGAGGATGTGTGAGAAAGAAGTGAGCCGTGGGACAAGTGTGAAAGGCCTCTCCAAAATTCACGTCCACTTTCAAATTGCACTTAAGTAGAAGGGAGCTCTCGGGAGCGACATTCAGGTGAGCAGCAAGGTGTGTGTGTCGTTCGTGCAGCAGCCGAAGCGTGAAGTGGAAGGTCAAGCGTGCACATGCATGCAGCTGGTGTGAACACATGCCGCACCCACCCATCTTTAAAGAAAGGTTTCAGTGGAAGTGAATTTTAGTGAAAAGAGACGAAACTACACTGGAATACTTCATGTCAGAGCCAGGGCACATCTGCAGCTCCTTTTCTACCATTCCTTTACATGTGTTCTCGATGCCTTTCTCTGTTCTATAAAGGCCAAACTTTACTTTCTTTTCTCTCAGTCGGGGATTACTGATAATCAATTCCCACTGAAACCATGCAGAGATGGTAAGTGGAGTTTACCTTCGCTGGAAATGAACTTCTACTTACCTGATTATCTGTTCTACAATGAACTGGTAAATGACCCCCAGAGCTGAGAAATGTGAACGATTCAAGTTTTCAGACCACTTAACTTCATTCTCATTTCCCTTCAGCAGCAGAGAGGACAACGTAGAGAGCCTCACCCGAGCCAGTGGCTCTGCACCACAGGGCCCCCAGCTCTGCACTGAGCTACACCCCAGCCCTGCTTCCCTCTGGACAGCAGTGGAACAGAAGGGCTACTGGACAATTTGCAACAGCTTGAAATCTACACCTCTTTAGTGCCTGACCTGTTTTCAGGGCTGACAGCTTTCTTCATCTGCAGGAAAACCCTTAACCAATCAGAGCCATCATCAGTACTCGGCGTAACAGACAAGGAAGCCTGAAGGGGGAGGAGCAAACACTTCTTTGTAGCATTCTGGTAGCTGGGAAGGGACTTACACCGAGAAAGTAAGTTCTGAATGTGATTGAGACTTTAGTAAAGCAGGACGGGGAAACTGCACATGCACAGCCCCTCCCCACACATACTCTTGGTCAGGGCTCAGAGAAGGGGCCGCACCTGTGAACCGGAGGAGGGCGAGGACGCCTCACTCTGTCGGGCCAGCGGCACCTGGCTGGAGCCCCCTGCACCTGGTCCTGCCTGCGGCTCTTGCAGCAGCTGTGTGAGAAGGGGTTTTTTAGGCTCAACTGCATGGGGTAGGAGTAGGCATGAGGCGCCTCAGTGCTCAGCCTCCAAGGAAAACAGGAGATTGTGTGGTCTCGGTACGTGGGTGTCCCCAGCCGGGCAGTCACCATGCTCTGAGGCTGGCGTGGCACATGCCCCCTTGCACTGCAGCCACGGGTTAGGAAGCCCACAGCTGTTTTCCAAGGGGCCGGGTTAGCTTGCCCTGCAGTGTCCATTGGTTTATGTTCTTCAGCTGCCAGAGAAATTTTACTGGTGGGGAAGGAGAGAGCAAATTAAAGCCAGGAGGGAAGAGGAAAGAGGAGGCTATTTCTGTCCCACTGATAAACCCTGTGTGCCAAGCCTGAACCTGATCCCTTCTCCGGCAACGCTGCCCTTTGCAAATGGCGGCTTTGGGAGAAGCAGAAGGAGGCCTCTGTAATGCAAGGCTGGACGGTGAATCAATCTCCAAGACAGGGAAAGAAAGCCACTTTCACCTCTGGCCGCCTCCTAAGCGCCTCTGGGGGTCTTGGCAGTTTTGGGTGCCTGGGTGCTCACGGGCTGTGAGGAGGAAACAGACACGAGGCACTACTCGGGATGCACTGGGCAGCTACTCCGGCCACCTCGAGCCTTTCTGTGGGCTGGGCCTCACCAGGGACTTGAGATGAAGTACAATGCTTTTTATTACACGTCTAATTGTTAATGAGAGGAAGCGCAATCAGCAACTCCTTTCCACACTCTACATGGAATCCAGGAGACTGCTGAGTCCAAAAAGATGCAGCCACTGATGGAGCCCAGGGTGGGGGACGAAGGAGAGGAGGAGGAGCCTTGAATGTGACAAGGGCATGACATCTGAGAATCCACTGCAGCCTTAGGGTCGCCGGCCCGGCTCCAAAGGCTGGCTTGATGGTGACTGCATGCGTGCCTCTTCCAGATGGGCAGCTTCTGGTGGACCCGCCCCGTGCTGACTGGGGTACACTCATCACACAGCTCCTCGGGCTGAGGCCTTCGGGGCGAGGGGCGGCAGCAGTGGAGTCAGAGGCTCAGGTCTCCGGGTGTGCATTCGCCTTCTCTTCCTCCCTCCGAGGCGGTCAGGGGCCGCCCGTCTCCTCTGCTATGGCCAGGCGCTGGGCCTGCAGTCAGCAGGGCTACACTGGGCTCTGCCTGCCCAGAAGCTGCATCCTCCTGGCCCTAGAAGTGGGCTATATGGGGAAATTAGTTCTTCTGCTTAACAGCAAAACAAGAGAGATTCTGCCCAAACCCTAAATATATTTATGACCCATCTCTGTCTGGAACCCACTGGAGGAGAAGTGGGTGTGTGTGGGGGGCGCAAGTCCCCCTCATTCACGAGGGACAGAAGACATCTTCCGATAGCAGCATGAAGCAGCTGGCCGTGCCGAACAGACTGTCCTGGTCAGCTGCAGCCCAACTGTGTCCCACCAGGAGCCTCGAAGCCCTGCCCCTCCCAGGTCCTGGGATCCAGGCAGGAGGAGTTCATTGTTGCTGTGTTGCTTGTCCTGGTCTTTGCAGATACATTAAATACTGCAACTTTAATGAGTCCTGTGTGGAAACACCAAACAGTCATTAGCCCCTACTTCTACAGGGCAAGGCTGCTGACACTCAGGCTGCTACCACAGTGTGCGAGCAGAGCGGCGCTATGTCTGCAGGCCAGGGCAGTGCCTGCCAAGCTTTCACTGCTGGCAGGTCGGCAGGGGCTCTGAGCTTCTGCCACTCAGAGGGGAGGGGTTGGGGAAGGCCGCCTGGTGTCTGGCCTAGGAAGTGTGGGCGGAAACTCTGGAAGGCAAGGCGGGACATCAAGCACAGATGGGCAGGTGGTGCTGGAGTTAAGGCAGAGCCAGTGGGATGGAGACATGCATTTGAGTTATGTACATATAAATGTGAAACAAGAGCTTCAAGCTTTAGGAAAAGACAAATTAGCCAAAGTAGGGAGCTCAGACAAGTCAGAAGCATCTGAGACACTCTTGGGGGATATCTGTTTTAGGGGTGAGGGGAGGAAGGAGGCATAAGCAACCAGAGTTTGGGAGAGTAATAAAGATGTGGGCAAGGGGTATACTGCAGTGGTAGGACATGGGTTCAGCATGCCCAAGGCCCTGGATTTAATACCTGGCACTCCCCCTTTAAAAAACCAGGCAAAATACTTAGGTCTAAGGAAGAGAAAACTATGGTACCAAGTGGGAATAGTTACAAAATAATTACAATAGTAATAACAATCAGCAGCTGGACAGCACTCGGGAGGCTGAGACCAGCCTGCGCTACATAGTGAGTTCAAGGCGAGCCTGAGATACATGGTGAGACCCGGCCTCAAAAACAGGAACAAGAGTAATTAGCCATTTTTGCTGAGGGCTTATTATGTGGCAGGTAAGAATGTTACAAACAGCCATCTTTCGCAGCACTCACTGCACTCATCAGGAAACTCGGTCTGGGCAGTCGACAGGCATGAGCATCTCCCCCTCAGGAGGATGACCACAGATACAAGCGGAGTGTGTGTGCTTCAGCAACACTCCATGGCACTGCTGGGAGCCCTCCAAGTGCGAGGTAACCAAGTGTACAGGGAGCAGTGAGGGTGGCAGGTGTGTGTGGAATGTGCCCAGGACAGGCGGCCCGGGTATTGCAGGGGCCCTGCTTCCAAGGGGACTGGGACCCTAAGAGGGTGTGTGTGAGTTTCCACTGGCTTTAGAGCTACTGCAGACATCTCCGTGGGAGGGGTAGGGAGTGGGTGAGGCTGCACCGGCTGCCTTTTATAACCTAAGGGCAGCAACAGCAAGGGGCTGGGATGGGGCAGGACTTCACTGAGCGCCTCCACGGAGGCACATGTCAAAAATCAGCTGGGCTTACAGGGTCTCCACTGCACGCACCTGTGTGATCCGGGCACTGCAAGCTCTGGGTCATGACTCAGCTTTCAAGCAGATTCAGACCTCATTTTATTTTCAAAGCAATCTTACCAGGGCAGAAATGGAGAACCCCAAAAGCCCTGGAGTGCAGGCTGGATGCGTGGGTGAAAGTGGCCCCGCTGGGGCAGCCTGGCCTCACACTGTGCCTCTCCCGATGCACGGGGCTCGGTGAGGTAAAAGGGCCGGAGAAAGGGAAAGCTGCAGGGACTGGCGATCCCACACGGCACTCCTACCTGGGCCAGCACGAGCCCGGTGGAGGTTTATCTGGAGATGTAGGTGTACGTTCTCGACGGGGAGTGGGGGCGCTCGGCTTGGGTGGCCGGGTCATCGAGGAAGTCCCAGATGAGGATGGTGTCATCATGCGAACTGCTGACGATCTGGAATTCATCAAACTGGAGTCGGAAAACTCTTCCAGAATGCTCCTGAAGAAGCCGGAACAAAAGGGTGAGAATGTGAGCTGCTAGCCGGGGATTCAGCTCAGTGGTTCTGCTGCCTGCCTCGCAAGCGCAAGGACCCGAGTTCAATCCCCGGTGCCAAAAAAAAAAAGAAAAAAAAAGAATGTGAGCTGCTCAAAACCAAAAGGACACAAACCTGGCAACAGGTCAAAAGGAGCCCGTGACAGGCCGTGTGTGGTGTGCTGCTCACTGTCCCCCCACCATTTTATTGTTTCAAAAACACAGAAGGAAAAGTTAATTTGCTAAAGGCAGGATGGACAAGTCAAATACTGGGGAGCTGACTTCATGGACAAAATAAAGTGACATTCTTTAGGCAAGGCATGGAACATAGCACGCTGCTTCTCACTGCCAATTCTCCTCGGCCTAGTCTGGAGAAGAGGTTCCTCAGGACGCCCACACCTCATCTCCTCTCTGTGTCTCTAGGCTGCATCTACAATCAGAGGCCAAGGGCTGGTCTGCTGAAAAATGTTACCAATTAAACTTCCTCAACTTGTAGTACCACGTGCTGCACAGATTTTCATGGTTCAGAGTCAGCCAGCTGGCTCTCCTAAGTGGGGACAAGCCAGGCCTAGCACGTGACAGGTAGCAACCACGGCCCTAAGATGTAGACTGTTTCCAATACCCTAGGAGGCACTCGTGTGCCCGTTAGTAGTCAGTATTACCATCGCACTAATGCTATTACTGTTAATTTGTTTTGCCTATTCGTGTGTGTGTGTGTGTGTATGTGGTACCAGGGACTGACAAGGCCTCTGCACTGTGTTACATCCCAATACCTCTTACCCCTTTGTTTCTTGGAGTCAATGTTCTGCTAAGATGCCAAAGCCGGTCTCACACTCGGGCAGCCTAGTTTTGAATTTTACATAAATACACCATACAGTATATATTCTTTCGTCCTGTCTTCCTTTACTCAACATGTACTTGTAAGATTCCTCTCTGTAATCTTTACTACATGTAAAACAGGTGTTCACTTTTGGGCAGTGCTGGGGATTGAACCCATGGTCTTGAACATGCCAGGCAAACACTCCACCAGTGAGCTACATTCCTAGAATTTTTATTATTTTAATGAATTAATTTATTTTTTGAGACAGGGTCTCACTATTAGTTCAGGCTGGCCTTGAACTCACCGCAATCCTCCTGCCTCAGCCTCTTCAGTACTGGGATTACAGGGATGTGCCACTATGACTGGCATTATTATCTCAATTTTGAGACAGGCCCTAAATTGCCCAGCTGGCCCTGAGCTGGCAGCCCTCCTGCCTCAGCTCCCTGCGTAGCTGGGATCACAGCCAACATTCTTTTCTTGTTGCTGGTTGGTATTTCAGTGTATGAACACATGACAATTTATCTTTCTTCCTGTTAGTGGACATATAGGCTTCGAACAGTTTCAGGCTATTATGAACAAAGCTGCTGCAAACATGATCACAGCCCTTCTGAGTTCAGGGTACATACACTTATCTGCCCCGGAGGAGGAGGAGCTGGCTGCAGCGGCCATGCTGGACAGCATCGAAAGCTGAGCCACTCTACCCTCCCAGCAGTGTATGCGTGTCAGCTGCAGCAATTCTTCACCAACACTTGACTCTGCTGATCTTTTAAATTCTAGCGGGTTTGTGTATTTTATTATAGTCTTTTTCTTTGGTACTGGGGGATCGAACTCAGGACCTTGTCCTTGCAAGGCAGGCGGCGGAACCACTGAGCTAAATCCCCAGCCCCTTATTAGAGTCTTAATTTGCACTTTCCTTCATGAAACTGAGGAAGTTCCCCCTCTATTTCTAGCTTGTTTAGGTTTTTTTTTTTTGGTACCGGGGATCAAACTCTGGTCCTTGCGCTTGCACAGCAGGTGGCGAAACCACTGAGGTAAATCCCCAGCCCTGTTTGGAGTTTTTAATCTGTTGAAACCTGTCAAATGCTCTTACTGAACTAATTAATTGCACTGGGGATTAAATTCAGGAGTGCTCTACCACTGGGCCACACCACTAGCTTTATTTATTTTGGGGTTTTTTTTGGTACCGGGGATCGAACTCAGGACCTTGCACTTGCAAGGCAGGCATGGTGCCACTGAGCTAAATCCCTGGCCCTAGCTCTTTTTATTTTTCAGACAGGGTCTTGCTAAGTTGCCCAGGTTGGCCTCAAACTTAGGATTCTCCTGCTTTAGCCTCCCCAGCTAGTACTAACAAGTGTGTGCCACCACATCTGGCTCTGCATTTATTGATCTAATCGTGCGATTTTCTCCTTTGGCCTGTTGATGTGATAGATTAGGGATGGCAAACCTTTTAGGGCTTTCAATGACACAAACAACCCACTGTGGCATGTGTGCCATAGGTTTGCCACCACTGTGATAGATTATATTAACTGATTTCTTTAATGCTACTCCAAAAATTCAGTCTTGTGTACTGCATTTGAAATTGCATTTGGTCACAGTGTATAATTTTCTTTATACTGTACTTATTGGATTAACTTTGCTCATATTTTGTGAAAGATTTTTCTTTTGGAGACAGGGTCTCGCTATGTAGTTCAGGCTGGCCTTGAACTCACTATGTAGCCCAGGCTGGCCTCAAACTTGTGCTGATCCTCCTGCCTCAGCCTCCTGAGTGCTGAGAACACAAGCATGCACCACCATACCCAGCCTGAAAAAAAATTTTTTTAGAGTTACTTCATTGTATCAACAATTTTTCTGTTTCATTTTTTTGAAACAGGGTCTCGCTATGTAGTCCAGGCTGGCTTTGAACCCACTGTGTAGCCCAGGCTGGCCTCAAACTCATGGCAATCCTCCTGCCTTAGCCTATTTATAGTCGTATTTAATATGCAGTTGTTTGGCAACCAATATAAAATAGTACTGACCATTTTAAAACTTAATTAGCTATGCTGAGGACTGAACCCAGTGTCTTGCACAAGAGCTCTATGAATGCTCTATCACAGAGCAACATCCTCAGCCCATTTACTCATTCATTCATTTAATTTAGTGGGTACTGGGGGTTGAACCCAGGACCTTCTCACTGGGCAAGGTCTCCAGCCTCTACTTTTTCTTTCTTTTGGTACTGGGGATTGAACTCGGGACCTTGAGCTTGCGAGGCAGGCGGTGGTGGAACCACTGAGCTAAATCCCCGGCTCCCCAACTCTTTCTTTGAGATAGGGACTTGCTATATTGCCCAGGGCAGCCTTGAATGTGTGACCTCCTGCCTTGGCTTCCCAAGTAGCTGGGATTACAGGTATGTGCCACCATGCCTGACAAAAAGTGAGTTATTTTGAGATTTTCCAGCTACTTTTCTGTTACTGGTCTCTAGTTTTAATTCCACTGGCTCATTTTTGTGTTTTCAAATTTTTTACGGTATGTTTTGTGGCCCCGGCTGTAGTGTATCTTGGTGAACAGTCCATGGCAGCTTGAGAGGAATGTGCATCTGCTACTGTTGGATGAAGTGTTCTACAGACAGCAATTACAGCCCGTGGGATGGCGCTGCTGAGCTCTGCTCCTTACTGATCCTGTTGCCTCTAGATCTGTCCATTATTGATAGGGCACTAAAGTCTCCAACTATTAAAGAAGAGTGGGTTCATCCGTTTCTCCTGGCAGCACTGTCACTTTCTTGCCTGATACACTTTGATGCTGTTAGGTGTGCACACACGGAGGAGATTCATCTTCTTGGTGAGCTGGCCCTGTCATCACACACAATGCCCCCTTCACCCCGAGGACAGTCCCTGCTCTGCAGGCCGCTCTGAGATCAGTACGGGTCCTCCAGCTCTCTACAGTCTAAGGTTAACACGGGGTATTAATGTGCTAACGCTTTATGTTAACCACCTTTGCATCGCTCTGACCAATGGTGAAAACGTGATAAAAACAATTTAAAGGGAAAGATTTATTTTACTTGATGGTTTCAAAGGTTTCAGGCCATGGTCAGCTGACTGCAGTGCAGAACCCTCATGCCAGGACTGTGCTCCACCAGTGAGCTGGGTGGGTCCCAGCCCAGTCTATGCCAGTGATACACAGAGTAGGGGAGGGAAGCAATGGCAACAGTGTCTTAAATTTCTTCCATTACACACCAAGTGGTACAATGCCACCTGGTAGTATACCTTAATAAAGGTTCATATGCTCTAGGTCACCACCTGAGAATACTGCATGGATGCAACTAATAACTCAGAAACTGAGGTAACACAAAATTCTCAAAAATAATCCTTCAAAAGAACAAAATGGGGAAAAATAAAGAAAAGTAGAAAATAGCAACATGATAGATTAAAAATCATATGAAAATTACATTAAACATAAATGTTCTATACATGTCCATTAAGGCAGAGATGGTCAGAATGGATTAAAAGACTTGTCTATAAATGTTTGCAGAAACTTTTTTGGGCGGAGGAGGGAGGTACTGGGGTTGAACCCAGGACCTCTGCACTGAGTTATATCTCCAGACCTTTAAAAAAATTTTGAGACAGGGTCTTTGCTCCCTTTCTAAGTTAGCCAGGCTGGGCCAAAACTTGGGACCCTCCTGCCTCAGCCTCCCAGAGCGCTGGGTTCCAGGTGTGCACCACCACATCCTGCCTACTCAGCAACTTTTTAAAAAGAAACTATTGATCGACATCAAGAACAGGCTAAATATCAAAATAACTTATTGTCAGTGAAAAGAGGCAAAAAAGAGGCCATACGATACAGTATAGAAAATGCAAACTAATCAGTGTTGACGGAAGCAGATTGGGGCTGCCTAGAGGGGGGCATGGAGGCAGGTGCGATGGGAAGAAGGAATTACCAGGGGTGAGGACTGTCACACACAGCTTCACCGGTGTACTGTACTCGCGTCAAAGTTTATTATGCTGTGGAGTTTCAATATGTCTATTTTAATGTATGCTAATTTGACTTCAAAAATCTGTTTTTAAAAACCAACTTAATGGAGCCGGTGGTTTAGCTCAGCGGTTCCGTCGCCTGCCTTGCAAGAGCAAGAACCCAAGTTTGATACCTGGTACAAAAAATAAAAAATAAAAAAATAAAAACCAACTTAATGAACTGGGTGTGGTGGCACATATCTGTAATCCAAGTGCTCTGGGAGGCTGAGACAGGAGGATCCAAGTGGGATAGGGATGTAGCTCAGTGCGAAGGCCCTGGGTTCAGTGCCCAGTACAGCAAAACTGACAGACAAACAGGTTCCAAGATCTGAACACACATGTCTCAAAAGATAAGCGTATGAAAAGATGTTCAACATCACTAGTTATCACAGAAATGCAAACGGCAGATTCACTCACATGGTTGTCATTTGTTCAAAGACTGACAATACCAAGTGCTGGCAAAGACATGGAAAAAGAGAACTCCCATACAGTTAGTAAAAATGCAAAATGTTTTGCCTTTGAAAAATCCAAAATGCCACTTTGGGAAGCAGCCTGGTAGTTTCTCTCAAATTTAAACACACATCTACCACTGGATCCAGAAATTGTACTCCTAGATATTCACCCAAGAGAAATGAAAACAGTATGGACACAGAAATCTGTAGAGGACAATTTTCAGTGGGTTTACTCAGAACCAACAAGAACTAGAAACATCCCAAAAGTTCTCAAAACTGTGAACCAATAAACAAATTGGTTCACCCATCCCCCACTAGAATACTACTCAGGGATAAAAAGAAGCAAAGTACCAGCACATACAGGAATGTGGATAAATCTTCAATGAAGTTTAAAAAGGATACATACTGTCTGATTTCTAGGACATTCATAAGAAAGCACAACTACAGTGACAGTCGAACGGTTGCTAACAGTTGCTAGGAGGTGGGGATACGCAGGAGCCCAACAAAGCTTGGCAGGACAGAAACGTTCTGTATCTTGGTTGCAGTAACAGTTACACAACTGCAAAGTTCACAGAAGCATACTGAAAAGGGTCGGTTTTCCTGCATGCAGATTACAAATCTAAACTGTGGACTTGTCAGATTAATTATAAATGGATGACAGGACACATCTTGAAGGACATGTGTGAAATACACAGAAAGTAGTGCACTGCTGAGAGAATATGCTTCCAACCCGTGTCCTTCTGAGCCAAGGACACTGAAATGCTAAGAGCCAGGTGCAGAACACTAAGCCTCGAATGCCTGCCCATCTTTCCTGGAGTTGTGCAGAGGATTCTGCCACCTCAGTGCCCACCTCAGCTCCCAAGTGAAGCAGCAGCTGTCAATATGGGCTGCTGGCTGGCACGATGGGGAAGGACTTACTGCTTGTGGAAGCGATGTCCCTCTTCCTTACGTTTTGCAGCGCTGGGGATTTAACCCAGGGCCCAAAGGCTCGAGGCTGCTAGGCAAATGCCAAGTGCTCTGCTGCTCACAGTGCGCCTCTAGACTCCTTCCCCGTGCCTCGGGGTTTAGAGGTGCACACAGGGAGCATCAGATCTGGTCCGGCTGCTCAGGTACAGAACTGAGCAGCTGACCACGAGGTTCTCAAGATTCCCAGAGTACTTTCTGCAGGCACAGGTGTGCAGGTCCTCAGATTCTGGACAAGTTCCAATTTGAGTAATTACATTCCTTCTCCCTTAGTACCCCTGCGACTTCTGGTGGATACAGGATTCTTATTCACTTCCTGTACTACACTGTTGTAGAGCTGCTGTGCAGCTGTTAAACAGCTGCCACATTCCTCGCCATGTAGTCTCTAAAGCACTTCTGAATGAAGGCACTATACAGACACTCTTTCCTGACACGTACCAGCAGCCTCTTCACTTAGCAGGTTGGGTGAGACTCCATCTGACCCAGATCTACATGCACAGCACATCAACATTTAATCTACTGACCTCCCAACCCCTCTAACCACAAGGCTCTTACCACAAGGGTCCGCAGGCAGAGAGTCCCTGCAGGAGCACGGGGATCCAAAGCAGCCAAAAGATCCCACACTTTAATTTTTCTAAGGATCAAAAAGGGGACCAAAATCTCAGTCAAAAGCACAGTTACGAACAGCAACAACTCAAGGAAATACATATGACTAGTGAATAGAGTTTATGTTATGAATCCAGTTCACAGGAATGTATCTTGTTTTGGAAAACTGGTCCTTGTATTCATTCTTGGGTAGAGGTTATTGGTATTAACTGGGAGAAAATGTACACGATTAACCTTAAAACGAGAAACAGGTTAGCTTTACCCAAACTGAAGACAGCTAATGGTAAAGTTACAGCATACTCTGGAGCCAAGTGGAGATCTTGTACACCAGACCCGCTCCCCACCCCCCTTTTTTTTCAGTGCTAGAGATTAAACCCACTGCATTTGTGCAAACTCTCTATGACTGGGCTACAGCTGGTTTCGTTTGTTTGAGACAGGGTCTCACTAAATTGCCCAGGCTGGCTTCGAAGTGGCTGGGATTACAGGTATGCTCTACCATGTTTGGCCACTAAAACTCTTAATGACAAGAGATTACTCAGACCTAGGAATTTACATCTCTCAGTCATCCTCTTTCTAGGCTAAGAATGGCCTGTATCTCAAGCAGCAGGGCTCTGGGATCCATTTAAGAGCTCTGGGCTTTATGCAAGCAAACCTTCACATTTTGATTGAAGTTTAGAAAAGTTAGGCCCTTCTGAAAATCATGGTACTTCAGTTCACAAGCTTAATTCTTTCCATGATTCTGATCACAACTGAATTGGATGAGTAATGAATCAAATTCACTGGTTAGGTTCAATGTTGACCTTATGAAGAAATTTAATTTGGTTCTCGTCCAATTCAGTTTGTGACCACAAATGTGGAAAGAATTCAGTTCGTAAACTGAGGAACCATTGTATAGGCTACATTTCCTCAATTATATAAAGATAAAAACCCCCCAAAGTAGAGACAGATCAAAGCCAGAAAATAAAACACTGGCCTGTCTGGAACATGTCACACAGCCCAAAGAGTTCCCCAAGGCTAACCCTGAGCAGAGGAAGCGCCAGGCCCATTTCCTGCTGCTTGAGTTGGTTTTAATGTGTTGCTAACAGTCAACTCAGGAACTAAATTAATGTTCTGGGTTTCTAGAATCTAAAAAGCTGCCAGAATTTGAACAGTAGCTTTCCATTCCCCCTATTCCCACCATAAATAAGGGACCCGAAAAAAAAAAAAAGGCACCCGGACAAGAAAAAGAAATGACAGTGTCTTTTAGAAGACATTTTTGTATAAGCTTGCTCGGGACCTAGTGTTGTTGGACATGTGATCCATTCACAACAAGAATAGATTCTAAACCTTCTGGAAATTAGACTGAGGAATTCTGAAGACTACTGAATTCATTATAAATGGAATGCTCCAAGAGATGTGACGACAAGAGAGCTGAACTTTTAGGAATCTCTCAGAAACATTAAAATCAGAGATCAAAATCCCAGACCCTACCACACACTAAGCCTCAAAGGTCCTGCCCTCCAGTGTGCGTGATTTACTAGAAGTTACCATGTTACATGCACGTCCTGGCAAACTGGGTATGTTTGGTTCTTTGCTTTATAGAACAAAACAGACAAAATCACAAACAAATAACTAAAATAATAATGACATTCATATGCAAAAAGTCCAATAAAATGACTTGGAAAAATATTTTAGAAAAGAATAAACAGAGGAGAGGTGAACATGTAGACTGAAGAAATATTGTATTAGATAGTTTTTGTGAAATGTTAGTGTTTAGAAATAAGGTTGTAAACTAGGAATTAAGATGTAGACTGTGTGTGTGTGACTGAACCCAGGGCCTCATACATGCAAAACATACACTCTACCACTGAGCTGTACTCCTACACCCCAGGTCTTGTATTTGTTTTTTAACCTTATTAGCAAACTCACCCATCATAGGCCCCGCTGACTATCCTCTTGTTATCAAATCGGATGCATCGCACCAGTTCCTCATGGCCTTCTAACACTCGTAAACATGCACCACATTCTATGTCCCATAATCTAGAAGAGAAAATTGAGTCATATGAATTTTCATGAATTCTTTTCTAAGCTTGATGTGTTACAATAACGTACTTCACATGCCTTTCAAAAACCCACAAAAGGGCTGGGGATTTAGCTCAGTGGCTGCGCCGCCTGCCTTGCAAGCACAAGGACCCAAGTTTAATCCCTGGTACCAAAAAAAAAAAAAAGAACCCACAAAAATAAGATCAATCACCACTCATACAAAAATGTATTGTTTTCGATGTAATGTATTTTCTTTCTGTCATATAGCTTGGGCGGGAAAAAGTATATGATTTAAGTTCATATGTAGTATGTGTTTTTAAAGCACAATGCTTTATATAATTCTATGACCAGGTTCTCCCAGGCAGAAAGGGACAAACTCAATGCACACAGTTTCTCAGGAGGAAATGACCAGCACTGGAGAGTGATGCTTCTCAAAATCACTGGTAGGAATGGGGCCCAGGGTCAGTGCCCTCCAGTCCCCACAATGCCTCCGCCTCCGGCTCTGAGGATGCTCTGCTTTCACTCACCACCACGATGGTCTTCTTTCATATAAAGGAAATGCAAAGCTAGTTTTCAAGAAGTTTTGTGTAATAATTTAAAAAGCAGTCTGCTTTCAGACCAATCTAAGTGATTAATGGTAATTTTCTTAGATATAACAATAGCTGTTTTGCTTTACTCTTAGCCTGACTTTTTAAATAAGTCTCTTCATCCTCTCAGTAATTACTGAAGAAAAGGAGAGGATGAATACATCTTCCAAATTCTAATCATATCTGTATCATTCATTTTTGTGAAGGGGAAAAACACAAAAAGTATTCCAACACATAGAATCTTCATACAGGTAACTCTCTGGCCAATTATGTAATGCTAAGACAAAAGCAGATGCTTTTTAGTAAGGAAACAAATTATTTTTTAAAAAAACAGTGACAAAATAGGCTATTTATTAATACCATGTATTAGCTATTTATTAGCACTTTTCAACTGCAGACAAATCTAAAAGAATGGCCTATGATCTCCATCTGTTTGTCTTTGTTGCTTACTTCTTTACTGACCAGTACCTCCAGACCAGGTCTACCTGGTGATAAAACTATTATGGGAGGGCTGGGGATTTAGCTCAGCGGTTCTGGCGCCTGCCTCACAAGCACAAGGTCCCGAGTTCGATCCCTGGTAGCAAAAAAAAAAACCATAAACATAACGAAGAACTGACTAATCTGTTTTCAAACAGCAACGGAGCAATACTGGTTTATTCTTGGAAGGGGCACCTGCTGCTCACCTGATTGTGTTGTCAGATGAGCCACTCACCACCAGCCTGTCTCTGTACTGCAAACAGGCGATGCCTCGTTTGTGTCCATTTAGGGTCCTTACAAATTCACAAGTACTTGTGTTCCATACCTGAGATGGTAAATGACATTGAGTAGTGATTTGGTGCTTTTACTGGTAAAATGTATGGCAAATGGAGTCTTAGGGCCACTAGCAGATGTCCACTTCTCAAACATATAAACCAAAGCAAATAAATTGTTTAATTCATGGTAATACTGGGTTAATTAGAAGCTGGCTGAGATCACCTGGGTATTCTTCAAACTGATTTATGGGGTTTGTTTGGTCTTACAGATAACATTTTCTTCAACTTAGATTTACCCCTGCCCTTTTCATGCTCACCATTATTATTTTGTGGTGCTGGGGGCTGAACCTAGGGCCTTATGAATGCCAAGCAAGTGTTTTAGCACCGAGCCCTATCTCCAGGCCACCACCAGTATTTACAGGGATAAAGTATCAGTGATCATGGCATCACTACATCACTACGATGATGTCTACACAGGCACTTGTCATTGCTAAATTTCTACATGAACGCTAAATGGAGACTTACTGAAAAATGCCCTACTACCTTTATAGTTCTATCCCCAGATGCAGAAACAATGTACTTGTCATCAAAGTCTACGACGTTGACAGCGGCTCGGTGTCCGACCAGAACCCTCCGGAGGGTGATGTCAGTTGGGGAGGCCATATCCCATACAGCAATGGAACGATCTTTGGAGCAGGTCACCATCATGCCATTATTGAAACGCAGGTGCAGAACTGCTTCGCAATGGTGAATCAATGTGTTAAGCATTTCACCTGTATTCACATCCCATACCCTGGAAGGGACATCTGAGAGTTAGAAGGTACTGCAGCTACAACACATCTCCCATATTTGAATGTAACGCTCCCCACCCACCTCCCATACTTTCATAGGAAGTATTATATTCTAACCTTCTTTTGCAGCACTATGGACAGTAATGATGGGCCATGCGGAAACAGGACAGAGAGAGAGGCTGGACAGGGAGAACAGGAGAAAGATGGGGATGGGGTGCTGCCAGGTGGACCCTTAAAACTTGAAATCTGGGCAAGTTACGGAGTGCAAAGATGAGGTGGCAGCCACCAGTGCCTGATAATTTGGCCCAGTGTTCAAGATTATTATAAATGGTGTCAATTTGACACACTTAAGGACATATATTTTAATTGAGGAGTCTGATTAGTAACAGCAGCATTGGTGCCTACCCACTAACCACCCTCAGGAACTAGAACCAACATGGGCCAAGATGCTTCTGACAGATTTGGTAATGGAGATGTGAATTTGATTACCCAGGATTACAGGTCTGTCACATAGCTCAAGAGCCAAGATCACCCGCACTCTAAATCCAAGCCCCCGTTTCTGCGTCACAGGGGTGGAGGTCAAGAATAGCCTTCCCACCCTAAATACCAGCTTCCAAGCAGAATGAGACCCCTGGATAGCTTAAGGACTTTCTGTTGTCACTTTGGTTATTTTTTTATATAATGAATGGGGCTTTGATAATATTTTATTTCTTTTTACAGTTTGGCCTTCTTTAAAAAAAAAAAAAGTGGGGCCGGGGATTTAGCTCAGTGGTTTCGCCGCCTGCTGCACAAGCGCAAGGACCCGAGTTCAATCCCCGGTACCAAAGGAAAAAAAAAAAAAAAAAGTTTCACAAGGACCCAAGTTCAATCCCCGGTACCAAAACAAACAAACAAAAAAGTCATTTTATGAGCTGTGGGTACAGCTCAGTGGTATAGCACTTACCTACCACACACAAGTTCAATTCCAACACTGCAAAAAAAAAAATCATTTCTCCCTTCCCTATGAATGATATAACCATGCACAGTGTTTGAGCTCCTGCAAGGTCCACAAGCACCGATAAATGTTAAATGTTGACAAGTGGAAGGACTGGGTTTGCTATCACTTTAGGTCGAAAGACAAGAACCAGGAGCAGCATTTTCTAGTCACAGAGGATAATTTCCAATGGCAAACATTTAACTTCAGAGAATTTAACAACATAGTTAACTGCTTTTACTAGTTTTTTTTTTTTAAGTTACTTTTGATGCATTATGTTTGCTAAATCCTTTAGCCTAAGGCAAAATTCCAAACAGTGGTTTCCAGCAGTGCTGCTGGTACCCAGAACTCCAGCAGCATAATGTCTGTGTCATCAAATCACTACTGCCTCTGGAAACAGAAGTCCCTTCCCTGAGTGAAGCTTACCATGAAGAACTGCAGGGACAGCAGGGGAGGGGCTGGCAGGGAGAAAGCGGAGCACTGCCCACCTGTATGCATTTTGAGGAGGTGATGCTTGGCTGTGCTACAGCTCTAACTACCTGAAAAGGAAGGCTTCTTTCTCTTCTCTCACTCCCTCTCTTGTGAAGTGTGTCAGGAATTCAAGCTTTACAATAAAGGTAAATTTCTACAACGGAGGAAAGAATCTCTAAATTAAAATAGAATGTAGTTTCTTATTGTGTAAAAAGACGGCAACTTCACCCAATCATTCCTAAACCAAGTTTTAGGTTCTAGATTGACACACTGACGGGGAACTGATGCTTTTTTCTTCCTTAGTTTCAGAACTGCTTTCATGTAGATATGTACAAAGTTACTGTCTGTGACAAAGAACAGAGAGATCAGTTCTTTCAGAGTTCAAAAGAGCATCTGAAGTTTCCTACCTGACTGTGGAATCTGATGATCCAGTTACAATGACCCTCTCGTCATACTGGAGACACAGAACAGAACCTGTGTGGCCTGTGAGAATTCGCTTGCATTCCAATGTGCTTTTATCCCAGATCTAGGATGGCAAATAAGATCCTTTTGGTCACTATAATAACGGGGAATGTGGAGACTTGTTGGCTCTATTATGTGTCTGACCCCCACCCCGCCAAAGCCTAGAGCAGTGAGGAATGCACTCTTTTCTGCACATATATCTGTGGCTTTGGTTTAATGTAAACTTTATCCTTTTCATTAAGGAATGGGCAGGCTATAATTACACAAAAGAAATTGTTCTCCCTTCTCTACGAATGATATAACCATGCGCAGTGAGCTCCTGCAAGGCACTCCTCAAGCACAGCTAAATGTTAAACGTTGACAGGTGGATGGAGCTACAGCCCCTCAGTATATTTCAAGAAGGAAAGTTAACCCTGAGACTTAATTTGAATGCTTACATGGGGAGGGGGAAATGTCAGTCCTTTAAAGAAGTGATTTGGCTGGGGATTTAGCTCAGTGGTTTCACCGCCTGCTGTGTAAGCGCAAGGACCTGAGTTCAATCCCCGGTACCAAAAAATAAAAAGAAATGATTTGGCTTTGGAACTGGAACCAATCTAAAATTTGCACTTCCTACAAGTAATGCTCAGGGTTGTTTTTTTTTTTGGTTTGTTGAGGCAGGGTCTCCCTTTGTAGTCCATGCTGGGATGGGTCTGAACTCACTATGTAGCCCAGACTGGCCTCGAACACAGGGCAATCCTCCTGCCTCAGCCTCCCAAGTGCTGGGATTACAGGTGTGGGCCACCACACCTGGCTATGCTTGGGGTTTATGATGCAGACTGCTTTACGGATGTGGGTACCCTTGCTCCCTCAGCTATTCTCCCTCAAATGAAGAGACCTTACCTTGATTGTATTGTCTCGAAGGCCGCTTACAATTTTCTGGTCATCATATTGTAAACAGTAAACTCCTTTGCTTGTTTCGCTTCTGCAGTGGATTCTCTGTAAGCTGTGTCTTCCACATCTCCAGTTGGATTCTATGGTCTGAGAAGAATGATTGGTGAAGAGGCAGGTAGTCAGGAATGGACCTGAGCCAAACTCTGACATGGACAGTAACCCACAGATCAGTGCAGTGACCTATGGGACATGCAGAGCTTCACGACAGCTAGAGTACTCATGGAAAAAGGCAGGGCCCACGCTCCCCTCACAAATGTGGTGACCACTGGACCCACGGGGGCTCAGTCCAGACAATGTCTGAGCAGCAGCTTAGGAGCTCAGATGTAATGGCCTCACTACTATTTAAGAAAGCCGGTCTCTCTTTTGCTCTCTCATCTGCTGATCAATATCTAATTTTTTAAAGCTTTAACCCACATCAATAAACCTTAATGGATTTGTTATAATAATACTGAAAATGAAGAATGCCAATGGTTCTCTATTTGGCAAATACCCCCCAATACAGAGATTCTTACCTCAATGTCCTGTATAATTTTAGGATAAAGTGCTCTATAGAAAGAGTTGGGAGGAGCACTGCCATCAGGAGGTTTGTTTTTGAATAAATACTGTCCCCTAAAAAACAAATATTTCCCAATGAAAACCACGGCACACATTGACAAGGAGCTGCACATGTCTTTAAAGTGCCTCACAGTTATCAACCCACACGCTCTTCATGACAAACCTGGGCAGGTATGATGATGAGCCTGGTCTCAGAAGCCCCGTGTCAAGCAGTAACTTTCTAAGCTCAAAGGGATTTGATGTTGATTTGCTTTTGGGTAAAACACGACTATTTCTACTGCCAAACATCAGACTTCCAAGCCTTCTGGGATATTATAATGTCCACAGAGAGAGCACGTGTAATCAGAATTCATCTACTGGTCTGCTAGGCTTCTGCACACAGTCACTGGCCTCATCTTTTCAAACCTTGGCCAGTTCATGGTAGCTATTGCTTCTGACCTAGTACAGGCCCTTCATGTTTTTGTTTTTCTTGAGTCAAGCTGTGCCGGTGTCAGAGGAGCCAAGCACGGCAGCAGCAATGCCTCCACCAGACTGCACCCATCCAGACCTTTGCTCCATGGGGTGGGGTGTGCTGGCTGCCCAGTCACCCTGGCTGCCAGCGAGCAGCGAGGCTGTGTCTGCACCAGGCATTTCAGCAGAAAACAGAGGATCACAAGAGTGTCTGGCAGTGGGAAGGGAGAAAGATGGAAAGAGAAGCCAGAGCGCTGTGCGTCACATCTAAGGCAGGGAGTCGGCCTTCACGGGTGTGTTCCTGGCTATGCCTCCACACACAGGCATTTACTGCCTTCCTGGTTCCAGGGAGCAGCATCTGTTAGCAGCTCCTTCCTATGACAGCACATCTCTGGAATACTCATATCCCAAGTTAGATCGTTGCTACAAAAAAAAAAAATCAGTAAATGGCAATCGCTTCCTGCTGGGTAAAAAATTTAATTCCTCATCCTGAAGTTAAGAACTCACAGAACACGGTGTGGAAGCCAGTAAACCCGCTGTGGGCGCTCTACCTGTTGCTATCACTGGCAATGTGCCGAGCAGAGTGGAGACAGGCAGAAATAGCTCTGAGTGCCTTCCTGGGACCAGAGGAGTTGTGCTTCCTCTGGGCCAGCCATCCACTCCTCCCTCTGTAGCTCCATTACAATATAATTAATTGCTCCATGCTCCAGGAGTGCTTGTCCCTGCCCTCTTCCTATCCTATACCTTGAAAATTAGTTGAGAAAATTTCCTATCAAGAAGGTGGTTGGCTCTAACTTTTGTGTTAATACAGAAAAGGAAATCTGAAATGAAGAAGTAAAAACTATTTCAAAAGCAGACTAATAAAACGGGACATAATGGCAAAGAGGAAAAGGCAGTTGAGCAGGTTGTGATGGTGCTCATCTATGATCCCTGTAACTCGGGAGGCTGAGGCAGGAGGACCCCAAGTTCAAGACAAGTGTGGGAAATTCAGTGAGACCCTGTCTCAAAATAAAAAGTGGGTGGTAGTGGGGATGTAGCTCAGTTGTAGAGCACTTGCCCAACACGTTCAAGGCCCTGGGTTTAATACTCAGCATGGCAGGAGGGGGAGACAAACAAGATATATTATGAAACAATTATGGATTAAAGGTACACTTCTCTGAATAATCTTATTCTATAAAAGCTTTGCAGGCAAATGATAGATTTTAAATGAGAAAATTTTAGGTGTGACTCCAGGACCCACATTTAATTATTTTGTTTCTCTGCACCCTTCCTGAGTTTGTCTCTGTTCAGTCTCTGGCAATCATGTACAGGCTTTCTTATATGGAACACATGATACTATTGCCACACACTTGGGAAAGAGAGGTCATATAAACTTCTGATCACGTTTTTCTATCCCACCAGCTTTAACATGGTATCCAAATTCCTTCAAATCAAAGATGCCACAAAAAGGAATGTGCATGCTTTAAAAACTGGCCTCTCAGTGTGTTCTGAGTCAAAATCATTTATGATGGAAGCTCTCTGACAACAGGGACTGATTCTACATGAAATGTCTAGTACCTGTGAGAGTGAGAGTACAAGATAAATGTGGAATATTAAATTCAGTGTTATCATAAAATGTGATCTGCTGATTAAGAAAATGGACTTTCATTATACTTTTAAGAGTTACCATCACTGAGCAGAGAGAGTAAGCATATTCAGTTCTAGTCAAGAGAGAAAATAGCAGAGTTCATGTCCTACGGGCAGACTGTCAAATCCATCTAGATATAAAATAAAACAGCAAAGTGGAAATTAAATCTGAAGAGACTCAAAGCTTTATTGGGAAATTGTATTTACTTGTTTATTTTTGGTTAAAAATAAGAGACACTTTCAAAGACAGCATGTGGATAAAGATGTGACAAAGACTTCATTGGTAAGATAATTTCAAAAGAGAAGAAGGGGCTGGTGATTTAGCTCAGTGGTTTCGCCGCCTGCCTTGCAAGCGCAAGGGCCAGAGTTCGATCCCTGGCACCAAAAGAAAAAAAAAGAGAAGAATGAGGAACTGGTCAGAATTACTATTTTCTGAAGGGAGGACAACTCATACAGAGAGATGCTGCAGGAGGCTGACAGTAGGTGGACAGGGGACTGGTAATTTCACGGGCTGACCACCAGTTAAGAGGCCAAGTGTGGCCAAAGACAAAGGGGTGCAGCGAGAACCCTGACGGACCTCATTACAGAGCAGGGTGGGGCTCTGGAGCTGAAGAGACAGGAATGAGCAGCAATCAGTGCTGCACCCTGCATACGACTCAGGTATGCCTCTGAGTATCCTCTTAAACGTCCTGGAAGCCAGCTTTCCTGTGACAGTTTCTTTACTGTTTCTGTAGCTAACACAGAAGGTATTGCTGCTTAGTGCCAACCCTAAACAGAACTGTGGAGCCTATTTTTACCACTGCCATCTTTTTTTTTGGTACCAGGGATCGAACTCGTGACCTTGTGCTTGCGAGGCAGGTGCCAGAACCACTGAGCTAAATCCCCGGCCCCACCTCTGGCATCTTAACATCCATCTGCAAGAACTGCCCACTTCTTGTTCTCTTTTCTCTCAAAAAAGGATTTACTCAACTCCCACTGTCTGATGAAGGTTTACTGTCATTTACAGTCCAAATGGGAACAAAGAGTATTTCACAGGGAACCAAACCATATAGCTAAGGGAGTGAATCTCTCCAACTAAAATTTGAGGTCAGGAGTTATTTGGAGAAGACTTTCTTTTCTTTTTCCTGAGGGACAGAGAAATCTTCCCAGTTGCCCTAAAATTTTCCCATGTAAGCAACTGCCTGGTCTATTTCTAAAGGTGGTCTTGCATTCTTAGCAAAATGATGCATTCTAAATGTCACACAACACTAAACTTAAACTTACTTGCTTTGTTATATTATAAGAGCTTCTTTCCAAAGTGTGATATCAGTTATGAAAGAAAAAATGTTTTTCTACATAATGAAATAAGGAAAAGTAAGAAAAACATATTTGGGAAGAAATAACAACATTTTAAATACAATTATTACACAGCCAAAGAATTGCTGGCATTTGGCTCCTTTATTGAATCTGAGAAAAAAAAATTTAAAGTCTTCCTAGTAGAATGACCAAAAAAGTACTTGGTGTAACACTTAATAGCCACTCTGTGTATTATGTGCTAAAATTTTCTTTCCTTTTTAATTTTTGGTATATATTTGTGTAAAATAATGTTAATAAATTTCAAAGATATAAAAAGGGTGCTAACTATATTTTAATGAAAATTCTAAGGAAAGTTAATCCATATATTTATGTTTTGCTCTATTCTTTTTTATTTTTAAAATTCTTTTTGTTTTCTCCATTCTTAAGTGTTCTGTGTTTCTTTATATAAACTGAGAAAATTAATTTTGAAAGAGCATGTGTACTATCATTTTTTCTATCAATTAAAATACTGCTATTTATTTAGGTGCTGGGGATCAAACTCAGGCCCTCGTGCTTTCGAGGCAGGTGACAGAACCACTGAGCTAAATCCCTGGCCAGTTACCTTTATTTATGAACTATTCATACCTGATTTTTTAATAATGACATTTGAGAGATATGTGCTGAGAGAAAATTTTGTAAAGAAAGACACTGTCTAGAAATTTTCATAAAATAATGCCATTATGTTAAGAGAACAGTAAAATTGGCAGTATCTTTTAGATTGCTGACTACCTGGTAACGGGAATTCAGAATTAAGTAAGAAAATCTTAAGAAAATAATGATTTACACTAAATTTCACTTTTCCTGATACCTATAGTTCTTATTCTAGTTGGGCATAAAAATAATTTTGGATCACAAAGGTAATAAAACACAGAAGCATGGGCTTAAAGCAAGAAATCATCTGGAGGAGAAAATCATCATTTGTCCTACATTTTCTCAGGGCAAAGCTGGATCTGAGGCTTTCTGTATGATTCAAAGCCATCTCCCTGCCAAATACACTGCCTACCAGCTCTTTCGCAGAACACCAATTTCTGCCCAAGAGCAGAGTACTTCCAACAGGACGGCGGTCAGTTTTCCATGATATCATCGTGAGCGGCTGGTCAGAGAGGAACTGCTGAGTACACAAACAACTACTGTCCTTTACACTTTTAGCTATAAATCAGCAACACCACTGTGTTAGGTGATAAGTGGTCTCTGATTTCCAAGTCTTCTCACGATACTAAATGGCCAGGTCTGGAAGCTCTGGAACAGGGAGAAAGTTAGAGTGCTTACCACCCTCTTCGCTCTGCCAGGCCCCTCCACAGGGAATCTGTCCTGACCATCCTCTCAATGAGCTTCTTCCATAACATGCCATCCGACGTCACTCGGTACCACTCTTTGCACACAAGTTCAGCAGCACACAGTGATGTGGCATCCAAGTATGACAGAATGTTCTCAGCAATGTGATCCAAACCCCGAGCTGGGTGGTGGTGGGGGGAACAGAGTGGGTGGTGAAGGATTTTGTTTTAACAAAGGTCCTTTAAAACAAAACAGCACTTGTTCTGCTAGAAAGGTACATCATTGTCTCTAGTGTAGTCCAGTTTCTTTTTCAAACAGAGGCTTGGGTAAAATGAGTGTCAATGATTTTTCCATAAGGTTACAGAAATGAACAGTATTTTCCATTTTCCTTTAGATAAGAAAGTTAAAGCTAACAACCAGTAAACCCCCAAGACATTAAAAATAAAAAGGAGTCCAGAAAACAATTCCCATTTATCTATATGGATTTCAGCACTAGGGGATGTTCTATGGATGGCATCTCAAACTCTGTGATTCAGACCCCCCAAATCCCTATATTAGGTCCATTTCTCATTCTGTTTCTATTACTGCTGCAGTTCCAAAGCTATTCAGTAAAAGAAATATCCTTTAAATGTACTGGGGGAGAGACACTAAGTCAGAATGTGCTCGGTTATAGAATTTTGGGCATGCAGAAAGGAGAGAAGGAAATACAGATTGGTACAGGAACATCTCAAGAGGGAAGACAGAGAGCTCTGTTTAAGTTCAAGGATGAGTTTAATTTCAGACTATATTTGAGAACAGCCACAGCTATAAAACCTAAGTAACAACTGACCAAAAATGAAAAAAAATCCTAGACTGATAGATAACTTGGTTCTTAGCATTTCAGAAGATTTTTTGTTGCATGTACAGTGGAAAACAGTGGCAAGCACATCTTGGGCTGTGTAAACAGGAGGCTTTTCCCAGAAGTGCTCCACTGCCCAAATCTATCCTGAGGTGCTGGTGAAAAAAGCATGGGAAATAGGATGACTACACTACAAATCTTCTCTTGGCTGATGTTCTAAGTTCACAAGTGAGACAAAAACGATCAAAGTTGCTGGGCACGAGGGTTAATACCTATGGATCCCTACACTCTGGGAGGCTGAGGCAGAAGGATTCCAAGTTTGAAACCAGCCTGGGCAACTCAGACCCTGTTTCAGAATAAAAAATGAAAAGGACTGATAGGGCCGGGTATTCAGCTCAGTGGTTCCGCCTCCTGCCTTGCAAGCCCAAGGTTCAGAGTTTGATCCCCAGTACCAAAAAAACAAACAAACAAACAAAAGGGCTGAGACTGTAGGTCGGAGTGCAAACACACTGGGTTCAATCCCCAGCACCACACACACAAAGTTAGTCTTCTTTACAGACTGTCTCTCACAGGCACAAACTTGAAAGGAAAGGGAATACTGCATTTCATTTTGTGCCTTTCTCCTGAATCACACACACACACTTGGGCGCCACTACCAACAATCGAAATATGCTTATTAAACATTATTCTAATTATAAAATCATATGGCTATCACATTTCTAGCAGATTTGGGAAAGGAACCATTAAATGGATCTTGTTTGGCTGGCATCACATGCTCATACTGAAGCACAAGCAGATGGAGGCATCCACGTAATTCTTATTAAAGGAACATAACTGTGGGCCAATTAAAGATATAATAATTACACCTTCATACAGAATACAGTGATGACAGAATTCCTGAATCTTTTAACTGAAAACTTTCCACACCATCAGAAGTTTCCAAAAGGAGTTTCTGTGCTTTTAAGAGCTGCCATCAAATTGCCCCTGATCATTTACTATGTACCTAAAATAAGTCTTTGGAAGTAATTTCACCTAACGCTCCAAACAAAACCATTACGTTAATGGATTACAGGCATTTTTGGAAGTAGTTTGTTAAGTGTATCCAGATGGTGTAGGTTTGTAAGTTTAAATGCCTGTAAACCATTAGACTGATGATTTCATACCTCACAGGCTGGTCAGTGGACACTCTAGGGATTGATATGGGCAGAGTACACAGGTCTAATCAACTCCTGCTCAGTTCTGAGGTGTAAGCTGCAGACAGTAACGTGTCCCAGTAACTGGGGAGAACATGGTAATAGGTACACTCTGATTGTACAAAGAAGATTGTTCGCCCATGGCTAAAACAAAATCCAATGTTTTGAGAGGGCAAACATCTATTTAACAAAAGATACAGGTAAAATTCAGGTTCACAGTGGTTATTTCTAATTATAATTTAATTTTAAAGGTTAATTTGCAAATTTATAAAAATTTCAAAGAGATATAATTGGCAAAGATTAAACAAAGTAGTAATATGCAGTTTTGAGGAACTACAAGTCAGTTTATTCTTAGAGCACAGCTTGCCAGCATGTATTACAAGCATTAAAAACATGTTATACTCTCTAATACAGTAATTCCACCTCTAGCATTTTTCCCTAGGATGCTCATAGTATTAATGTAGAAGAATGTCTACTATTGCATAATTTATAATAGGAAAATAATTTGAAATGACCTAAACATTTTCCCCTTGCAGTAGTAGAGACTGACCCCTAGGGGCCTTCACTCTGAGCTACATCCCCACTCCTCTTTGTTCTTCATTTTGAGACAGGGTCTTGCTAAACTGCCCAGGCTGGGTTTGAACCTGTGATCCTCCTGCCTCAAATCTCCAGAGTGCTGGGGTTACAGGCATGCGCCACCAAACTAACTCTAAATTTTCAATAAAGGGGTTATGGTGTTCATGTTTAAAACACTGTGAAGAACACTATGCAACAGCTAAAAAGTATGTGAGAACATAATACCGTAATGTATTTGGTGAGAATACATGAAGGAAATGTTTATCATCATAGTCTTACAGGGAAATCTCTCTCTCACTCTCTCTTTCTCTTGAAAAAACAGACTACATGCCAAAATACCAACAGCACGATGGTAATTCTCTCTGCATGGTGTGGTTCTGGAAAATTTTATTTTTATATTTTATCCTATTTTTATTTTCTAGTTTTCCTATAACTTCTATAATCAGGATATGACAGTCAAAACAAGAACAAAAAGCAAAATCCTCTCAAAACAATATATATTTTAGTCATCACTCATTCGTCTTTGTACTAATTTTTCTTTTTTCTTTTAAAATAAACTTTTAGCTGGGTGTGGTGGCACACCTCTGTAATCCCAGCACACAGGAAGCTGAGGAAGGAGGATTGCCATGAGTTTGAGGCCACCCTGGGCTACAAAGTGAGTTCAAGCCAGACCTTGTCTCAAAACAAAACAAAAACCCTAAGTAAAAACAAACTAAAACAAACAAATTAACCTAAAACCTTTTTTTTTTTTTTTGGTACCAGTGATCAAACCCCGGCCCCCTAAAACCTTTAAACATATAGAAGAACTTCACATTTTCCTGAGCATTTCCCCCTAATACTAATGTCTTTGTAGTATTTTAAATTACCATTAAGAATTCAGAGAATTACAGCACTCTTCAAAGAAAGCATTTAAGTATTATATTTTAGATATAAATATATACACATATTTAATAAGGCTCTCTTTTAAAAATACTCAAAAATGCTTCTTACTCATTGCTACAATTTAAATATTCCAAAAATTTAGATTTGGAAATCCAAATCCAAGCACATAAATTAAGGTACCTTTTCTTTTTCTCAATTGGAGCAAACCCATGTCCTCACAAAAAACCACACTACAGTTATATCCTCAGCCATAAATTAACACATCCTAAACCAAAACACATTACAAAAGATCACCTCCAATTAGATAACACTTCAGAAAAGATTTTAACTTATCTGGACATACAACAAGTAAAAAGTCGGACAGTGGCCAGGCATAGTGGTGCACACTTGTAAGAAGATGGCAAGCTTGAGGCTCCCCTGGGCAACTCAGCAAAATCCTGTCTCAAAAAGGCTCCTTGGGTTCAATTTCCATACTGAACTTAAAAAACAAAAAAAACAACAGTGGAGTGAACAGAAGGGCATGAGATATGAAGACTGAGGGAAAAAAAAATCTTCATTTGAATTTGGTTTCTTCTGTATTTTAATGAGGAAGGTACAAATAAAGGACTTAATTTATAAATATCAAGGCAATGAATACCTAAAGAGAAACAGACTGAGCCAGGGATTTAGCTCAGTGGTGCTGCTGCCTGCCTCGCAACCGTAAGGTCTCGAGTTTGATCCTTGGTACCAAAAAAAAAAAGGGAGAAATAGGCTGAAGGTCAAGTTCTGTAGCAAATCAGCAGTCTGCACCGTGTGCACACATACCTGGCAGAGCAGTGATGAAATCCCTCTGCAACATAGGCTTCAGGTAGGAGTTTATGTGTCCGTGCTGGTAATGACACATTTGGGATATAAGATGCTCCACAAACTCCACTTGGTCAGACTCTGACCACTGCTCAAAATACTTGACACACAGCTCTTTTTCTTTCTCATAGCTTGCTGAGAGTTTCCGCTGCTTGGACACAATCATACTGGAAGTGCCATTGGCAAGTTTTGTCTGTAGAAGGGGAGTGATAAAAAGAAACATGACATTCAGTATTGAAAATGAGCAAAACTTTATATATATATATATAAATATATATAATATTTATATATTTTCCTCCTTCTGGCCTGGCATGCTATGCTATGTCTTTATGATTGAGCCCACCCACCCTGTTATTTAGGTAGTACTTGGACATTTGTGAACCACAATTATTTCACGAAAGCCACAGAAATCAGAGTAAGGTGATAAAATCAGGTCTGCAAGAAGACCAAGCACTCACTTCTGAAAGTCCACAGAATATTATTTAGAGATATAAAAAAGAAAACTCCAAATGGAAAGCACAGTACTCCGGCAAGCCAAAGTGCCATTTACTGTAGTTACTGGACTTCAGAAAATTCCTTGCTTACAACTTTTTTTTTTTTTTTTTGGTACCGGGGATTGAACTCGGGTCCTTGCGCTTGCGCAGCAGGAGGCGAAACCACTGAGCTAAATCCCCGGCCTGCTTACAACTCATTTTTTAAGTCAAACAAGTAGCAGTCTGTGCAGAGAAACACTATCTTGAGACTGCAGTACCTTTGGAGATAAAGTTTCAATAGCCCTCATGCTCAATCTACCCTTTCCTTTCAAAATCCCACCTCCACAGTCATCAAGATTAAATGCCATAAACCTTTTTAATTAATTGATTTATTCAATAAGTATTTGAACCATGTGCCAAACACTATCCTCAGTGGTAAGAATACCATAAAAAACAAAAATAACAGTCTGGATCATCATGAACATCTAGTTTAGGACGCTGCACATTAAAAACAAGTAAACAGGCCAGGGATGTAGCTCAGTGGCAGTGCACTTGCCTGGCAAGTGCAAGGTCCTGAGTTCGATTCCCCATACTGGAAATACAAAACAAAAAACCCAAGTAAACAAATAAAAACTATAACAAAGATTGTGTTGCGAAGAAAAAGAAAAGCAGGATAAAGGGACAGGAAAAAAAAAAAGTGTATGTTATGCTGGGCATGGTGGCACACACCTATAATCCCAGCAATCAGGAGGCTGAGGCAGGAGGATCACCACAAGTTCAAGGCCAGCCTGGACTACATAACAAGATGCTATCCTGTCACAAAAAAACTGAGGAGAAAAAAAAAGGTATATGTTATCATGATAGGCAAAATTCTAAGATGACATCCCAAGACCTCGGCTCTTATTACACAGCACACACACCTACCCCTCACACATCCAAGCAAACACTAATGTAGGTACTGCTGTGATTAAAAGGAGAACCCAAATCCACTGATTTTAAGATAGGGAAGGTTACTCAGGCAGGCCTGACCTAACCACATGAAGCCTCATTGCAGTTTCCTTCAGCAGGTCACAGAGGAGGAAGGAGGGGAAGGCAAGTGTGGTCATCCTGTTGGGAGTTCAGTCCTCAGTTCCGCCAGCAACAACGAGCTGAGACTCGGACCCGCCCACCCCGTTCCCAGGTAAGAGCTCAGCCCAGCCGATGACTTGATGGACGACAGTCTTGTGCTGCTCTGAACGGAGAGCACGGCTGCACACCAGGCTTCCCGACTGTAGCATCGTCATGCTAACACATAGGTGGCGATTCAACTTGTTACGTCTGTGATCATGTGTCATGCAGCAAATAAAACATAATATATCTGAGTCTATCTGGTAAGGCAGTTTTCCTAGAGAGTACATTTGAACAGAGACACAAAAGAAATGAGATAAATAGATCTTTTCTTAGATGGGGAAAAACGCCTAGGCAATGGGTATTCGGACAGCGAAGGTCCTGGGAGGCAGTCTGCCTGCATGCTGCATGAACGTGGACCCGAGTAAGCAAGAAGTAATGTGCGGAAGGAGTCTGAGCCAAATCATCCAAGTCACCAGCTGTCTTTGTACACAGGTGAATGCTTGTTCCTCCCACCAAGAGTGGAATTTAAGGGCTGAGGACGTAGCTCAGTGGCACAGTGCTTGCCTCCCATGTGCCAGGCCCTTGGTTCAATCTCAGTATGCCCAAAGGCGGCGGGGTAGGGGGGGAGTGGAATTTATGTCGTATCTTTGATGAGCAGAATATGGAGATAGTCATATTCTGGAACTTCCAAGCCTGTGCAGCTTCTTCTTAGACCCTTGAGCTAGCATGGAAGCAGCTCAGGCTACTCTGTCAGAAAGAGAAAGTGGATGTTGAGGGGCTAAGCAGAGAGTAAAGCATGAGAGCGAAACAAGCAGACCAACTCTTGACTACTTCAACAGTCTATTAAGAAGAGATAACAGGGCTGGGGCACTGCGCCTGCCTTGCAAGCACAAGGTTCTGAGTTGAACCCCCGGTTACCACCCAAAAAAGAGAGAGATGATAAACTTTTGAACTAGCGTGGTAGGGGTGGACATGGAGAACAATAACTGGGATTCAGTATACATTCTGAAGGCAGATCTAATAGAATTTGCTGACAGACTGGATTATAAGGATATGAGAAAAGGAGACAAGGACTATACTTATGTTTGAAGTGGGGTAGAGGGGCACACTAGGTAAAGATGTAGAAGTAAACAGAAACTTTTGCTGAAGACGAGGTGAGTTTCTATGCAGGACAACCACACGCCTGCACACCGGGCTACTGCTCAAAGCAGTCTGATGGAGCCTTGGTGTGTTTGCCTGCGGCAGCCTCAATCTGGCAAGGGGACCCTGCTGCTGAAGAGCCTGTCCCTGCCCAGACAAACTTGAATGGGCCACAAAATAGTACCAAATTTCGATAACATACATTTGCTATTTAAGACATTGGCTTGCCTTACTTTCTAAGCATTAAATTCTACATACTGACCTCTTTATAAATGGTTCCTGATGCACAGGTGAAAGTACGTTTTGAAGAAAGGCACCAAGCCATTCTGTTTACAAGGAACAAGTGGATACCTGTACACAGCAGACTCTGGTGTGCAGAGGTGGATGTTCTTAGTGTAAATGCCACTGCTGTCTTTGATAGACTAGAACTGATTAATGAGAACCTTGCTGGACAAAGGCATTCTGGAGCCTTGGGGGCTGCTTTTTGCATAATTATTCATTTGCATCTCAGCAAAGCAAAGTCATCAGATGTGGAAGAGGAGCTGGAGAGTAACAAACAGGTGGGTTTGTAAAGTCAACCAAATGCTACTTCTCATCTTCACAAAACGAAACTCCCCCTTTGGCATTATTTATCTCTTTTGTCTTTTAAAAGATCGTACCCAGCTTGGGTATTACCCAGTAATGTTTTCTGGTTAAAGTCCAGAAACATCAGCAACAGAGAAAATCATCAAGTTAATATAATAATTTTTTTTTTTGTACCAGAGATCCAACTCAGGACCTTGCGCTTTCGAGGCAGGCACAGTGCCACTGAGCTAAATCTCCAGCAAAAATTGATTCTTCTAAACAATCCATATATTTCTGTAATCACAGGGAGTCATGTTCTCATCAGTGGCTATCAGACTGTTAGATAAAACAAGTTTATCCTACTACAGGAGCTAACATTCAGAGGAGCCATTCTTATGTTTTCACTGATCATATCATAAATGTAACTTAAAAGATCTGGCTATATTAGAAATGAAGATTAAACTGAGATTTCATGTATTTGCCGACTGTTCTGGCTGGTAAACAAGATAATTTTCTAGTATAGAAAGACACATACCTCAATTCCAATGAGGTACTCTTAATTATGTCTGTGTTGTATTGTTTAAAAGCTTTGGCCCTGGAATAAAAAAAAATTTAGTTTCAAACTCTAGCTGTTCAATTTATCACCTGTGTGACATAGAGTAAGTAACCTCAACTTTCCGTGCAGTTTCCCTCAATTGTAGAGTGGGGAACAATGGGACCCAGGGCCTGGGCTGGGGTAGCAGCTCACTGGTAGAGCCCTACCTCGAACGTTCCAGGTCTGAGGTCCAGCACCGTACGGAAAACCAAAGTCCACGAACAACAGGAACTGTCTCGCTCACCACGTGGCACGTATGAGAATCAACTTTCTCTTTTCACCAGTTCTGAGGAATGGATCCATCACTTCCTGCATGGTAGGAAGCTCTCTGCCACTGAGCTGCATTCCCGGCCCTAACTCAACACTCTTCATGAACTTATGACACTGCTGGTTTTGGACTTTCCTCTGCTTTTTTTTTTTTCCCCAAATACATCCTTTGTCACTATGAAATATATTTTTTTCATTTTAATCTTTTAATACACATAAAAGGGCACAAACTTAAGTGTACAGCTCAATGAATCTTCATGAAGTGAACACACCCATGCAGCCAACACCAAGACCGAGCAGCAGCTCAGCAAGCCTCACAAGCCCACTGCGTCCCTGTTCAGGTCCAGCCCCCTTCAGAACAACCAGTGTTCTTATTTCAATGTTAAAAAGAACGTTTTGTTTTGTTTTGTTTTTTGGTACCAGGTTTCGTACTCAGGACCATGCGCTTTTGAGGCAGGCGGCAGAACCACTGAGCTAGATCCCTGGCCCGTGTACAGATGGTTTTCAAAACTACATTCTTTGGGGCGGGGATCTACCTCAGTGGTGCTGCCGCCTGCCTCGCAAGCACAAGGTCCTGAGTTTGATCCCTGGTACCAAAAATAATAAGAAAGAAAAAGAAAATCATCTGTACAAAAAACATTTAATATTTAGGAATAAATTTGACAAAATGCATTAATACCTGTAAACCATAAAACAGTGTTAAGGGAAAATTTTAAAACACTGAAATCAATGGAGACAGTATTATGTTCATACACTGGATTCACTATTGTTAAGAGGTTCTTTTCAATGGACCTACAGAACTAGTAAGATATCAGTCAAACTCTCAGTAGGTAAACTGACACACTGATTCTATTTGTACAGAAATGCAAAGGACCTAAATTTAGGTAAGGATCATCTTGAAGACTCACACTACTGAATTCCACGGTGTGCTATAGCAAGCAAGAGTGTGGCCTCGGTGTAAGGACAAGAGTGTACATCAGTGGGACAGAATAGTCAGGGGAGAGTCTAGAACAGACTCACGCATGGCTAACTGAGTCTTAATAAAGGTGCTAACATAATTAACAGGTAAGGGATAACCTTTCTTTCTTTCTTTCTTTTTTTTTGGTACTGGGGATTGAAGTCGGGTCCCTGTGCTTGCACAGCAGTTGGCAAAGCCACTGAGCTAAATCTCCAGCCAGGATAACCAAACAAGTGATGCTGAAACAACTGGCTTTCCATATAGGAAAAAAATGACCCATTTCTTACCTCATACCATATACATTTAAAAAAACAAACAAACTTAGGAGGACCCTAAATTTATATGTTGAAGCTAAAACTATGAAATGTCTAGAAGAAAATAGGAGAAAATCTCGGTGTCTTTGGGACAGATAAACATTTCATAGGGCATAAAAACACACAAACATTTTTGAACCCAAGGCCTTTGCACTAAGCTATATCCCTTGGCCCTTTTTATTTTGAGAAAGTGTCTCATTAAGTCACCAAGTTGCCCAGGCTGGGCTTTGAACGTGCTATCTCTTGTCTTAGCTTCCAGAGTACTGGGATTATGGGCATGTACTACCATACTTGGCTACAAACTATTTTTCCTTTCTTTTTGGTACCAGGGCTCGAACTCGGGACCTTGTGCTTGCAAGGCAAGCACCAGAACCACAGAGCTAAATCCCCGGGCCTTACAAACTATTTTTCAATAAAAGAAAATATTAACAAGTTGGCATGTGACAAAATATAATACTCTGATTCCCAAAAGTTTTTTTAAAGCACCAACTGAGAGAAACATATTTGACAATGGACTTATATCCAGATTATAGAGAATTTTCAATGTTCAATAGTGAAAAAATAACCCCTTTCAAAAATAAGAAAATAGAATGGTTTATGTTTTAACTGATCAAATATTTGTATATACCATTTCTCTCTCTCCTCCTTCACCTCCCACAACCCCACCCCGTACACCCATGGATGGCCAATAAGCATCTGAAAAGATGTTCAACATTATTAGTCTTTATGGAAATGTAAATTAAAGTCATGAGACACTACTACACACTTATTTAAATAGCTAAAATCAAAAGGGCCGACAATACTAAGTATTGGCAAGAATGAGGAGAAACTGGGTCTCACATATTGCTGTTGGCTGCAGTGTCCAAGGGTGCAACCACTTTGGAATCTAGGTTTACAAGTGCTTTATAATGTTAAACATAGACCTAGGACATGACCCAGCAATTCCTCTTAAGTATTTAACCTCCAACATGAACACACAGTTTCACAGAAGATTTGCGCATTAATGCTCACTGCTGCTTCACTGATAATGGTCCCATACTATGATAACACATGTCTCCCAACAGACAAACTGATAAACTACATCCGTCTGTGCAATGGAACAGAATGCACTACAGACACACACAATGACATAGATAAATCTCAAAAGCACGCTGAATGAAAGAAGCCAAGCACAAAAGAGCATACACTTTGCGTTTCTCCTTATATATAACTGTAGGAACAACAAATTTAAAGTTGAGTGATTAAAAGCAGATTAGTTGTTGCTTTGGGTTAGATGCAGGGGCGCATGGGAACTTTTGGGGCAATGAAAATGTTCTGCATCTTGTTAACACAAGCTTATACAACTAACACAATTCATTAAACTATATATTTAATGTCACCATAATATTAATTTTATTTGTAAATAAAAGACATTACACTTGTAAAGAACTCTGAAGATAAAGGTCTTCGTTTTCAGGCCTCCAACCTCTAGCATTCTCCCATACAGATTTTTCTACAAGTGTACAAAGTAAATGCAGCAAAATTTCAATTTGTGAACCTCTGAAAATCCACAAGGGCACAGTTAAAAAGTTCAATTACTGAAAAACCAAAAGACTTTATATTAGAGTGTATGGAAGAAAGGGTAATGGTTATGGTGGTGGTAGAATGGATTTGGCTTTCCCAGCAAAAGCCTGATGACTCAGCCACTGCTGTTTAAGTGTCTGGGAGGCTGTTACTGAAAAACCAAAAGACTTTATATTAGAGTGTATGGAAGAAAGGGTAATGGTTATGGTGGTGGTAGAATGGATTTGGCTTTCCCAGCAAAAGCCTGATGACTCAGCCACTGCTGTTTAAGTGTCTGGGAGGCTGACAAACTGCCTCAGTTTAATGGCAGCACTAACTTTCTGCCACCCCTGCACATCTCTTCTGCTTCTGTTTACAGTGAGCAGCTGTCTCCACACCAAAGAAGCTGTCAGGTGACAAGCATACCTGACGAAAGGAGCTAAGTATTTATAGGACTGTCCTCCAGCTTAGTCTTCAAAGGCGCCCCTATCCCAAACTCATGTTAAGTGAACCACTTTTAAATTACCACGAATTTCTCTGCAGCTGGAGCCTGGGCCAGGAGAGGACACAGACGTCAACTGGCCTGGCCCCACCACCACACCATAGGATGTGCTGGCTTTGCTAAGTGTATTCTGTACAGCACAGACTAGCTGAACTCGATGGTGAAGTGACAGACATTTCCGATCTGCATGAAAAGCCCAATTTAACCAAAAGGAAGGGTGAGATAAGCAGAGAAAGAATAATGGTCCCAACATAAAACAACTGGGTTTGCAAGGACTGAGATAGAGCTGATAAAAGACATCTAAGGATTGTCTGGTTTGTTTTTTTAAGTCTCTGGCATTCCAAGTATGGCAGGGGAAAGCAGATACAATGATCAAGAAGATGAACTGAGAATAAACTGAGCAAGGTTGTGCTGGGGATGATAAGCGTACACCAAGGGGGAATAGGACAAGAATTCTGATTAAGGCTGGAACTTGCACTTTATCAAGCAATCACTCACTGAGTGACTTCTTTGTACTGGGCACTTTACTAGGTGTGAGGGAAACTGCAGTGAACACACAAAACTTCTTTGCCTCCTCTGAGGAGGGGTGGTGGGGAACAACAGGGAAGAAATGTGTTAATTTCAGAAATCATGGACGGTAAAGAAAAAAATAAGATAAAATAGTGAATAGTCCAGCCTACTTTAATTGGGGTGGTCAAGAAACTTTTTTTTTTGTACCAGAGATCAAACTCGGGACCTTGCGCTTGCGAGGCTGGCGCTGAAACCACTGAGCTAAATCCCCGGCCCTTTGGTTTTTTGAGACAGGGTCTCATTAGGTAGTCCAGGCTGGCCTGAACTCGCTGTGATCCTCCTGCCTCCGCCTCCTGAGTGCTGGGATTACACGCATGCATCACCACGCCCAGACCAAGAAAAAAAGTGTTCCAGGCAGAAAGAAGACCAAGTGCAAAGACCTGTTCAACTTTAAAACAGAAAGAAAGCCAGTGTGCAGGGCAGAATGAGTAATAAGGGGAAAGTCTGACAACGGAGGCCTGAGGGCTTCTGGCCAGGCTAAGGGGTTTGGGTTTCAATTGAGGTGTAAAGGAAAGCCCTGGAGGTTTTTAAGTAATCAAGTATGACATCACCTGAGAAATATTTATGGCACACAAAGAGTGGACCAAGAGCTGGGAGGGAGTAAATAGAAGGTAACAAGACCAACTTGCAAAAACAAAGGAAGGAAAACCAATTAGAATGCTGATAAAATTACTCATCAAGAAATGATCTTAGCAAGCTTTAGAAGAGGTAGATTAGGAGTGTTTTTATTTATTTTTTGGTACCAGGGACCTGGACTTTGAGGCAGGTGCGGTGTCACTGAGCTAAATCTCCGGCCCATGACGTGGCGGGCCGGGGACGGGGGGTGGTGGGGGGGTGGTGGTGGGGAAGCAGCCTGCTGAGAATTGTAGGTCTGGGTTGTAATACACATTTTATTTAGTACAATGATTTACTACGCCTGATCCTCTGAATATTTAGTCTGATAAATTACTGTGGATGTGGACAGCACCAAATTCTTGCTCTGGTAGCCAGGAGGAACATGGCAAAACTTCTTGGAATTTTGAGAGAGAAAGACAGTAGTTTTCTAAAGCTTCTGCCAGGCTTTAGTAAAAAAAAGTATGGTGGTGGATGCCTGTTAATCCCAGCACTCTGGAAAGCTGAGGCAGGAGGATCACACGTTTGAGCCTAGTCTGGGCAACTTAGTGAGTCCCTGTCTCAAAATAAAAAATAAAAAGGGCTGGGGAAGTAGCTCAACGTCAAGGCTCTGGGTTCAATCTCCAGTACTGTAAAAATGTAAGTCAATAAGATCTAAAACATTGATGTTCAAGCACCCGCCCCCTCGTAAAGGCACTATTTTTTTTCCTTTTCTTCTTTTTTTGGCACTGGGAATTGAACCCAGGGCCTTCACACTGAGCTACATCCCCAGCCCTTTTTCTGTTTTACTTTAACTTTTTTCAGGTATTGGGGACTGAACTAGCAAGCAGGTCTGGGGAAGGAGGTGGCAAGACCAGGAAGATCCAGGCAGCTCAAGAACTCCCAGGGCTAAGGTAGAAAGCCAGGGGCTGCCCATGGGGCCCAATGATGCCAAGAGAAATGAAAAGAACTTGGCCACAAACTGAACACACAGAAAAAAAGGTAACAGATGCTCAAAAATGGGACCGTAACTGTCAACATCCTAATTTTTAGTTTTTAGCACTAGTATAACTTTCAGGGACCAAAAACAGTCCTTCATCTTTTGGGAGTAGGGAAGGGAGTGGTGGCCTAAGAGGAAGACAAGGATGGCTGACCGTGTAGAACGGGGCACACATTCCCACAGAAGTAAACACCACATTTCTCCATGGGATTATTGCATTAATATTTTAACGGCTTCTACTAAATATGATTACATATTAGGTGAACTCATAAATATGTCAGATCTGATTAGTGAATGTGGAAGACAGGAAGGGGCAGATTTGTCAGCAGAGATAAAGTTCCCATTATGAATCTGACTGATTTTTAATAACCAACAAGGACAGCTTGCGCTCATTCCAATTCTTTTAAATAAAACTCTCTAGGAAATGAACTCACAACGTCCCAGCATATCAGATTATTTAAAGATCAGACATTTGCTGATATTTTTTTCTATACTAACTGTGGGAAAAGCTGTATATAAAATTCACCTTTAGCAAACCCATTCTGATTTTCTGATTTTCATAGTTATTAAAAGGACAAGGTAGCTAGCTGTTCAAGTTTTAAGTTTCAAGAGTGAGACTTTTGTTTCTGCAGTGGGCTTTCTCGTGCAACTTCACAGCTTCCAGGGTGATAGGTTCTTTTGTTCTAAACTAAGAAACTCAAAGCTGTTTAATTTACTGCTGCATTATTGTAGCTACTAACTACACACACCTCCAAGGCTAGTAAACCACTGATGGAGACAGTGCCACCTTAAAAGGAACTTGGATAGGTCGTAGTGAAGGGGTAAAAAAAGGACATAATGTTTAATTATAAGAAATGATTGAAATAGGCACAGACATACCTCGGGTGCCTCTGCACGGCAGCAAGCTCTAAACTTGTTATCGTTAATGGTTTAAATTTCACTGTGCTAATCATTTCAGGACACAAGCCTTTCTTGATAATCTAATGAATTATTTCAACATCCTTCCGCAAAAAAAAAAAAAAAAAATCCTCCATGACAGCACTAATTACAAGACGTTTTCCCAGTGCTTATGTAAAATATGACAGAGCAGCAGCTTAGGGAATTGCAGAAAACTGCTTCTAATTTCCACTGAGAAACTGACAAACACCTCTCTTTCATCTCTCCCAGCTCTCAAGTAAGATTTAACTTTCTCATTTAGTTAATTACCGAGTGAGGATCATCATTTCCCCGGATCTGAGCGGCACAGAGCCTTTATCGTGTTAACTTGTGAACTTGATCGATGGCTGCTGCTAAAACTTAATAACTTCACCCCCTGGCAAATTGTAAGATAAATATAATAGGAGAAACTCTGACAGTAAAAACCTGCCAGAAATGAGCACTGTGTTTATGTTTCTTTGCAGGCAGCAAAAAAAACCAACCGACAGCTTATTACTGGTTGCGTGTTACTTATATTTAAAAGACTCCAGGCAGTTAACTTTCTACATACTGTTAAAACTTTGCTCACAAGATGGCAAAAGGGTGGGGGGGGAGCACTTACATTGTAGACGTGGGGAAGTAAGAGAAGAAAAAATGGAAAGAAGTACAACACAAGGGACCAAACACACTGTGTAAGATCTTTTAGAATGTCATTTTTATCATATAAAATGTTCACCCAGCATCCACAGGTATAAAATCCTCTTTAAAATAATTCTGGGCTTCTAAAACACTGTATGAACTACATCTAAGAGCAAAGCAAGAGAATTTTGTTCAAATTTTCCCAATGACTATGGGTTCATGCCTGTAGAATTCCATTAAGTACACAATTTCTAGATCTCTTTCAAAAGGCCCTACAGCTAGAAAACCATTCACTAACGTACCAGTTAACCCTTTGTGAAACAGCTAAGTACACCACATCTAGGACACGAGTAATTTAGTCACATTCACCTTCCACACACAGGCTAGCTAGCTAATCCACAGAGAAAGTCTAGTGAATGGTCATCTTTTTGGTCAGATTTGCAGAGTTTGGCACCATGGCCTGCATAGTACGAACGCTATGGTTTATAGCACAATAGACAAGGTGTAACAGGCATAATAATGAGAACTGCTGCTCACCAATGGCCTGTACCCTGACCCCCCCAAGACTACAACAGGGATGAACACAAACCTGTATGAAATTGCCAAGTTTATCAGACTGAGCACATTCTTAGTACAGAAACTTTCAGGAAAAAAAATGAACTAAATTTTGGGAAAGGCAGGAAAGGTCGTACAGGACTTGAGCATTTAAGGCTCCTTTGTGGACTGCATTTGACATCTATCGTATGCAACACTGGTACCAAAGAGCTAAAGGCTTAATGTTGCAGTCCAAAGTGCAAAATTTTCAAGAGTTGAGAAGATTTAGAAAACTGAACATTAAGATCAACAAATTAAAATTCACTAGAAGATCAAATCCAATTTATTTTGTTTTTAATTTTATGAAATAAGAATCTCCTTGGGTCTAGCAAAGGGAGATCAGGTGATTCTGTTTAAAATGAGTACCTATAGACACACTTTAGAAAATATGAAAAAAATAACAAAAGCACAAAGAACATAAAAATTGCCCACAGCTTCCACTATCAACAAATAGACAACAAATACTAATAAAATAAAAATAGACAATATTTACATCTTGGTATGCAGATGTCTTTTTGGTCCTCTTAGTCAATTATCTCATCTATACAGGGAGGGGCAGTGTTCCTGCACAGATTTCCCATCCAGAGGATTCACTGTCCTTAATTCAAAACTAAGCAGAGCAGGCAAAATTAATCTCCTTTGCCAACCACCTGAAAAAGGGCAACATCTGACCTTGGAGGTTACAGAACGACAGGTATCTGTGGTTACTGGAAGGGAAGGGGAAGAGAAGGAGTGGGGAAGAGGGAGAGAGAAGAGTGGGAAGGGAAGCAGCAAAAAGGAGCAGGAGGAGCAGGAAAGGCTGAGGCTCGGAAGAGGGTGAGCGAGGGAGAGGAGTGACAAGCCTCTGGGATGGGAGACCCAGAAAAGGGGGAGGAGGAGTCACCACGGGGAAGGGAGACATGAAAGGATGAAGAAGAGATGAAGTGGGGAGGAGGGGGCTGGAAGGAGGTGGGGAGAGATGAGGGGAAGGGTGAGGATCATCAAATGCAAAAGGGACCGACATCATCGAGTTGTCCTGCCTTAAGAGAAGCAAGCTGCTCGCTAGATGAACAGGTCCTCTCCCACACAATAAACAATAAACATCAAGAGGGAGAGGAGATGAAACTTTTTTTCTTTTTAAACTACTACTTAATGTTTTGGGCAGAATAATAAAGTTTAATTGTCTGGAATCTGGTGGCTCCTTCTGCATAACTTCCCCAAGTAGAGGTTGTTCATCTGTATGTTAATATCACCAAAGTAAAATTTCCATGATGGTAAAAAATTTAAACTGAGAGTCTTCTCCCCAAATTCTCCCTTGCATCCTCCCTTATTTAGCATCAGAAAGTGAAGTTCTATTAAAAATAATAGGGAATAATGGAGGCATGCCTTGCCAGAGGAAAACAGAGACATATACCTAAGTACATAGCAAAAAGATAGTTTTAAATAAAGACTGAAAAAACTAAACTCCTTCTGCTCTAATCCTTAGACATTTGTGTCTTATAAGGAGGCCTCTGTGATTTGGTAAAACTTGTTTCTAAAGAAAGCACTGTCTAAAACCTGTTTTTTGGGGATAAGATCTCAAGAAGCCAACTCAGCTTTCTAGAAGAAATTCAACTCTTTCCAAAAGCTTGTTAATGCATGTTAAATGCAGCAAGAAATAATTCTATGAGGCAGCAGCACAGGCCTCTCTTAGCTGCAGTGAATGAAGCAAATGACTTGTAACTTCTAGAAGTCTTGGTTATCTGCAGGTAAAACTTTAATAACCCTTGGAGCATCAAGGGACTAAAGACATTTCTCTCTGGAATACTTCTATAATTGTTTTCTTAATTTATCCAGGAAAAGCTTAGTTTGGATGCAGCATCTGTTTTTTTAGCAGAGGTGATCAAAGTAACTTGTTCGGATCCACATAAATTAGCAGAGTTCAGATTAAATTTCAAAATGCAGTTGTTGAATAAATTGTAGTTTTTCTTTTCTTTTTTTTTGGTACCGGGGATCGAACTTGGGTCCTTGTGCTTGCAAGGCAGGCAGCGGAACCACTGAGCTAAATCCCCGGCACAATTGTAGTTTTTCTAAGATGAAATTCTAGCTCTTTCTTTTTTTAAAGACAATGAAGCTCCCAAGCCAGTGAACAAATGCAGAAGATCAGGACTGATTTACACAGAGGGACAAATAAATTTTCTATGACCAAAAGAGGTTTACATGAGCACCAAGACCACAAGCATCATGCTGAGGCCAGCCCACATGTGTCTCTGCGAGACCTGTGCACAGGCAGTGGAGCACTGTAAAAACAAGCACCATGGCTGGGTGCTGTTTGCCCCTGCTCTGCCACTCACCTGGGGTGTCCTCGGGAAGCCACTCAACCACTCTGCCCCAGTTCCTCATCAGCAGAGCGGTGCCACACAGCAGCTGGCTTGTGGTGACTGAGGGTGCAGTTGCCATTGTGATTTTAACTAGAAAGAATTACACAACTTACGCAGTTGCTGATTGTAATTAGCTTAATACTTTATTAAACATAATCTTCTTTGTTTCTACAATACTTTTACACCCAGAAACCTTTACCTTCAAATTAGATTTTAATCCCACAGGGAAGAGATTGACATCATCTTTTTTATCTATAAAGCTGCAGCTCAAAAATATTTAGTAAACTGATGGGCTGGAGATTTAGCTCAGTGGTTTCGCCACCTGCTGCGCAAGTGCAAGGACCCGAGTTCTATCCCTGATACCAAAAAAACAAAAAAAAATATTTTTAGTAAACTGAATTTTTAATCCACACTAAAAGGAGTGGCTATTGCTTTTGGGGAGCACAGAGGGAAAATGCCTCATGGTGCAAACACAGATGGGGTCTGCTTCTCTCACCACTAAGGATACCGCTATCAGTACATTAATGCTTTGCCCATAGGTGAATGTGGCTATCTTTAATCTATTTCTAAGATTATTTTAAACACTTTCATGTAATCTATCTGAAATATTACTATGCAAAATTTAAGAATCAAAGTAAAACAAAACTTCCAGAAGGAATGATAACTGACACTATGCTGGCATCTCCATGAAGCTTTTTTTTTTTCTCCTGGTACTGGGGATCGAATTCAGGACCTTCAGCTTGCGAGGCAGGTGCAGTGCCACTGAGCTACATCCTCTGCCCCTCCATAAAGCTTTAAGTGGAGAAGATTAAAAAAAGGTGAAAGGAAACCTCAAAGTATTCATCATGACATGGAATAAAAAGACATCTGCACATTGATTTTTTCACTGTCAATTTTTCAGAACTACTCCCAAAACATACTTCCCTAACACCCAAATTTAGAAATGATCAGAATGTTAGAAAGACTTCAATACTTTTTTCCCCCAGTATCGGGAACTGAACTCAGCACCTTGTACCTTGCACCTGCCAGGCAGGCACGGCTCCACTGAGCTGCATCCCCAGCCCTCAATACCTTAATTTTTAAAGTCCACTTTCTTTCTAGTAAATAGCCAATATCCTATAACATACAAAGTATGTTATGCTTCCTTCTTACTTTGTTGCAGCCATCAGCAAAGACAAAGCCAAGCCAGAAATCAGACTAAATTCTGGTTGCCATTAGCATGTACCTCTACACTCTTTCAAAAAGTAGCAGAAACACAATTACCTTATAATTTTTTTAAGAAGTTATTTACATTTGCCCCACACAGGCACCATTTTTATGGGGTTTCCTAGATCAGAGATTGTCAGTGTTTGAGAAGACACTGAATTCTGAGGGTCACACACATTTTCCCCACAGGATGGGACCAAATCTCCCCAGGGCTTTTGCATGAGCATATGCTGGGCAAAGAGATGGGATAAGGCAGTAAAAATCAGGAAGACAGCTGCCTCCATAATATTTACAGACTTGACTTTAAAATAGGCTTTGAAACTCAGGCATGCTGCTGCATGCCAGTAATCCTAGCTACGTGGAAAGCTGAGGCAGGAGGATTGCAATTTTGAAGACTGGTCAACTCAGCAAGTCCCTGTCTCAAAATAAAATATAAAAAGGGCCAGAGGTGTAGCTCAGTGGTAGGGTGCTGACCCAGCATGCGTGAAGCCTCGGGTTCAATTAGCAATACTGCAGGGGATACACACACACACACACAAACACACAGGGAATAGAGACAGAGACAGACAGAGACAGAGATGGAGAGAGAAGGAAGGGATGGTGGGAGGAAGCGGGGGAGAGGGAGTTCATTTCAATTCTTTATAGAATTTGGTTTTTTAGACCCCTACCCCGGGCCTCCAAGCAAAGAGCAGAGCCACACAGGAGCCTGCAGCACCACCCCTGTTCCCCTCCCTCCCCGCTGCCTCTGGCCTCCTGGCCTCCTGGCCTCCTGGCTGCCCCGGTACCTGGATCCACACCACAGAGGCACAGGGGGCCATATAAAGGCCATTGTCCTGAGCTCCAGCAGATAGAGCAGAAGTGAACAACAGAAAGAGGGCCTCCCTCTCAGGCTCCCTGATGAAAACTGAAGCCCACTGGAAGAGTGAAGAGAATCTCTGCAATAAGGCACAGCAGACCAGCATAGCTGCTAAGTTGGAGGGATCATCACCTCCCATCGGAACCTGGACTATCTCCAGGGGAAGGGCAGCTGGAACCTGCAGGAGGTCAGGGAGCTCAACCTTGGACTCGCAGCCAGAAATCTGCCTGAATCTCAGGGGTCTGCTGCTGGCTTGCTGAGACTCACTGACTTAGATCTGCACACTGCTGCCCACATTGTCTATTGTGACAGCAGAGACAGACCCTGAAGGAGGCCCTTCATTTTTATTTTTATTTTCAAAATTATTTTTTTCTCTTATCTTTAATTTTTAACATATTTTTTCTATTCTTTTCAAATTTTTCTTTCTTCATTTTTTTCTTTTCTTTCTCTCACTCTCGCTCTCCTACATTGTTCTTCATCTCCCTTTTTGTTCCTGTTCCTGCTCTAATTTGGATTTCTTCTTTTTCTTTTCTTCTCTCTTCTTCCTTCTCTCAAGTGTCATTATTTTCAAAGGAAAGTGAGTACAGTTTCTAGCTTCCCTATTCTGTTAGGGTGATCTGTTCTTGTCTTTGTTCTTTCATTCTGTCTTTTCCTCTTGTCGTCAATAGTTTCTTAGAGTTTGTGTGATCTTCCTGTGTCCTCTGGCCTCACTGCTAACCTTTCCCTATCCTTCTACCTACCTATCCCTCCCTCCCCAACTCCTTCTAAGTCCTCATCCCTAAGGGTAAAGTTGCTATATTGAAGAGTTTATTCACTATGAACATATGTTGGACTGGTCCTCGATTTTGATTTAATTCACACAGTTAAAGGTGATAGATTAATAACTACCACAAACTGTCATTTTCTAAGCTGTGCTTGATGCTACTGTGTTGCTGATTGTATCACTTGGGCTAAGGTGTTGTGATTGATCTAATCAATTGTCCTTCCTGGTATAATGAAAATGAGACAGCCTCAGAGTCATTAGAGACTCAAAACCTAAAGACCAGCACCTCCAAGAATCAAGAAGACACCTCTGAGAATCAATCATTCCATAAGGGTTCTAAATACAAGCAACAAAGATTCTTACAATAAACAATATCGAAGTATCACCCCAGGAATTAAACCAAGGACAGTACCAACAACAAAAATAGAAATGAGAAGGTCTGGGAATTTAGCTCAGTGGTTCTGCCATAGACCTGAGTTCAATCCCAGGTACCAAAAAACAAACAAAACAAAACAAAAACAAAAACATAAATGAGAAGACATTTAAGCAAGGCACAAACCCAGACTACCAGCTCACCAAAGGCAAATTCTGGAGGAAATGGGGTAGAAAAGTCTGATAGTCAACCACCTAGATACCCTGAACTGATAGCACAGGAAATAACAAAACAAATGAATGAGGCTCTAGAAAAATTCAAATCAGAAATAATTTCCCAGATAACTACAGAGATGGTGAACAGAGTGAAGGACATGATTAGAGACCCTAGATCAGAAACAGATAAAAAAATAGAGTGAGTTCAGGACCACGATGGAAGCTATGAATCCCCAGCATAGGAAAGAAATGGAAATCATGAATGCCCAACATAGGAAAGAAATGGAATCCATCAGATTCAAACAGATATCCAGGAGAGTAAAAACTCTATTGAAAGTATACACAGCAGACTGAGCCAATCTAAAGACAGGATGGTGGCCAGTGACCATGGAAAGAGAGAATTCTTTTTTTTTTTTGTACCAGGGATTGAACTCAGGACCTTGCGCTTGCAAGGCAGGCGCCGGAACCACTGAGCTAAATCCCTGGCCAAACACATTTTACTACTAGATAAGTTTCTATTTCTTTTGGTACTGGGGATCAAACTTGGGTCCTTGTGCTTGCGAGGCAAGTGGCGGAACCACTGAGCTCAATCCACGGCCCGAGAGATCTCTTAAAAATAGTAAGGGACCGCTGGGGATTTAGCTCAGTGGTTCCGCCGCCTACCCTGCAAGCGCAAGGACCCAAGTTCGATCCCTGGTACCAAAAAAAAAAAACAGTAAGGGACCATGAGAAATCAATCCAACAGCTCCTAGATGACACAAAGAATAATAATATAAAACTGATAGGAGTCCATGAAAAAGCAGGAGAAAGTACAAATGATATTAAAAAAGAACCTGTTCACAGAATTAATGACAGAAAACTTCCCAAACAGAGGAAAAGAATTTGACATACAGGTAAGTGAGGCATAAAGGACTCCAAATAGCCATGATCCAAAAAAAAAAAAAAAAAAAAAAAAAAATCTATACCTAGACAACAAAATCCTACAAGCAGTTAGAGAAAAGAAACAAATCACATACAAAGGAAAGCCCATCAGAATCACAACAGACTTCTCAACACAAACCCTCAAGTCAAAGAAAGCCTGGAGTGAGGTATTTCAAGCCCTAAAAGAAAATAACTTCCAACCTAGACTGTTGTATCCTCCAAAATTATCTTTCAAAATTGATGGGGAAATTAGACACTTCCACGACAAAGAGCACCTGAGAAATTTCATGAACAACAAACCAGCACTCCAGACAATTCTAAACAATATTCTAGAAAAAGATAATGAAGGTCACAACTCCATGAGGCCCAACAGAACAAATCCATCAGGCAAGGCAAGAAATTAAAGGGAGAGGGGGGAAAATAAAAAAGAGCCAACAACAGGAAAATAACATGACAATGATAAGTCAATACATATCAGTTATAACCATTAATGTTAACGGCCTCAACTCACCAATCAAAAGAAACAGACTGGCAGAATGGATTAAGAAGCAAAATCCAACAATATGCTATATATAAGAAACGCACCTAGTTCAAAAAGAAACTCATATACTGAAAGTAAAAGGATGGAAAACAGTTCTCCATGCAACAGGAACCTGGAAAAAAGCAGGGGTAGCTATCTTATTTGCAGACAAAGTAAATTTCAAACCAAAACTAATTAAGAGTGACAAAGAAGGTCACTACATCCTTGTAAAGGGAACAATCCAAGAGGAAGAGATGACAACCATAAATATATATGCACCAAATACTAATGCCCCCAACTATACAAAACAAATATTAAGGGACATGAAAAACCAAATAAGCACGAAGACAATTGTAGTGGGGGACCTCAATACCCCACTGTCGCAAATAGACAGATCATCTAGTCAAAAAATCAACAACAAAATCCTAGAACTGAACCAAGCTTTTGAACAAATGGACTTTAATACATGTCTATAGAGTGTTCCACCCCATAAAATCAGAATATACACTCCTTTCAGTTGCACATGGGTCATTCTCCAAAATAGACCACATGCTAGCTCATAGGACATGCCTAAGTAAATGCATAGGAACTGAAGTTATCCGATGTATATTATCAGACCACAGTGCAATTAATCTGGAGATCAACAGCATAAGAAACTGCAAGAACTTCACAAACACCTGGAAATTGAATAACACCCTCCTGAACAACCAATGGGTTACAGAGGAAATTAAAGACGAAATTAGACAGTTTTTACAAATAAATGATAATGCCAATACAACATACAGGAATCTATGAGACACAATGAAATCAGTCTTACGAGGGAAATTCATAGCAGTGAATGCCCACACTAGGAAAACAGAGCGAGCTCAAACAACCTAATGCTGAATCTTAAGATCCTAGAAAAAGAAGAGGAAGACAAACCCAAAGCTCGTACAAAGGAGGAAATTATAAAGACCAGAGCAGAAATCAATGCAATGGAGACTAAGAGAACAATACAAAAAAATCAATGAATCGAAGAGTTGGTATTTTGAAAGAATAAATGAAATCGATAAACCCTTAGCCAGCCTTATCAAAAAAAAAAAAAAAAAGGAAAGAAAAGGCTCAAATCATGCAGCTAGGAACGAAAAAGGTGAAGTCACAACAGATCCAGCAGAAATCCAGAGGATCATCAATAACTACTTCGAGAACCTGTACTCTAATAAAATGGAAAACACAGAAGAAATGGACAGATTTCCAGATACATATGAATTACCAAAGCTGAACAAAGAAGATATAAAAATTCTAAACACCCCAATTACAATCAGTGAAAATGAAAATGTAATTAAAAATTTACCAACAAAGAAAAGCCTGGGTCCTGATGGCTTCACTGCTGAATTCTACAAGACATTTAGAGAAGAACTATCGCCACTACTCTTTTAAACTTTTCAATGGAATTGAAAGGGAAGCAACACTTCCAAATTCATTCCTGGAAGAAAGTGTTACTTTGATTCCAAAACCAGGGAAAGACCCAACCAAAAAAGAGAACTACAGGCCAATCTCCCTAATGAACATAGAGGCAAGAATTTGGTTTTTTTAAAGCTTGAAATAATTTTTATGAAGACATTTTCTGCTTTACTAGTCAATCTTTTTCTTCACTTGGGTTTGGCTTAAGCTCATGTCAAATACTGTAAGAATGAAACTCAAGGATATCAATTTTTTCCCAAGAAAATTTTCTGTGTGTCCAACTTTTTGAAGTCACTCTATTTTTATTTCGTTTGAGGAATACATGCTTTGGAAACAACTCTTTCATGAAACATTTTTCTTGTGGGTGACATACACGGTTTCCGGCAGCCCTACAGCAAGTGAAGCATTAGGACACAGAAGAGATGAGCCACGTTTCCCACTGACAGCTGTGTGACTGGGGAAGTCTGTGGCACCAGCCTCATCTGGAAGACGGGTGGGTGGACAGGGCCATCTGAGGCTACATCTGGGTCTTAAACTTCTGAATCTATAATGCAGGTTCCATGTTAACGTAAAATAGGGCGAATAAATTGTAAAGTAGATGTATTTTTTTCTTACAGAAAACAAACATATTAGAGCTTAAGCATATACTCTTAAATTAAAAAAAATTTTTGATAATATTACTAAGCAACACATAAACTCTTCTGAAACAACATTTTAAATCCAAAGAACTGTTCTGAAAGATATGTGCACGTGTATCACTATTATTTTCTGACTTTTCTACAGGCCTAATATATCCTAAAATTAGTAATGTAAAACTTTTAAGTTTTAACCTTCATCATGGATGACACTAGATCTAATACTATATGTCCTTGTGATTTTCTGTTTCAGTAGCCTCATTTTGTTCATATTTATATTCTTGATTGTCTCCCCATCTATCCCTCCCAATGGTTACTAGTATTTAAGAAAAGGTTTCTGGGGCTGAGGGCCCTGGGTTTGATGCCTAACACTGCAAAGAAGAAAAGATGGATAGAAGTGAGCATGATGACATATACATATAATCCCAGCTATTTGGGGGGCTGAGGCAGGAGGACTGCAAGTCTGAGGCTGGTCTGGGCAACTTAGCAATACCCTGTACCCTGTATCAAAATTTACAAAACAATAGAAAATAAAAAGGGGTGGGGATATAGCTCAGGAACAGAGTACATGCCTAGTATGTACAAGATGCACAAGGCCTTGGGTCAATCTCTAGTACTGCCAGAAAGCAATGAAAAAGAAAAGAAAGAAAGAAACCACCTCCGTTTTTTAGAAAACTGTTAGTAAACAAATGTGCTTCATTATTAAAAATTTCCTTTAGCTGGGCATAATCGTGCACACCTAGAGCTGAAGCATGAAGACTGAGTTTCAGGCCAGCTTGAGCTCCACAGTGGGATCAAGGCCAGCCCCAACTACGTAGCAAGACTCTGTCTCAAAAAACAACACACAAGCAAACAAAAATCTCCTTCACATGGAGGCAAAAAAATTATGTAGCCCTACTACTTTGATTTGGCCCTAATATATATATATATATTTCCTTTTTTTTTTTTTTTTGTACTGGGGATCGAACTCGGGTCCTTCAGCTTGCGAGGCAGATGGTGGAACCACTGAGCTAAATCCCCAGCCAGGCCCTAATATATATAGATATCTATTAATAGATATGAAAAACCTCCTGGAACCTCCCAATACTTTGCTATCAAGATTACAGTGGCCAAAGAACCATACCACAGTGATATATGTGTACCCATGTTTATTGCAGCACAGTCTGTAATAGCTAAAGCTTGGAAACAGCCCAAGTGCCCATCAACTGGAAACTGGATAAAGAAGATGTGGTTTTTGTATAAAATTGAGTACTACTCAGCCATAAAGAATAAGAAACTAGAGACATTTATAGCTAAATGGATGCATATTGAGGTCATACTCTTAAGTGAAATAAATAAGACACACATGTGTGAATACTGAATAGTTCTTCTAGTGTGAGAAACTGAGAGTGTAAATAAGGATTAAAAATATTAATAACTAATAATTGATACTTTGAAATAGGAAAAGGTCCAAAAGGGGTAGGGGTGGTGGGAGGAAATGGGGAAAGGAAAGAATGGAAAAATTATGAGAAAAGAAAAAAAAAAAAAGGAAATGAAATCTATGCAAATAGGGAAGGGTGGAGGGGTGAAGGGTGCACAGGTAATGGGGAGAAAATAAGAACCAAGAGCCAGGGATTTAGCCCAGTGGTTTTGCCACCTGCTAAGCAAGCGCAGGGACCCAAGTTCAATTCCCGGTACCAAAAAAAAAAAAAAAAATTAAGAACCAAGATCCATCATGTACAGGTACAAGCACCCAATGACAAATGTAAACGTATTGTGTACCTAAAATGTACCAATAAAAGAATTTAAGCAAAAAATGAAAAAAGAAAAAAAAGATTACAGCAGTCAAGGGCCAGGGATTTAGCTCAGTGGTTCCACCACCTGCTTCGCAAGCACAAGGTCCCAAGTTTGTTCCAACAAACTAACAAACAAACACCAAAAGATTACAGTTGTCATGATCAGAATGGCTGCTATTTTCTGTCAGTTTCATTTTCAGCATTATAGCCCACAGTCTCTGTCCTGAAAAAACATTTTTCATTTAGAGTCCAAAGGCTATCAAGTGCCCTCAAGGTCAAGGTGGCATTTTAGCTACTCTAATAAATAAAAGGATACGGACAAGCACTGAGACCCAATTTCCATCTGAAAGAATTAAGTTTCATTGGCCATTACAAGCAGATTTTGTAGCATTAACGTCCATGGGAATAGTAATGTCTTTTAAATGTATAACTTTATTATCAAACACACACATATACAAAATTAAAATTATTCAAAGAAAAACAATGCAAGGAGAAAAAAACTATAATAATATTCAAATATAGCAGAACTCAACCAAAGGAAAACTGAAAAGTACTTAAACATTTTTCCATTTTATTTATTTATTTATTTATTTATTTATTTATTTATTTTTGGTACCGGGGATCGAACTCAGGTCTTTGTGCTTGCACAGCAGGCGGCGAAACCACTGAGCTAAATCTCCGACCCTTTTCCATATAATTTAAAAAAACATCTCAAGCATTAACAAGACATCAGAGGATATGATTTGTTTTAGAAAGATTTTCAAAACTAATACTGAACAAATAGTGGTCTGGAAAAAAAAGTTCTCAATTAGCTAGTAGACTCCACATAGGCCAAATTTTTTTAAATTTAAATTTCAATACAGTCATATGACACATGATGGAAATATAATCTGAGAAATACGTTATTAGGCAATTTCATCCATGTGTATCGCAAAGTACCACACAGAGTGCCAACTTCTAAGCACAAACTGAAAAGGTATATGTCAATCATCTGTGATGGCCCCTTGATATTATCTAAATATGCAGTTAAACATGAGATACATGAGGCTACCACTGGCATAGCAGCACACTGTTTTACAGTAAACTCTTTTATATAAGTAGGATTATGCTCTAAAGGATGAAAAGCACAGCATGTTATGATAAGAACCTAAAACAGTAACACAGTCATTTATCACACTATTGAGTACTGTGCACTGTACAGAGTTGTATGTGCTTCTTCTGGAAACACACCCTTCTCTCCTTTGATCTCAGTGACTCTTCCTTCCCAAGCCACTGATGAGCTCCAGCCTAGTCTCTATCTACATCTCTTCCTAGAGTTTTAAACACAATCTATATACGGATTCTTTCCAGATTCCAGCCTGGAACTCTGATCTCTCCCCTTCCCCTCCTGTCACCCCTACCCCGGGAATAGCAATTTTTTAACAGTGAGCAATCTAGTGAGGCTACACTGTTTAAGTGCAAAGAGAAGCTGGAGAGTGGGCTGGCATCAGAATGGACATAAAGCAGGACAGCAGCAGTGAGAATGCCGGCTGGGGAAGGACAAAGCATCAACATGATTTGGAGCCCAGGCTTAGGAATAACACCAAGGAGCCAGAGTACGACTTTGATGGAAGAAGCAAATGAATTTATTTAAAAGTACGCAGCACTACATAATGTTAAACAAGCCCAGAATCAAGCCCTGACTCTACCATATACTGTACAAACTTTGTGGCCTGAGAAAGCTAGCTACCCTCTTTAAGCCTCACCTTTTTTCCACCTCCACAGGAGACTTAATACCACTTATTTCCCTAGGATTGTTATAAGAAATAACAGAGTATATATAAAAAGTGCTGAGGGGCTGGGGATTTAGCTCAGGGGTTTTGCCACCTGCTGCACAAGTGCAAGGACCCGAGTTCGATCCCTGGTACCAAAAAAAAAAAAAAAAAAAGTGCTGAGAACAGGGCTGAGCATATACTTGGCTAGGAATGGTAGGTGTCGCTGTTTTCTTGTACCAAGAAACATCGTCAACAATGGAAGCTGTATTAGGACATGTCCCCCAAACTTGAAAACTGTAATTTTAACTGAAACTCTATTCCATATTCACTAGGAAAGAGTATTAAGAATTGGAATACTTTTTTGTTTGTCTGTTTGGGGTTTTATGGTACCGGGGATTGAACTCGGGACCTTGCGCTTGCGAGGCAGGCGCCGGAACCACTGAGCTAAATCCCCAGCCCTGGAATGCTTTTTAAATACACTGACTTGTATGGTTACCATTAGCTGAGAGGATTGTGGATAGAACTTAGAAGAAAGAAAATTTGTGCTTTAGATTGAGAAGAGGCAGGCTAAAAGCCTTTGGGGGGAAAATTAGAAGAAACTACTAGAGAACTGTATGTGTGTGTGTACAAGTTTCTCTCTTCTTCCATAAATCACCATACATCTGTTTATGGAAATGCAAATGGCTAAGAACAATCCAGGTAATCTTGAAGAATAACAGCAAGGTAGAGGACTTACTACCAAAGTAGTAAAGTTTTTATAAAGACCATACATATAATATGGTGACATAATTTATGATAAAGGAAGCAATCTTTTACAGTGGGAGGTATACATTTCAATAAATGGTGCTTGGTCAATTGGACAGCACATAGAAAAAAAAGAGAGAGAGAATCCTCACTCCTACCTTACACCATATAAAAAAATCAAATGGCCCATAGGTCTAAATATGAAAAACAATAAAAACTTTAGAAAAATAAACAGTATCTTCATGGCCAGGGGAGAAGGCACAAACTTCTGAAGCAAAGTGTAAAGTATCAACTATATAAAGCAAAGATCAATAAATTAGACTACATTAAAATGAGAACCTCTGTTCATCAGTAGACATTATTTAAAAAGTGAAAAGGACAGAGTAGGAGAATATATTTGTAAAGCATTTATCACAGAAAGAACTTGTATCCAGAATTTATAGGGCCAGGGATTTAGCTCAGTGGTTTCGTCACCTGCTGTGCAGGCGCAAGGACCCGAGTTCGATCCCCGGTACCAAAAAAAAAAAAAAAAAAAAAAAAAAAAAAATTTATAAAGAACTCTCACAGATCCTTCAGAAAAAGACTGAAAACACAATAGGAAAATGGGTGAACAACTTGAACTGGCACTTTACATTCAAGAGGACAATAAACATTAAAAAAAAGTCCAATTTTAAGTGTTCAGAAAAACTTAAATTACAAACACAATGTGACCACACTATGGCTAAACTTAAAAAAAAAAAATTGGTTTTTTTTGAGACAGGATCTTACTATGCAGTTAAGGCTGGCCTTGAACTCACTGTGTAGCCCAGGCTGGTCTCAAACTCACAGCAATCTTCCTGCTTCAGCCTCCCAAGTGCTGGGATCACAGGCGTGCGCCACACCTGGCCCACTATGGATAAACTTAAAGCTACTGAACTGTTCACTGTGAAACTGTAAAGTTGTAAACTTTTTGTTACATGGTTTTTAAAAACCCTAATTAAAAACAACCCACAACATGAGATATGGCTACATACCACAAGAATGCTACAATGAAACAGCCAGACAATCCCAAATGTATTTAGTAGAGAAAACGAACTACAGCGCTCTCATTTTCTACAGAGTATTTGTTGGCAGGAGTTTGGATATTCAAGTTCCTGTCGTAGCTACACTCTCAGTGGAATACATTCACTATATATATTCATAAAAAGACACATGCAAGGATTTTTTGTAGTGATCCGAAGGTAAACAACCCTCAAATGTTCCTCTGTGTTAAAATGAATGAATAACCTGTGAGGGTATGTAATAGATAGAATGAAATACCGTATATCAACAAAAGCAAATAAATTACAACTCTGTGCAACAACACAAATGATACTCAAAAACATCACCCCCATAAAGTCAGACAGAAAAGGACTGCACTGCAATGGTCCCATGTGCCATACACATAAGCTTAAAAACAGGCAAAACTGACTGATGCCGTTAGAAGTGAGGGTCGGGGTCACTCAGAAGGTTAGGGATTTAAAGATGGCAGGGGGTGGCTCTGTTGATGCTTTCTTCTTCTCTCTCCTTTTAATCTGGTGGATGATTTATGCAGAAGTGTTCACTTAGCAAAAATTCACTGAGTCAAATTCAGGGTCTCCTGACCACTGATATGAGGAAGAGATGAACACATTCACACAAAGAAAGCTGAATGAAACACTGCTTGGTTACAGAGACCACCCTAACCCTTATTTTCTGACATAAAGGAAACGGGCTTCCGATGACAGATTTAAATTTTAGCCAGGAATGAGCCGGAGCCACGGCCACATACAGACAGCTGTTCCCGCATGCTACTGCTCTGAACAAGGTTAGAGCTCCCTCTAGCACTTTTAAGGACGGGAGCATCAGAGGCCCTCACAGAGCTGACACAGTTTGGTGCTGCCCACCGTTCAATGCAATATGGCGATTTTTATTTTTAATTTGCTTTAATTGTTGCTATGATATGAATAATTAATAGGCTGCCTATGCCAGTTTTGTAAAGTTCACAGTACAGAAGGCGAGGAGAGAAATATCTACTAAGAAAGGAGGCTTAAAAATGGTTATAACTGCTATAATATTAGAGAATTCCGAATATTTATTCATGATTTGTGGCAACATTATGTTCCACCAACAAAGAAACATGCTACTAAAACCACTTCCTACTGAAAAAATCTTTCCAATCTCATCTGTTTTCTTCTTCATGGCTGCATAACCACTATACCTATAGTGCTGTAGAGGAGCAAAGTATGTCAGTGTTAGAACCTTGCTCTTTGATGGAAGAGAATAGGCAGGTTGGCAGTAAACACTTAACCGACTTCTAATCCATTTTAAACCAGGTATTTATCAGCATTAAATAACCCCCTGGACAACAGAGACCTACACAACCCAAAGCCTGGATTCTTCTCCCATGTCTGTAAACCCCTTTCTTCACCTGGCACCTCAACCACTGGAGAACATGATGGCATCAGTGCTTCCACCCGACGTCTGCTTACATCTGGGTTCCACAAAAGGTGGTCATCTGGATTGGGTGCTGTAAGTCATACGCAATCAACACAGAATCTGAGCAGGTATAAGAGTTCAGTGATTGTAATACACACAACCATTCTGGAAATGCAGCCAGATATAAAAGGGGCTTTATTCTTCATTGTTGGATTTCAAATCTTTCCCCTACTCTTAAAAACAAATAAACAAAAAAACCCACTGTTTGTATTAACACCCTTGTTAAATTAATATACGTATAAAACCATCCAGTACATTCCTTGAATCAAGGAGGAAGACTGAAAGAAAAGAGTCACCTAAAAGTAAATTCATTTAGATAAGACTATTTGGTTTTATTCAATTTTTTGCACTTTCAAGATTAAAAAATACTTTTTGTTATAATATGAAGCAAACATTTCCTATTCAAAACATATAAATCTCTTCAAAAGGGAGCTTTAACAATTTCCAAGGGAAATTTTTTAACCATTTCATTTTTCAAGCATGAGAAATAAAGATGAATACCAGTCAATATGACTTTTCTTGTACTCTGGTTATGGACAAGCAACCTCTGCCAGAAAAAGTATACCATGAACACTAGTCCTGGATGCTTTCTACAGACATCACAAAGCCAAGATGCCAGTTTCCTGCCTCAGTCTGCTTTTGATTCGTATCTTCTGGTTACATTAACATGGCTCTCGTTCCAAGAGCTGCCCAGACTAGGGGTGAAACACTGTCAGCAAACAGTTATTCATTAACCTCCTGAGAGCCTCAATCATGAACTGCACTTTTCCTAAGACAGAATTCCCTACAGCTTCTCTTTCAGTGCACACAGAGTCTGCTGGGAGAGGCAGATCTTGACCTAGAACAAGAATGACGGGTCTAAATTAACACAACAGGGAAGTGGTTGGGTGCTGCCTCTTGGTTTCTCCATTCTTCTCTCTTCTGTGGTATCCAAGGTTTCAGAACTCTGGCATTAATTAAGCAACAGTTTTATTACACACAATCAAAGCTGAAAAAGAAAAGCCTAACAGACAGCAAGAAGAGATCACAAGGTTCAATTAACAGTTGTTCTTTTTTGTGGCTGCTAATTGAGGTATTTTTAATTTTTATCATCTCACATGGAATGGTGAAAAGGTCAGTACTATGTGTACAAAAGACAAGAAACAAACCTAAAATGTGTTACTATATGGCGTTTTGTTCTTTTTTTTGAGACGGGGTCTCACTAGGCAGCCCAGGCTGGCCTCCAATTCGCAGCCATTCTCCTGCCTCAGCCTCCCAAGTGCTAAGATTACAGGCACGCACCACCACTCCCAGTTGTATGGTGTTTTTATAACCAATTTACATACTTCTGTGATTTCCAAATCCTGTCTAGTTGTTACTAAATTATCAACATTAAAAAGAAAACACTTAATAGGCACCAGAGAACCTTTTAGACAACCTCATTTGCTATATCTACCCTAATTTCTATGTACTAGAATTCACAAACTGGCTGGAAGCACAGGGGCAAGGGCCAGACTGTCTGGGATCATGTTCCAGTTCTGCACCTCACTACTTGACTTTGGCAAATTGCTTCACCTGAGTTCTATTCTATTCACATGTAAAATGGGGTTATATGAAGTGCGAATGTATATAAAACCTTTAGCTCTGTGTCTGACACATTACAAATGTTCAATAAATAATGGTACAAAAAGGTTACCAAATTTCAAGACATTATCTCTGGATTTGTTGTTGTTACCAGAGATCGAACTCGGGACCTTGCATTTTTGAGGCAGACGCTGGAACCACCAAGCTAAATCCCTGGCCTTTCTCTGGATTTGATTTGATTTGATTACTTTATGTTTGGAGATAGGGTCTCACTGTGTAGCCCAGGCTGGCCTTGAACTCAAGGTGATCCTCCTGCCTCAGCTTCCCAAGTGCTGGGATTATAGGCATGTGCCACCAAGCCCAGCTAATCTCTGAATTTTAGTACTTTAAAAAACATATTTCAGGGCCCGGAGCTCAGTGGCACTGCCCCTGCCTCACAAGTGCAAGATCCTGAGTTCCATCCCCCATACCAAAAAGAAAAAAATAAAAAAGAAATGTCACAGCTGGGCAAGGGGCACATCTCTGTAATCCTGGCTATTCAAGAGAGGTGGAGCCCACACAATAAAAATCTGAGGCCAGCCGGGGCAACATAGGAAGACCTCATCTCAACAAGTACAAGAACAATCACCACAACCATTTCACAATTTCTTTTAAAGTCAGCCAGATTCAACAAATATAATTTGAAAATCTATTCTGTGGGAGTGAAAATACTACAGGAACTCTACAATGAGACCATTTACTTTTGTATATATTATACATTTCCATTTGAGGGAAGGCAGGGTGTAACTATAATCTGAATCTCAACCTTTTGAAGTTCAAGCACGCTAAATAATAGTATTAATTTGTAATCAACAACAACCTAAACAGTTGACTCAAAAATTCTCACATAGTACTCACCTTCACTGCGTAGTATCATGCTAGAATGTTGAGACACTGTATTCCAGTGTCCTAGGCTGAACATATTCCAGTTTACTCAATACCCTTTGAACATATACCACGTCCAGAAAACCACCAATGCAAATGGGATCCATTGTAATCTGGACACATGTGATATCTATACTTACTTTATCTTTCAGAACAAAATATAAAAAAATAGCTACATTTCATGTACTTAATTTCAGAAATCACCTCTTCCTAAGTTTTAGCCAAAGAAAAGTGAAGAGTCCTCCAATCTATAGTCTGAAACAGTGACAGCGAACCTTTTAGAGATTGAGTGCCAGACTGCAATCCAAAATCTACTTTTTTTTTGGTACCAGGGATCGAACTCGGGTCCTTGCACTTGCGCAGCAGGCAGCGAAACCACTGAGCTAAATCCCCGGCCCCAAAATCTACTTTTTTATCGCAAAGTGCCAACGCTGCAATTAAACCTCAATACTGAGGGCCAGGGATTTAGCTCAGTGGTTTCGCAGCCTGCTGTGTAAGCGCAAGGACCCGAGTTTGATCCCTGGTACCAAAAAAAAAAAACCCTCAATACTGAGGTTTTAGTTTAGAAAAAACAATTCTACATTAACATCTCTTTTTTTGAGACAAGATCTTGCTATGTAGTTCAGGCTGGGCTTAAACTCACTATGTAGCCTAGGGTAGCCTAGAACTTGTGGCAATCCTCCTGTCTCAGCCTCCCTAGTGCTAGGATTACAGGCATGCACCACTATGCCCAGCTACATTAACATCTTATTTTTTTTAAAAAAAAGAAAAACACAAAAACATGTGTGCCATAGGTTGGCTACCACTAGTATAAAACAACAGCCTATTAATCCTTCAAAAAATAAATGTAGGGGCCAGGGATTTAGCTCAGTGGTTTTGCCGCCTGCTGCACAAGCGCAAGGACCTGAGTTCGATCCCCGGGACCAAAAAAAAAAATTGGTTGTTTTTTTTTAAAAGTTCCTTAATTAGCAGGTTTTATAAGTACTGCAATCATAAGAGAAAATACACAAATTGAAAATGAACCTCACACACAGATGTAAATAAAGCCACTCTTTAGGTTCCCCATTAATCCACAAGTGGCATATTCATCTTATTTACAGTATTATACCCCCTGCCACGATATTCCATTACAGAGTCACGCTACAGACTCCATAGTTAACACTGTAGGAACCATTTCTTTTTAAATGTGGTTTTCTCTATTTCCCTTTTGGCTTGCTCCAAGGTTTAAAAAGAACCTATATAATTAAATTTTTATGCTTAGATATTCCTAGAAAATCTGGATTAAGTTAGAGAAGTGATGTTTGAGATATAAAACATATCTAAATTCATGTTCATTCTTTTAGAAATATTTTAACATTTCTGTTTGTCATAGTCTTAGAGCTCCGCGTAAGTATTTCTTACATACTTTCATAAGTCTGTCAGGAAATTTCTGTCACCCTTAACTGTCCAAAGTTTCTATTCTTTCCATTAGAGGATACTCAGGGAAGGGGAGAAATATGCAAAACAGTAATATTTATGTTTGTTTGCTTTTTTCTTTTCTTTTGCTTTCCATAAACCTATTTCTTTTAACTGATCATCCCTGTCCAAAGCCTCCTCTCTGAGACAGAGACTTCCAGGTCCAACTAAATTCTGATACTTAGTACAGGCATCAGATGGAGTAAAGCCAGAGATGCTACAGAGCAGGGGCCAAGGGGACACGAGAAGAGACAAGTGGGGCCTCCCAATACTGCTGCAAGGAGATCTGGTAGCTGAGACTCTGAAGTCAGAAATCCGAATTCAAAACCGAACTCTACAATTTAAAGACGTGAAGACTTGGGCCAGGGATACAGCTCAGTGGCACAGTGCTTGCCTAGCATGCATGAGGTCCTGAGTTTGATTCCCAGTACAGAAAAAACAAAACAAAACTGGGAGTTGTTTCTTCTGCACTTGTAAGAAAGAGATAATGTCCATCTCCTAGGTTCATGTGAGGGCTGAAGCACACCACACACAGCCAGCAGTACTGTGAGTAACACAGGCTCAGTATTACCATAGTCTCTCCTCAAATTTTTGAGTAGCAGAACACTGAAAATAAAAGAGGTAAACATCTTCCCATCCTGAAGGTACATGAGAAAGAAAATGATAACTTATATAGGAACATATCCCAAAATTTAAATTGGGGGGGAGAGAAGAAAGAAGAAAATGTAGGATTATAACAGCCTCACGGATTCAACTGGTTCACACATAGGAACTTTAAATAAGGGTATCCTGGTTGAGCTCCAAAGGGCCAGTGAAAATTCCTCGATCTAATGATTTACTTTGGTATTAAGAATACTTTATTTGGGCCGAGGATTCAGCTCAGTGGTGCCGCCACCTGCCTCACAAGAGCAAGGTCCAGAGTTCGATCCCCAGTACCAAAAGAAAAAAAAGAAAATTTTATTTATTTATTTATTTTTATTTTTTTGGTACCGGGGATCAAACTCGGGTCCTTGCGCTTGCGCAGCAGGCAGAGAAACCACTGAGCTAAATCCCCGGCCTGGTATTAAGACTACTTAAAATGACTTGGTAACTTAGCTCTACTAGGAAATTAAAAAGGACTTTCTTGGTCATTAAGTTGAGATTACTAAGATAAAACAATAAGCAAACAAAAAAAAGACACCTCAAAAATGGGCTACTTTAACCTGACCTTAAAAAGCAAAACTTTCTGGGGGAAAACAAACCCTGTTAACAAGAACAACTATTGGCAGGGTCACTAGTCAGATGAGACTCTAGACTCTAAGAAAGCAGAAAATCACAATTTTATTTTTGTAGAAACTTGGTACAGAGCCATTTAAATTCACAGCTTATTTGCCTTACAAGCGGAAGTCATGACATGGTAACTGAGCTTCGTGTAAAATGTTACATGTACGGACCCTGAGCTCATGGGCACTAAAAGGTTCAAAAGGTGGTCTCAGGCCTCATGAGCTCTGCAGTGACACACCCTGACTCAGAGCGTGTTTACTTGTGGGCAGCTTTATGACCCCAGGCCTCTGAAACTGTCAGACCAGGAGAGGGGGGGTGCTTACACCCATGGACAGCCACAAAAACCCTATCTATCCGCTTTAGGAATAAAAATCTCTTCTAGATTAAAGAAAAAAAAGTACCCTGTACATTATAAAAAGTAGTCTTTAACTATTAATATGCCTAACAGCACCAGTATATTGAAATGTGCAGGAGGGAGTCCTATACATTATTTGGGATCATGTCACTGACGCTAAGATACTCATTCATATAAATTTAAATAAATATTTTCAGGAAAGGGCCCCTATTGGTTAATTTAAAAAAAACCTTCTCTGACAGAATCCCAAAGTGAAGTTTTCTGAGGGGAGGTGGGTGACAATTCTGGGGGAAGTGAGGTGGCTTTTGTGCTGAGTTTTAGATGGAGGGCACAATATTAGGGGCTTAAGTTTCTACAGGTGCAGTATCTCAGAGCTGCACAGCTAAGAGAGCTATACAGATTATGCCATACCTAATCTTCATCAATTGTAAGTATGATGAAAACAAGTCCTATTAACTATGAGAAAAGTCTGCCTTCTACCTAACCTAAATATTTCACACTGTATTTTAGGCTCTTTCCTACTAATTCTGTACTCAGAATACCTGAAACCAGCTTTTACATATTAATACCTTAAGTAAATGATGGTCAATTAACTGCTAATGTTAAGAAAAATTATTTTTTACATCTTTGGAAACTACCTTTATTTACGTGGCCTGCATTATTATTACTTACTTTAACATTAAGCCACTAGCCGGGTATGGTAGAGCATGCCTGTAATCCCAGCACTTGGGAGGCTGAGACAGGAAGATTGTCACAAGTTCAAGGCCATCCTGGGCTACATAGTGAGTTCCAGACCAGTCTGAACTACACAGCAAGACCCTGTCTCAAAAACAAAACAAAATGCCACTATACTTAGAAGTATAAAGACTAAAACATTGCAAACCTGATAGCATACACTTTCTGAAGTTAAAGTGAGAAAAGGTCCAGAACACATGGACTGATTTGATCTGAAAAACTTAGCTCATTAGGCCAGGGATTTAGCTCAGTGGTTTCGCCGCCTGCTGCGCAATCTCAAGGACCCAAGTTCAATCCCCGGTACCAAAAAAAACAACAAACAAACAAAAACTTAGCTCATTAGTCTTTTATAGCCTTGTACTATTTTTTCTAATACTATAAGGATGATATTTGGTATAACCAGCTGTATATGGATGAATCAGCCTTAGACTCAGATTTTTTTCCTTTTCCTCCTATAAATACTATACTTGATATTCAAGTCTCAACTATATAAACTGAAATAACACAACCCCAACACTGAGAAGTCAATGGCATAGGAAATATTTTAAAAACAGCAAATTTTCTAATAAACAGAATCAAGAAAGGAACTCAATTTAAATACACCATAGCTTACTGCTTGGTCTTTGCTCCTCTTTTAAATAATTCAAAGTGACAGAAGAGCTCCAAATCAGAAAGCCCTCATATTACTTGCAAGAAAAACTCTACATTAGAGGGATAAGGTAGGGGGAAGCTGACAAGGCAGAACTTAATAAAATTTAATTCCTACAGTTACCTGATTTTTAAAAGAATCAAAGTGTAAAAATAAAACCCACAGCACCTACCAAAGAAAGCACTAGTAATCAAAATCCTAAATGACCCCTGATAGAATTATGGTCCATAGATTATTAATATATCAACCATATTTGTGACATTTTTTTTGTAAAGGCGGCAGTATTTTCTTAAAGTCTGTAAGTCAGTTCTAGAAGGGAAACACAATGCCTATACCCAGCAAGAAAAGGGCAATGTAAAACCTGCAGGGTTTTTTCTGTCCCTTTTCAGAAACTGTGCCTGGTACTGTGCAGCTGTGCTGCTGCCTTCATCGCGCCCTCTGTTCCCAGTCTTGCTAATTAAAAGGTTGATCACAGAACAATGCTCTTCTCATTAATTTCAGTGTTCTGATTGGGCAGGATCCCTGCTTACCCCACCTGATCTTTTCACACTGCTGAAGTTAATGTGACAGGAGCCTGAAGATGGATTACCTGCTGCCATACTGCCCATCGCCTCCAATCAGGAGCTATCTGTGTAAACTGATTGTTCTAATTTGCTCTCATTATTTTTACAATATCAGGAGAAAATAACGCACACAGCTCACTGTCAAAGCCATGAAAATCAGCCATTAGTTAAACCCAGACACTGAGTGGCTTTATTAGAGGCACTGCAGTTTATTGATGTAGCTTTAGTCAAACAAGGCAGCATTTGCTTCAATAGAAGGAAATGTTTATAGTGAAAGTAAATATTTATTTGTGACAATATCCACAGCAATAGGATATTTTGAAGATTACGGTTCCTATTCAGAAGCTTAGTTTTGACACAAATTGTACAACAGTGAAGGGTCCAGCTGTCATAAGAAAGTAGGCAATATTTAATACATAGTAGCACAAAATCCTGCCTAGTAAGTCCACAAGCACTTTTTACCTCTAAGACGTTGTGTAAATAAGAAACCCATTCTGTAATTACAAACACTAATCAATAAATAAAGGTAGCTCTAAATTATCCTATACAACAACATTACAAAACAGAACTAAATATTATTACTTTGGAATGAAAATTATTTCTACAAAGATCATATAGGTAGAGTTCTAAATACGATTTTATTCTTACATAATGTAAGTGTTAACCAGATTGACTAGTAATAGTACCACAGAAACAATTATTTCAGAAATAGAAAATAAGAACAAGAAAGCCAGCTAAGCAAACAAGCTGGGTTTAAAACCTTTCACTAAGTGATGCTTTCAGAGACCAGAACTCTACAGAAAGGTTTGGCATTCAATGAGATAATATTAAAACAGTTGTCCTAGGCACAAAGAAAATACATTTCCAAGCTGTAAAGAAAATGTTACACTTCAAAGAAAATAGATTTAGACTTGGGATTTCTAGGCTTGCCTGGCTAAGAACATTTTGTGAAAATGTAACTAAAAGCTGCCTGAACAGCATTTACAGGGATGGGGAGGGAGTATATAATACCTTTTAAATAAAGGAATTTAACTAATCCACACTTTTCCCTTGTCTCCTCTTTACTACTGGAAGGAAACATGGCTTCCTCCAGTTTTCTTTCTACATCAAGATTCCTAGGTAGTGTGAAGGCACAAGTATGCCCTTCTTGCTGCTCCCCTGTTAATGGCCACTTTTCTTTTTCTGAGAAACGTGTGCCATGCTTTTCTCCTTAAAATTCCTGCACTAAAAGACTGCACCATACTGCACTCCGCGAAACGTGCTGATGGCGCCAATTATAAGCCCCCAGCCGAAAGCTCCAGCCCCCACCATTCGAGCAGATTTATGCGGACTCTTGCCGACGTTATTACAAGTCAGAGTTTATTGGGAAATTGTTACATTATGCGGAGTGTCTAACAAATTGCTTATGCTGCTATAATTGGATTACAACAGCCGCTTGCTCCCACCGGTAAGATTAGGCAAGTAGGACTCCTGCCGATCTCTGAGCGTTAGCAGTAATTTTATTTGCCTTGCCTCTCTCTTTCCTAACAACATGCCTCTCTCCCTGCCAGCTGTCTGCTGAAAAGGCGCAGGCTTGTTCCTTGGCCCTAACAATGCAATTACAGCCCCGCAGATCGCACTGTTTGTGCATTAAGTACAGAGCCAAAACGAGGCGAATTGATCGTTTGACTTCTGGAGAAGCCGTATGACTCTCTGTGCGGGTGATCCGACATGCATCGGCAGGCAATGCTGCAGTCAATTCTTGATGAAGAACTTTCTTCTTTTACCCCCTTTTCCTCTAACCTTTCTTTTCTCACTGAGGAAAGTAGTGAGTGGGCTCATCTCACACTAATCTAGATCAGTCCACAAAGACAAACTCGTTCTTATTAGCTCCCTGGCTGGATAGAAATGTGAATGGGTTCTAGCATCGTGAAGTGCTTCAGACAGATAGATCAGTGGTTCCCAACAGCTGAACCTCAGCTGCTATCTGAAAAAGAGGGTTCATAAAGAGTTCACTGAGAAAGAGAAGTTTACAGAAACACTGCAGTTCAAAAGAACTGCAGAAAGTTTTCGGTTTTGTCAAATGCAACTGCCTTGGAATGGTTTTGTTAGAAGCTCTGCCTATATATCCAAGAGCTACAGGAGTCAGCACTGAAACCTGTGTCCTGCCTCTCTGCACAGAGCTGCGCTGCCAGAGATGCTGGCGGCCGATGGGCACAATTGATGCAGCTGGACTTCAGGCTTCAAACAGCCAGTCTGAGCCCCATGTGTGGCAGTTTTCAACACATTTTGTTGACAGCTTTCTGTTTCTCCTTTCTTTTTCTTGTATGTTTAACAATGGGTGCTTGGAGCATGGAGACTGTGCAAGCCGTTACTCTGATTCTAGGGCATAATTCATGAATTTGCTGGGCTAGGGTCTGGATTTTGTTTTTTGGGTTTTTTTGGTACCGGGAATCGAACTCGGGTCCTTGTGCTTGCACAGCAGGCGGCGAAACCACTGAGCTAAATCCCAGGCCCTGGCCTGGATTTTTTAGGGGGGGGGTGGCGGTGCTAGGGATTTGGACATGCTAGGCAAGTGCTCTGCTACTAAGCCTTTGCCCAGCCCTCCAAAACAGAGATAAAGAAACAAGTCTCTCTTCTGCACTGCAGTGTTACCAGTTTTAATGCAGACCAAGAACCCTGTTTTGCACTTTCCGTACCATGGCATATGTTTCCTCGGGGTCCTGAACTGGTTATGCAACAAATGTGCAATCTGCTGACCCACGTTGGTGCCCCTCGGCTGTATTATTAAAAACCATGCACACCGAGAAGTAATGTGTTTTTACATCCTTAATCTGACACACTCTTGTCTGTAAGAGGGATCCTTGCTTCTTTTACTTCAAAGTCACCTTGGCAGTCACTTAATTGTGTGTTTCTCAAAACCTCCGTAATCCAATTAACATATTTACTTCATTTGAGTACTTAAAGATGAAAGAAAAATTTTACTTCTGAACTTCATTCCTGCTTTCCTGAAACAGCAGTAGTGTAATACACAACACGCTACATTCCAGAGCTCACTGGAGCACACTGGCCTCTATGACATGGTTAACTCAGAGTTCCCCACAAAGCTGGCTGTGACCTGACAACGCCAGTGAGAACAGCAGACCATCTGACTCCTACTTGTGGAGCAGTGTATTAAAGAAGCCTGTTAACATGTACTTTAAAACTCAAAAGAAACTCCGAACAGCTGAAATGCCTTATAAATAGCACAGACCCAGAGGAAGTGCAAACGTCTGCATTGTGAATTGTAGATCTTAATTACCGACAATGGCTGGTACAGCAAGTAGCACAGAAAAAAAGTGAAACAGTTGCACTGTTCATGGTTGGCAATAATTCTTCAGGAAAATATTTACTATCAATCAGTTATGAGAAAAGGGACTCTGCGCTCGTAAAACAGCACGTTGCTTCTCATACCAGGACCATTTTGTTTCAGCATAATCTGAATTTAAACAGCTTGTTTCCTGCGGATATAATTTTGGAAATAAATAAAACAAGTCTTCTATCAAAATCTGGAGTAAGTGGAAGCAACATCACATTTTTCTGTCTCAGTCAGTTTCAAGCAGATTATTAGTCTCAAGTAAAAAACAGTAACAACAAACAACAAAAAAAATAGAATATTGACACAAGTCCTATGATGAGGTTTGCTTTCCACACGTAAAGAAGCAGAACTTCTTCTATCCAGCCCAAGAATCAAGGTAGATATACTCAAACAGCTCACTTCTAACTACCTATGCATCTGAATATGTATAAGGGTAAACTACAGAAGAGCCTAAAACTAAAATTTCAGCAGTACTTCAGTCAATAAAAAGAGAACGTAAAAAATTAATTCAGTTCTTCAGTTTTCCAGTTACTTTCTTTATAAAAACATCACAAAGATTGACAATTAGGAACAAGAAGATTATGGATTTTAAAGACTAAGTTGATAGTCAATAATGACTGCCCATTTAAAGCTACAATAAATACAGAGCTCATCATGTCCCAAACACAAATCTCATAAACCACAGGGGAATAAGAAGAAAGTCTTTTGAAGAAAAAAAAACAACAAAAGACATTTCCTTGCCTCCAAATATTACCTGGATTAAATTATACTGATAAAATGACCCCTCCTTGTTTGTTTTTTTTCTTTCTAAGAAATAGGTCTCTTTCTTCATAGTAAAGATTCAGATTACTGTCAACCTAGAAGAGCTACAGTTTACCTTACACTGTTTTCTTATATTCTAAAGAGGACTCACGGATACCTCTTTTGGAGAGCAACTGTACGACTAGTACTTCTGGCAAAGGAGAATCATATACCACACACAAAAAGGGTTCAATACAAGTTTCTGCTTTTTAAGAAAATAGTATTGACATCTCTGAAAGTCATGTAAACAAAATTCAATAATAAGGTTCTAGACCCTAAGTATCTTTACACAAACAAAAATCACTCTAATCAGAATTCTGTTGCTCTGAACTAACCACAGGATAAAAATGTTGATATCATCATCAATCTAAATCAACAAAAGACACTTGTGCCAAGTTCTAGAAAAAAATCACTGCAGCCCTATCAATGTAGCAAATGAAATCATTCAGTTAAGGGTTAAAGGTGAAGTATAAGAAATAGGGACAAGCTTGCAGACCAACAAAAACAATGGCAAGTCATTTCTTTCAAAGGTCAAGTAATAAATGAGGCCAAGAGAAACAGTAAAAACTCACAAGATTACATGAACACATGTAAATAAAAAAGAAAAATACTTTCACTATTCCCACGCTATTGGTATCTTATGGGAAGCTGCTACAATAAATAATTTTTGACTACATATTTTGACTTGCCATTGATCAACTGATTATTTGGTCCAAATCTGAAAGCAACAAACTGAAAGACAGGGTGTGGGCCAATAAGAAACAGAAGTTAGGTGGGTTCTAATAGTAAATTATAGAAACCATTATTGGAGCGCTTCAAGGAAACAGGTAAGACTGTGATGAGAAAGAGAGCCAGCATTTGGGAGCAAATGAAGGAAGCAGACTGATGAGCAGCAATGAGCAAACTTCCTTCCTCACCGCAGAGCACGGGAACAATTACACACTGCGCCAGTGCCAGTGGATTTCTAACTACATGCCGCTGGAGTGGAGGGGAGGGAGAAGACTAACGCACTGCACACTACTACATCCCCCAACATAACCCTAACCCAACTATGCAGCTTAGGGACTCTGGCTTACAAGTGTGGGGAAACAAAAGGAGCAGATGCTCACTTGGCCGCCTCTCAATAAAACTCATTAAAATTGTCACCCTGGCCTTGCACTGGTGTGCACGGTAAGATCTTGCCTTGTTTAGCCAGAAGTCACCATTTGTGATGAAAGTGACAGCAGTATGGCCAAAAAGGGAGAAAGATTGTTTTTTTGAAAGCCCAAATAATTGCACCCATGTGTCCAACACAAATGCTGTATATTCAGCAGGGCTGAGGGTAGGATTAGGGAACATAAAAAGAAGAAAGATGTGTTACATACATGCACCACCTTCCCAAGATGAATGTAATCAGCATGTATGCAAACGTGTACGAATAAAAATAAAAAATTTTTAAAATGGTCAATTAGCATTAGCTAGTTTTGACTAAATGACTGAAAAAATAAATATAAAACACATTCTGGAGCAAATTATTAAGATCTGAATTTAAGACCCTGCTAGACTCCACCTTTTATAATAGTAAATTCGAGTGTTTCTTATGTGTGTTATCCCAATGTTTGTATTTTGTTTTCAGTGAATAAAGCAGGCCCAGAGACTCCTACAGGTTTTAAGAAATGGAAATAATACAAAATATTGCTGTTACTATAGTTTGTATGTTTATATATTCTTTTTTGTTTTTGTTTTTGGTACCAGGGATCGAACTCGGGATCTTGCACTTGCGAGGCAGGCGCCAGAACCACTGAGCTAAATCCCCAGTCCTCCCCTGAAATTCTTAAGGACAGAGCCTTAATAAAGAGGGTTCGTGTCCCAAGCAGCCCCTTCCCAGTCCCTTCCATCACGTATGAAGCTCTATCTGGAAGCAGAGTGAATGAACTCTCACTGGATACCAATCTATCAGCACCTTGATCTTGGACTTCCCAGCCCCTGGAACTATAAAATTACTTTAAGAACTAGATATTACTATAAACTAAGAAATAAATTAGTATTGCCCAACCAGGCTGTAATCCCAGCACTTGGGAGGCTGAGCCAAGAGGCTGTATGTTCAAAGCCAGCCTGACTTACAGAGCAAGGCCCTATCTTCAAAAAAAAAAAAACAAAATCTTTTCTATTGTTTGTAAGACACTCAGTTTATGATATTTTTGTTATAACAATCTGAAAAGACAAAGATAGCTGTCCTCCAATTTTGCAGCAAAGATGAAGACCACATGACACCAGCCCTGTCTCTACTGTTATAATAACAACAGTAAGTAACTTGAGGGCCTGTGTGTATGAGACAGTAGATTAAAATAAAGTTCGGTTGTAACAGTGACAAATCCCTAAATGGTAATACAGGTTTTATTTTTGCAGATAAGTAAAGTAAAGGTCTAGAAATCAAGCCCATACTGAATATCACTTACTCCTGTGATCATCAAAATGGCTGACACTCGAATTTAATTCAGTTCTTGAGTAGAGACACCAAAAATCTGAGTCAGTTGACTGGGAAAGCTTCAGATCTTTAGTACTTACAATTATTTGTGCATTAGGCTACAGACATGGCACGTATTTATACATGAAAGAGGTGGCTCATATGCATGACTAAACACACTTGTTCTCTCTAAAATTAGCCACTCTACACGTAGCAGTGACATAATAGTTGAGTTTTGCATATTTCACAACCTTGTAATACCGTCCTTTTTACTTTTTTATTAGTACTCTTTACTTAATGACATTTAAAAACCATGAAGGAACTTATGGGAATTCCAACATGCAATATGTTCTGCACAAAATGCTAAGTGTATTCTTTTCTGCAATTTAGTCCAATACTGAGTGAAGATGCCTACAGACATTGCACTGTTATGACGTGGTGTGATATATACTGGTGAATAATATTACTTACTTTGGCCACACAATTTTCAGTCTTCATAGCAGTACTTGCTAGACATACTGTTTCTTGGTTTAAGCAGAGTCTGGCACAGCTATTGTACGTCTATAAAGAGAATTTTTAAGAAAAATTCAGGCTTTTGAGATACTGAAAATTTGCCATATACAACTGTCAAACTCAACTCATTTTCTCAAAATCAATACACAAATAGATTCTATTTGTAAATTCCAGATTTATGAGACATAAAAAACAAGGTGGTCAAGCACGGTGGAACACGCCTGTAATCCCAGTGTTAGGGAGACTGAGGCAGGAGGATGGATGGGAGTTTGAGGCCAGCCTGGGCTATACATTGAGTTCAAGGACAGCCTGAACAGAAGAGCAAGACCCTGTCTCCAAAAAAAAGGGAAGCAAGCAAGCAAGCAAAGAGAATACCAATGAAACCAATGACATGCCTTTGAACAGATATGTAGGCAGCAGTGGCCTCACAGCACCACGGGAGGTGGAGCACTTCTTGTGGAGCATCTTTTATTTGGTGGTTTGTTTTTTTTTGGGGGGGTACCGGGGTTAGAACTCAGGATCTTGTGTTGTGAGGCAGGCGGCAAAACCACTGAGCTAAACCCTCACCTTGTGGAGCATCTTTTAAATGCAAAGTTTAAGAAGTTAGTTCTGCTTAAGACAATTACTGTTCGGAGATGAGGCTTATTTTTATGGTCTTTTCTTCTAAATCCTGAAAAACATCTAGACCTGAAAAGATGGGTTCATCCCCAACACTCCAAACAACAAACAAAACCTAAAAAGAACGAGAGGTCAAATTTCTTATGCAGAACAATAAATAAAAATTTTCAAATTATCCAGAAAAAAAAAGCAGGGGCCAGGGATTTAGCTCAGTGGGACAGCGCCTGCCTCGAAAGCGCAAGGTCCTGAGTTCGATCCCCAGTACCAAAAAAAAAAGCAAATCATGAAATCTTTTGAAAGAATCTTGGTACAGATATATAAAGCTTTGATTTTGGTGCTAATAAAAAAGAGGTAGGTCAAAACTGAGAGCCGAACTTAGAAAAGACTGAGCAGCACTTACTCAGACCTTAAAGGATCTCTTAAGAGCACCTGGGACCTGTTCAGGAGACAATTCTAGTTTAAACAGAACTAGATGAAATGCATTATAACACTGGTTACACTACATGCACACTTTACAGCACACATTTAATTTCTGGCCAGTATATGAGAAAAATGGGTTTTGGGGAGCTGGAAATTAAATCCAAGGCCCTTGCCTTCAGCTATGTCCCAGTCCTTTTTGTTATTTTGAGATAGGCTCCCAATAAGTCATTATGTTGCCCAGTCGGGCCTAGAACTTGTGATTCTCCTCCCTCAGCCTTCCAGAGTGCTGGGATTACATTTCTACAGGTGGTATACATCATGGCTCTCAAACTTTAGTTTGCCTCAGAATCACCTGAAGGACTGCTAAAACAGATTGCTAGGTCCCCTTCCTGAGCCTCTGAGGCTTTACTTTTTTAAAAAAATTGAGATTGAACACAGGGCCTCCTGCATGTTAGGTAAGTGCTCTATCACGGACCAACATCTCCAGCACATTGTTTCAGACTAGGCCTTGCTTAAATTGTCCAGGCTGGTCTTGAATTTTCACCTGTCTCAGCCTCAAAGAGCAGGCGACATTACAGGCATGTGCTCATCCAAGGAACAGTGTTTCAGAAAAATACCTGTTTTGGAATTAAGGAGAAAAGTCTTAATCCATAGGGCAGTCTTATAGCCAATAATATTGGGGTTTTTGGGGCTTTTTCATAACCAATAATAATAAAGAATCTATTTAAACTGGACATAGTGATGTATAACTGTGATCCCAGCACTGAGGAGGCTGAGGCAGGAGGATTGCTGAGAGTTTGAGGCCAACCTGGGCTACACAGCGAGGTCAAGCCCAGCCTGAACTATATATTGAGACCCTGTCACAAACACACAAACAAACAGCAAATTAAAAATCCATTTAAAAATTGTAATATAGTTTTAAATTTATAGAACAGTTTGCAAAAATTGTGGAGTTCCTATACACCCTTTAACCAGCTTCCCTCTATGTTAATATCTTAAAGAACATTTATCAAAAGTAGGAAATTAGGGCCGGGGATTTAGCTCAGTGGTGCTGCTGCAGGCCTCCCAAGTGCAAGGTCCTGAGTTCAATCCCTGGTACCAAAAAAAAAGGGAATTAATTTGGTACAATATAAAGTACAGGCCTTATTCAGGTTCTTTTTCTGTTCAGGAACTAATTCAGAAACCTACTCCCATCTGGGACAATTCCTTCCCTTGTCTTTGAAGACTGACACTTTTGGAAAAGCACTGACTAGTTAATCTAGAGGCTCTCCCTCAATTTGAGTTTTCTCAGAATAAGACTATGGTCATTACTGAGGATAGCACGGAGATGATAGGCCCTCCTCAGTGCAAAATATCAGGAGATACACTGCTATTTCTGGAGATGGCAGTCTTGACCACTTGGCTAAGATCCTGTGCTACCAAGAATCTCCATTGTAGGAGCCAGGGATTTAGCTCAGTGGTTTCACTGCCTGCCTTGCAAGCACAAGGACCCGAGTTTGATCCCCGGTACCAAAAAAAAAAAGAATCTCCATTGTAAACTTTTCTTTACAAATTACTAAATTTAAATATAAATATGTCAGGGGAACAACTTTATTCTACTGTTCTACTTCAATCTTTGCTAATTCTAGTATCCATTGGTGGCTCTTGCCTACAGTAATTTTTATTGTGGTGTTCTAATGGTGAAGTTTTACAATTTCTCTTTCCTTCTATACTTACTAATTGGAATTTGTCTCTAAGAAAGAGTTATGATGTTCCCCCATTTATTTACTCACTTGTTTGTTTAAATCAGCATGGACACATAGATACTGTAAAGAATGTTTTAGCCAACTATCATTCTTTGGAAAGAAAACAGGTAAATTATTTTTTAAATGAAAAAAATTAGTAAAGATACATAGCCACTATCAGTATTATAAAATTACATTTCCTGGGCCGCTGATTTAGCTCAGTGGTTTCGCTGCCTGCCTTGCAAGCACAAGGACCCAAGTTCGATCCCCAGTACCAAAAAAAAAAAAAAGACATTTCCTGGGCCTGTAATCCCAGCACTTGGGAGGCCATGAGTTCAAGGCCAGCCTGGACTACATAGCGAGTTCAAGGACAACCTGGACCATATAATGAGACTCTGTCACAAAAACCAAAAAAAATTTCCTTTTACACAAGTTAAACTTTAAAAATGTTATCAACTGAACAGCTTTATTCGTTATCATTTAAGGTGAAATTATTTCAGCACATATTAAAAAATAAATTTGAGCATTCTGAATTTGGTATATACATAAGGACTACTGACACACATCTGGTTCACAGTTCCATATTTCTTCTGCATTGATCAATACCACAAACATTTAATGTGTATATACATATAACACAAATGATTTTTAATTAAACTATGTTTTAAAAAGACATTTATAGGGCTGGGGATTTAGCTCAGTGGTTTCGCTGCCTGCTGCGCAAGCACAATGACCTGAATTCAATCCCTAGTACCAAAAAAAAAAAAAAAAGAAATTTATAGCTGGATGTGGGGGTACATGCCTATAATCCCAGCACTTGGAAGGCTGAGGCAGGAGGATTGCCACAAGTTCAAGGCCAGCCTGGGCTATATAGTGAGCTCAAAGTCAGCCAGTTTTTTGTCTCAAAAAACAAAGATATTTATGAAGTAGTCAGAATTTACTGAATAAAATAAAACTTTATGTCAAGTCTGGTTCTAATGATGGCAGAAACATTTAGGTAACCTTCCTGCAGATAATAATTGGAAACTATGAAAATAATGTTTTTAAACTATGTAAAGGCACTGGAGAATGACTTAAGTAGGGAGAAATTTGAGGACGAACAGACTGATCTTGAAAAAGAACAATACTCAGTAAGATATATGTTTATGTGCTTTTCCCCTAGAAGCATTCACCAGTCCACAAGGTGTGGGGTGACTAGAATTCAATTAGAAAGTCACAGTCTACTGGCTTGAGATATCACAGGATGGAGTTCAGCTACCACAGTGGCAACTGAGAACAGAAATCTCAGAAAGGAGAGAGAACAACAAGGGAAGAAGGAAGCCTTAGAATAAACAGACAAACAGATATCTCCTCATATCCTGGCAAACACCCAAATTACATAAGTCAAAAGAAGTCTCCTCATTGAAAGACCAATGAGCCAAGAGTTTAGAATTTGACTTTAATCAAATCAGAAGGGCATAGTAAGGAGCTCAAGCTTTCCACCAAAACTGAGAAAGACCATGAATTGAGACTAAAGAGTATGTTTTAGTACTAAGAGATCACTTTTAGGATTACAGGCAAAACCAAAACACATATGGCTTATCAAGTGTAAAACCAAGCCTCTAGATGATAACAGTGATCAGCTGGTACTTTCATCAGAACAGAAGAATTTGGGGGCTGGGATGTAGTTCAGTGATGCCGTGCCTGCCTGGCAAGCGCAAGGTCCTGAGTTCGATCCCTGGTACTGCAAAAACCAAATAAAAGAATTTAGATTTCCTCCAATGTATGATTTATAATGTTCACTATACAATTAGTAAGTACAAGACTTGCCAGGCATGGTGATGCACACCTGTAATCCTAGCACTTGGGAGGCTGAGGAAGATCATGAGTTCAAGCCCAGCCTGGGCAATTTAACAAGACTCTGCCTCAAAATTTCAAAAACAGGGGCTGGCGATGTAGCTTACTGGGAGAGCCACTCAGCTACCAGCAAGTGTGAAACCACTGTGTTCACCTCCAGCACTGCAAAACAAAGTAAAACAAAACAAAACACCTCATCAAGCTAGGAATAAAAGTTATCTTCCTTAATCAAGGGCATCAGAAAAACTCCAACATCATGCTCAATGGGAAAGCTTAATACTATTTTGTTAAATGTGGGAGCAAGGTGAAGATGCTTTCCTGCCACTTCAGTTAAAACACACTGGAGGACAGGGCTGGGACGTAGCTCAGTGGTGCCATTGCCTGCCTTGCAACCACAAGGTCCTGAGTTCGATCCCCAGTACTGGAAGGGGAAAAAAAAAATACTGGAGGTCAAAACCATTGAGGGCCAGGGTTTTAGCTCAGTGGTTCCACCGCCTGCTTCGCAAGTGCAAGGTCCCAATTTCAATCCCCAGTACCAAAAAAACCCCCAACAAAACCCATCGAAATAAAGCAAGAAGAAACAAAAGGCAAATAAGTTGGACAAGAAGTTTTTAAAAAGTCCTTATTCATAAGTGACAGAATATGTGACCAATATTCAAAAATCAACTGTATTTCTATATTCTAGCAACAAACAGAATGAATAAAATTTACAACAGCACTGAAAAACATTAAATATCTAAAAATAAATTTTGAAGCTATGTGCAAGAAATGTACCTCAAAAACTAAAATACACTGCTTAGAACTTCAAGAGCATAAATGGAGACACAACGTTTACCAACTACAAGATTCAAATTGTTAAGATGTTTGTTTTACTAAAATGAATACTGCACTTCAGTAACATACAAATTAAAATATCAGACTTCTTTTTAATAGAAACTGTTAGGTTGATTCTAAAATTTATTTTAAAATGCAAAGTATCTACAATAACTAAAACATTAAAACAAAGAGAAGATTCTACCTGACTTCAAGACTTGTAATACAAAGGTTCAATAATCAAGAGTATAGCACTTGGTGCAGAGAGACATCTACCATTTGCTCTTGTTTACTGGGACTCAAGCAATGGTGGATCAGCACCTCAGATGCACCTGCCCACTGCTCTGTGCCCAGGAGCATCAGAAAGACACCACTTACAGGCGACTGACCATGTAATTCAATGGGGGAAAGGAAAGGCACACAGTAAGGGCACTGAAAGGGAGAGTAAAAATAGGGCCTATTAATGCGCCCAAACACAGCTACACAGCACACGCAAGAATTAATGTGAGGTGCATCAGACAGTTAAAACATAAAAGTTAAACCTTACAAGGGTTCTAGAAAAAAATTTAGAATGATATATTCATATTCATGGGGTAGGCAGAGAAAAAAGCTGATAGGCTGAACTTCATCCAAAAAATTAGAAATTTCTTAAAACACACCATAATGAGGCAAACCAAAGACTGTGAGAAAATTCAGAACACACATCTCTGACAAAAACTGGCACCCAGGACTCAACAGTTGAGTTCTAAAAGATAAACAGTGCAATCTTTAAAAGATGGCTAAAAGGGTCCAGGGATTTAGCTCAGTGGTTTTGACACCTACTGTGCAAGCTCAAGGACCTGAGTTCGATCCCTGGTACCACAGAAAAAAAAAAGGCTAAAAATTAGCTGGGCATGGTGTTGAGTGCCTGTAATCACAGCAACTCAGTAGGCTGAGGCAGGATCTCAAGTTCAAGCCCAGCCTAGGAAATTTAGCAATTTAGAGAGATCCTGTCTCAAAAACAAAGGGCTGGGCATACAGCTTAGTGCTGGATTCAATACCCAGTAGTGGGTGGAAAAAAAAAAAAGACAAACCTGCTACTTCACAAAAGTAAGTATCTGAATAACCCCAAGCACAATATCCATAATAACTTCACTTATAAAGATAGAAACAGCTCAAGTGCCCACTAAAAGGAGAACAGAAAATATAGTGCAGCATATTTACTCAACTGAATAAAACAAGAATAATCTACTAAAAAAAAAAAAGAATAACCTACTGATACACACAGAAAAGGACCAACCTCATAAATGTCACACTCAGTGAAAGTCAGACCCCAAATACATGGTTCCCTCACATAAGACTCCAGAAAACACAAAGCTAATCCATAGTGACCCTAAGCCAAAAAGCTTGATTCAGTGGGGGTTGGAAACTGGGAAGAAGACCTGAGATTTTTCTCGGTTAGTGAAAGAGTTTACACAACTTGACTGGAGTGCTGCTTACAACAGTAGGCAGATTTATCATAAATTCACTGACTTACACTACATGAAATTTTCAACAAAAATATAAAAAGTATATGTAGTTAAAATTTCAGGGGGAAGTATTATAGGTGTTTTATTCAGTTCATAAAAATATCGTGCTATTTCTCCAGGGAAAAGAAACAGCTTATATGCTGAAGGCTTGGTGGTAGAGCACACGCTTAGCTGCTTAGTATATGTGAGACCCTGGGTCCAAGCCTCAATGGAGGCACACAGGTGCACACACACTAGTACTTTACAAGTTATGAAAGCTGAAAAACTACTTTCCTTCAGAATTATTTTCTTCTTATGAATAAGCACGACATTTTTAGGGGAACATAAAACGTATTCTAGGCCTGATGGAGTATCCAGAGTAGGAAATGACTAGTGATATAGGCATTTATTTATTTATTTATTTATTTAGGTACCTGGGATTGAACTCAGGACCTTGCGCTTGCGAGGCAGGTGCCGGAACCACTAAACTAAATCCTCGGTGATACAGGCTTTTATTTTCTGACAATTTATCTGTAAAATGGGTATATGAGCTTTCTTATGTTCCAAGAAGTAGCAAAGATCATCAAACTAAAACTTGTCACAATATTTTGATCACTCTGGAATAAAAGGCCAAAACATTCAATATTTTGCAATTGTAAGGCTCCTTCCTGTTTGAAATCAAATTAGTGAATATAAAAGCTGCAGGCAAGATAGGCTCAGTCCCCACGCAACATCTGAAACAGGTAGCATCATTGCTGAACCAGAGGCAGAGTTTTGTGTTGGAGTACTTGAATACGTTTTTATATTGCATATAAAGCATATAAACATAAACCAGTAAAATGCCTTGCTGAAAACTACCTTCTTTGTGAAAGCAGGCTGTAATTCTGAACAAGTTTTCAATTTTCACACTGCTGCTAGGGTAAAACATTTTAAAGAGTTTAATTTCTTACAATGGATTCAATGACATAGGATTATCTAACAAAGTAATGGCTAATCAATAGAAGGTTTAGTTGTCAGGTGAAACATATAACACACTAAAAGGGATTGATTGCCAGGCTTCTCCTTATTTACTAGAAGGTATATATTTAAAATGACACAAACTTGTTACCAGGGTGCATTCTTTTAACCTTGCAAAAAGCTGCTTAAGAAATCTGTTCAACAGCCCTATAGCCAAACAAGATATAGTATAATGAAAATGGCCAGTAATTGAGGGTGGGGTGGGAAGAACAGGGACCTTCAGATATACAGCAACATCAAACCATGTTCTGAGCAAGAATGTGGGATAGAAAAGACAAACTGCAAAGCGACAGCTTAGGGAAGCTGGGTCTGAGCTTTAAAATGCCATGCCGATGCTACGGGATCTGGTTCAAGAGATGCAATGCTGTAATTGATCTCATCCCATGACTGTTCTTAGGGCAGATTTTTAGAACTCATGCAGCTGGGCACACTAAGCTTCTTCTTTCTCTTCCTTTTTTCCTATTTAAAAAAAAATAGTACATCCAGATTAAGCACTGAACACAAAATGAACTGGTCCCATATGGATTTTGATCAGCATATAAGCTGTTTCTTTTATAATTTATTCACAGTATCTCAGCTCTCTATATGAAAATATACTTTTTATGGTCATTGCAACCCAGGAGTTCAATAGTATTTTTTCCACTAAGTCAGTGATTACACAATTTATCAAAGAATGATTACACTGAAATAAAAAAACAAAATACCAACCCCCTATACAGTCTTCCTTCCTCAAAGTAATTTTAAGAAAGCTGGTTATTAAATTGCTTTTTTTTGAAGAAGAAGAAGAAGAAGGGTTTTTGTAACTAGGCACAAATTGCCAAACCATGCTTTTAAAAAAAAAAAAATGTTATTAGACTCTGAAGGATTCAGCAGAAGTGGGAAGTTATATAAACAAATCACTTCATCAGATTCCGAAAGATCACTTTTGTCTTACTTAAGAGACTTACATTAATTACCTTTAAGGTCTCTTACATGGACTATTTAAAATAATGTACAATTTATTTATTTATTTCAAATGAGGTGCTTCTTCCAAAGTATTAAATAATGTCTACAAATGCAAAAGCATTTTTATAAATAGGTAATTAAAACAGATGACTAAAATTAAGTCAAGCTGCAAAACATTACCCAGAATGCACTATGATTTTTTTTTAATAAACATCTCAAGCAATTTTTTTTCCACCCAAAGCCCAAAGCACTTCTGGAAAGAAAAAAAAGGGATAGGAAGTTTCACAGTGTAAAAAACCCCACATATATAATGAAATAAGGCCAAACATAAACTATTTCCAAGATAGTCCCTTAAGCATAGTTTGTCATATTGCAATTACACCTTGCCTACTGGCAAGCCAAAGTGCTCACCATTGCCACTAGAGGGAGAAGTGTCTCAACACAAAGCACTGGCAGATAGGGAATGGGTTTTCTTGAGCAATTATCAGAACAAAGCTCCCTCGGCTGTGTGTACCTTCTAATTACTCAATACAATTACAATGACTAACCTGAAACAAATAGAAAAAAACTGCCTGCCTGATAGCAGGGACTTCATTAAACCTTTCCCCCTCATCAATCAAATCAGAAAGAAGGGAAAGCCATCACATATGAACATTACAGAGCTACTAAAGGAAGTAAATTCTATGAAGTTTGATTTTCTTTTTAAAAAAGAAAAGAAGTGGCTCTCTTGAAAAAAGAAATGTCATGGTATTTACCCATCTGGATGCTGCTTGAAAACAAATTATCCTCCAAAGAACAGAAATACAGTATGTTTTCTCTCAGTTCACTGGCTTATGAATGACTTTTTGTTGTTGTTGTTGTTTTGTTAATACACACTGTAATGTCATTTTCTGTGTCAGTGATGTGCTTTTTCCTCCTGCTCATCCAACTGTAGAAGCTATGCCCCATCAGACTTCCCAGACTGTCCTGGCTGTTGTAACTTTTAGCTTCTCACTGCTGGTTTTTGTGGATCTACTTCAAGGTGAGAACAAACTGTAGGAATTTTTGAGGGGAGGGGGACATGGAAGGCAAGGAAAACAGCCACTTATTCCTTCTGAAAGGCAATGTAGTTCCTTTTATAAGGCCCAGTCATTAACAGAAGATGACGACAGAGTCATTTTTCTTTCAGCTGACAATTGTGACATTTTTTCCAGCAGCGGTGCAAGGTGTTGAAAACCTGGCAGCTGTTACCTCCTGGGAGGAAGATACTTTTTTATCCTCCCTTGACAGTTTAACTCAGTGGGTCAGCACCTTAAAGACTGCAAAGTATCCTTGAAGAGGATGGAAGCTTGAATTACTGCTTCCTCCCTAATCAATGTAAACTCTCTCTGCAGGTGAAATCTCCTCTATAGAGGTGCATGGGGGAGGAAAATGTAATGCCCTGAGCCAGATGGTTTTTATCTTGTTTTTAGAGAATAAAGGAACAAGCTAACAAGGGAGACAGCTACTTTGTTAGCTTCTTGGCCTCTCTCATGGCTTTGCATCCCCAGGGTTCCAGCCACACAAGAGAGGGAATACAGAAAAACGTAAACAGTTAAAGAAATATAACTAGAGGGCTGGCATCATGCTGCTTTCAAAGAGTTCAGAGAGCTCTGCTCAATGCTTTATTTATCACTGCCCACGTTCCCAGGATGGAAAGTGGACACATACACAAAAGCAGTGGGGGATGGGAGAAGGATTAGACGCCGGTCACAATTTACTCAATGACAGAGAAAGGCAGGGCTGACAGATCCGATTAGCACCCATGAGAAGCAAAGAGGAGTTGCATGTTGCAATGTTACATTTTCAAAAAGTAATGAGTACTTTCTGTCCTGCCAGGCCTTTGCCCTCAGTAACGGACGATAAGAGCTATGAAAAACAGTGGCTATAATTTCCTTTAGCTTTGTATTTTAAGAGAAAAGTAGAAAGAAAAACTATCTACTCTGTATATGCTCCAAATAAAAATTTGTATGTAATGCCAAGATGAGATTACACCATGAAAAATTGAGTTTTTTTCTTTTTAATTCTTTTATTGGTACATTTTAGGTATACAATACGTTTACATTTACCATTGGGTGCTTGTACCTGCACATGATGTATCTTGGTTCTTACTTTTTTCCCCATTACCTGTGTGCCCTTCACCCGCTCCACCCTTCCTTATTTACATAAAAATTGACTTTAAAAAAAAATAAGGATGCACAGTTTACTCCCCACCATGCCCTGATACCCCGGAAATAAAATGAAAAAGTAGGTCTACAAAGTGACTTGGGAACACAGGAAGTAACATGTCCTAACTCTCCTTCTGTATTTCCCTTTCTGGTAGTTGTCTGTCAGGTTTGGAACTGCTGTTATAATGTGGTTTTACAAGTCAGGAAGTATTCTTTCCATTTCTATTGTCAGGAAGAGTTTGTTTGAGATTGCTATTATTTCTTTCTCAAATGTTTGTTGAAATCACCAGTGAAACCGTATGATCATTTGATAATTAAATGTATTTAATAGACATAGGGCTATTTAAATTTTGTCTCAACTTGTGTTAGTTTTAAGTTATATTTTAAGGAATTTTCCCATTTTATTTCAGCTGTCAAACTTCTGACATAACCCATATTATTCTTTTAATGTATGTAAAAACTGTAGTGATAACCCTTCTTTCAGCTCCTCCAATATTTAAATAGCTCTCCAAGTTAACATGTGGTCATATCCTGTCAATGGCAAAACTCTACTTAAAATAAAAAATGCAAACTATAATCTAGTTTAAAACAATATGAAATTGTTAGAATATAATTGAACTTTTTATATTCAATAGTGAAGAGTTCCTGAAATGCCATTTGAAATATCACAAAAGAATCTCAAGCAAAGGACTGACCCACCCAACACCAATCTCACACCAAGGTAGGCAGAAGTCCGGGACCTTACCATCCTTTTGTCCATAGAACACCACCACAGGGCAAACAAACAAACAAACAAACAACAAACAGGGCAGCAAATGGTTCGTCCCATCCGTCGGTACTGTCATGTGCAGTTGAGAAAAGGAAGAGATTAAACAGCTTGTATAGTATTATGTCCAGCCTAAAAAAAAAATCAGTAGTGGGGTAATCAAGTTCAGGGCAGTCTTGGACAGCTGCCCTGTGACCCGCTTCTATTGACCCCTGCTATTCATCACTTTTCCCCAAGACTGAGAGGGCAAGCTCCCAGGGAGTGACCACCACAATAGACAGACACAAGCCAACAGTAATCTGGTTCAAGCAAAAAACCAGATGGCACTGCAATAAATTTACAAATCTGCATTCATGGGGCTGTTAAAACACCCAGAAGCTAAAAGACTCTGAGGCCCCAGGAGGATCTCCCACTTCCCTGTTTCTAAAGGCCATTTCTCTTTCCAAGAACACTGAGTTCATGCTCTTCACAAAAAGAATGGAGATAAAGCCCTTCACAAAAGCAAGGCGGGGTGGGGGTGGGGCTCGTGACCTAATTAATCTCCAGAGCTTGGATCTCAACACCGAATGACAGATATTACAAAAATCATTTTGGAGCACGGGAGGGGGGGGTGTGTTTATTTGTAAATTTAAATGGAGGAAGTGAAGAGAACTTGCTAAAACAGCAATGAAAAAACAACATTAAATCTCTTTCAAATATTGCACACAACAGATCTTGAAAGTATAAAATGATTCAATAATGTTTGCATTTATTTTTAAAATGAATCAGATTAGTCCCATGTGTGACCTGCTGGTCCATCTGCATGTGCTGGACTTAATAGGCACGATTCTCTCTCTCACTTCAGCTTGAAGTATGAGAGAGATAAATTTAGTTTAATTTTCAACAGATCAGCCTATCCATTTTCCAAATGGACCATCTGGATCAGCCTATTAAAATTAATTTATAACTTTGCAGAGTGAAAATTCGTTTGTTAGCTTAAATAAAGTTGCCAAAACTTTTTGTCGTGTCTTTGTTTTCTTACAGTTGTTTCTGTATAGCGGGCAGAGTGTTTCTACCTCCAAAAGGACCTTATTCAATAATGTTCCACTGATTTAGATTTACAAATCAAGTATTTATCTCCAAATAGTTACAACTGTTTCAACTTCAATTACATATTTGTTTACAAAGCTTCCTGAATTGACTCAATTCTACTTAAAACAATTATTTTTATTAAAAAAGGAGAAACTACTGTCCACAGCAAATTAAAAACTGAAAGTGGGCTGGGGATTTAGTTCAGTGGTTTTGCCGCCTGCTGCACAAGTGCAAGGACCTGAGCTCAATCCCCGGTACCAAAAAAAAAAAAAAAAAATTAAAAAAACAAACAAACAAACAAAAAACCCCCCAAAAAACCTGAATGTGTCACAGTCTCAGGTACTTTCCTTCCTAAATTAACAATATGAAAACTGGAGTCAGAAGACTGAAGTAGAAACACTCTGGCAACAGTGAGTTCTGATTTTCAAATCATCCAGTCCCTAAAGTCAACTAACCCCTTTAAGTCTCCATTTTCTTTATCTATAATTGGAAATCACATTATATCTAGCAATTTTACAGTGTTACTATGTGAATTAAACAAGTATGTTCATAGTAGGTGCTGAACAAATATTATCTCTCTTCTATGTTGTAGAACAATGTCATAAATGCAAGTAAATTAAAATTATTTTTACTGTTAATGGTGCACATTTTACCCAATCTTAATTTAAAATGAATAGACTGGCTGGAGGCTGTGGTACGCACATGTAATCCCAGCACTCTGGGAGGCTGAGGCAGGAGGAATGCAAGTTGGAACCCAACCTGGGGAACTTAGTGATTTAGCGAGACCCTCTCTCAAAAAAAATGTTAAAAGTAACTCAGTGCAAAGTTTCTAGGTTCAATTCCTTTAATAAAACATTAACAAAAATAGGTGGCACACCCTTATTCTCCGGCAACACTCACATACTTGTTTTTGTTTCCAATAAGGAAGATGTTAAAGGATGCTATAGGCAGGGAGAATGAAAGTATTTTGGCCAGTATTCTGGACACTTTAATATAAAAAAAGAAGCCAGGTGTGGTGGTGCACTCTTGTAATTTCAACACTTGGGAGCTGAGGCGGCCTGGGCTACATAATGAGTTCAAGGCCAGCCTGAACTACATAGTGAGACCCTGTCTCAAAATACCAATGAATCAATTAAAAAAAAAAAAGAAAGAGTGCATGGAGTGAACTTTTACAAGTAAAATGTGCTACTTTTCTGGAAATAAGGCAGATGTAATTTTTTAAACTAGTCAATAGTGGCCTCACTTATGCAGTGGAGCACACCTGCAATTCTAGCTGTTCTGGAAGCTGAGGCAGGAGGATCACAAGTTGGAGGCCAGCCTGGGTAACTTAGACCTTGTCTCAAAATAAAATTAAAAAGGACTGGGATATACCTCACTGGTAGAGTACTTGCCTAGCACAGGAGAAGGCCTGGGTTTGGTCCCCAGTACTGGAGGTGAGGTGTCTACTCCTACTAACACAAACAAAATAAAAGGAGCTAATTACAGGCAAATCTGTTTTGGTTATTATTATTTTTTGAAATGTATGAGCAATCTTAACAGGAAAATTAGGTTTTAGAGCCAACTATTCTACCATCTGTACTTAAGATGAACTTTAGTTATTTTTCCTGAAACAAGAAACCTTTTAAAAATTATTATTTTAATATTCACTACACGTAACCAACGACTGTCCTGCACTTTTGCATACAGGACACTTCTGAAACTACTGGGAAACAATGTTACCAGACGGAAGCCAGCCAGGGTCAGACCAACTGTACAGCATAGGACTCTGTTACTTTAAGCTACAATGTTTCAAGAATGGCAAATCGGGCGGGGATTTAGCTCAGTGGTTCTGCCACCTGCCTCACAAGCGCAAGGACCCGCGTTCCATCCCCGGTACCAAAAGAAAAAAAAGCATGGCAAATCAAGGGTTTCCTGTCTTTTGTTTTGCTGTTGGTAGCTTTTTATTTTTAAGTAAGTCTGAATTTCATACCTGTCTAAGTGAATTCTTCTCTGGTATTATCTTCCTAGGGGGTTCGCCATTATTACAGTCTTCTCTCTCTGAGGAATTCTGTGAAAGAAAGTAAGCTTTAATTCAGTTCTCATATCTTCAATCTTATTCTCCGGGAGTAAACTGAATTACATTTTTAATTCTGTAAGCTAAATCACCATGTATATTTATGCATTCATTCATCTGAAGACGTATATACATCCTGACATACACAAACATAAAGGAAAATGTAAGCCCATGCATATAAATGAATGCATGTCAGATATGAGTGGGAAGTGTTTCCTCTATGTTTACGTATCCCTCAGGAGATCATGGTAATTAGAAGTCAAATTCACCACCCTTTGACACAGGTTGACACTGGACACAAGAAAGTTCGAGCTCACACTTAGCTAATGACAACTTAGATTGTGATTATTGCCTTTTCTTTTAAGTAATTAGTTTGCAACTACTGCAAATTTTTGGGTGGTACAGATCTCCAACACTAGATCCTAAAAAATTTTCCTCTTCTTCTCCTCAGATTTGATTTTCCTTTCTTAAATTAAGGTAGCATAGTTCTTAGCATAAAACATTTCACCAGTAGTTAGGTTTAAGAATCCATTCCTTGTCACTATCACTTCAACTTGGCCGCTAGAAAACGCTAAACTGCCAATGAGATTTTTGTGTATTATGGAGAGTAAAAAAAAAGAATAATTAAAAGTTGAGCTTAAAAGTGCTAAAAATCTGCTAGTCAACATAATGTAGGGCCAGGGATTTAGCTCAATGGCACTGTGCCTGCCTGCCAAATGCAAGGTTCTCATTTTGATCCCCGGTACCAAAAGAAAAAAAGAAAAACAAAAAAAAGAAGAACATAATGTGAATCATTACCTGCAAAGCAAAATACAGAAAATCCAAATTACACATTATTTGGCTTCTAGTTATAATTATATTTCTAACATTAACATTTAAAAATTTCCTGGTGATATATTCATTGTGTTATAGTCATCACATTGTAATTGAGGAATTACTTCATTTTTAGATCCAGAAATTATTTCCTATGTGAGTTTACCTACATATTTTCATACAAGTATGAAATTACTCATTACTGTGTTTTAAACTTAAACATCAGTTAATACTTTCCTCGCCTATGTCAGATACTGTATTTAAAGATATGAAGATGAAAGTGCTCTATCACTTAGGCCCTTTGCACTGCGGCCAGCACTGCTTGCTGTGTGTCACCAGTTGTTGGCTTGGCAGACCAGGAGCCCAAAGCGCTCCTTGTGGTCAGAAATCTCACATGGGGTTTAACTTGGTATTTTACATCTGTGATGATCACCTTATGGTAAAGGTCCCTAAAATTAAGACAAAGAAGAAAAATATGCTAGATGACAAGAAAAGGGAGGAAACTCAACAACTTCAGAGTTCTAACTTCTTTTCCTCCCTTAATGACTATAAAACATGACAAATGAGTTAAAAATAACAAACATGAAAAAAGAAGAAGAATACTGTTACAGCTAGTTCTAGCTCTTTTTAGATCAACTCAACATTTCTACTCTGGGCCGTCCATCATGAGAAATCAAAACAAAAAACCCAAAGCTGTCGTTACATAAAACAGAGGTAGAAATATTAACAGGATATCAGGGGTAAGAAATAGGTACCCTTCTAACAGTGATGAGAAGATGCAGAGTGCCAGGGAAGGGTGGCTGGGAATGATGAAATAGCAATTCATCCCTAAGTGGTCACCTCAGTGGCTCTCAGAGGCTCTCCCATGTCACTAGGGACAGCTCACCAATAGTCACTCCTTGCAGCCTTATCTATGAGGAATCCAATAAACAGTGTTCTTAACTGCCTGGGTCAACAAGTTAAATTGTGTCTAATAAATTCTATTTGAGAGTACCTAGTTGATACAAGCAAGAATCATTTTTGGATGCTAAAATTAGCAGGTGAAAGTTTGACACCTGGCTGTACACTCTCAAAATATTTCTTCATAAGATATTTAATAGCTACAAAGGGAAAACAGTGACCTTACAGTGGAGAAATCTGGCAGACACCATCCTAACATTATGTGTCACCTGATATGATGTAATGAGAAGAAAATAGCATTCCTTCTAGGGTATCCTTGCCATAAACACAAAACCTAAATCGACTCATAAGAAAATATCAGAATAACCCAAAATGAAAATTACAAGTTACAAAATTATAAAATTACAAGACTGTTCTGAAGAAGAAGAAGATCAACAACAAAAGACAATGTTTTAGGTTAAAGCAAACCAAAGAGATACAACAATTTTGTGATTTAAGATTTTTTTTCCCCATAAAAAGGACTTATTGAGGCAACTGGAAAAAGATCTGAGCAACATCTGTAGATAACAACACTGTATCCATATTAAATTCCAGATTGTTTTCCCACTTTAAAAATTTACATACAGGAAAATTCACTCTTTTTGGTATATAGTTTTATGAGTTTTGACAAAAGTATACAATTGTATAACAACTACCATAATCAAAGTAGGAAACAATCCTAGCACTCCTAGACTCCCTTGTAATGTTCTTTTACAGTCAACACTCTCCCACCACCACTGAAAACCAGCGACTGTTTTAAGCCTAGTAATTTTGCTTTTTCCAGAATGTCATATAGATTGAATCATATAGCGTGCAAGCTTTTGTATCTGGTTTTGTTCACTTATCACAACATATCTGAGACCTATTCGTGTTGTTGAATAAGCTAGTATTTCTCTTTTATTGTAACATAGCATTCTACTGCAGGGGGACAGTATGCTTTATCCTTTCAATTTCCTGATTTGGATAGGTACACTGTAAATTACAAATTGCTCAGAAAAAATAATAAGAAAATGGATGTATAGCATTGTGCATGTATATATATAAACAAAATGTTAATATATTTGTACTTTCTAACATTGGTGAATCTATGTGAAGGGCATAAGGGTATATTCTTTGCACTACTGCTTAAACTTTTCTGTACATCTGAAATTATTTCAAAATAAATATTAAATTAAATAGTAAGTTAAATGTAGAATAACTTTTGTTAAGAAATGGGGAAAAGTCAGATAAGTAAAAGCTAAATCTTAGGGAGAAAATCTGCTTCAAATATAATTAAAGCATATTACATCTCACCACTTAATCGTAAGTCAACCCTAAGCAAACCTGGCTGCTGAGAATAACCCATTCCCAACACTGACTCGGAATGTTTCAACAGACTGTGGTTGTACCTCTAGAGTAACAACATTCTACAAACAGCAGAATCATATTGAAATACTTCTGAAAAAGATTCTATTATGTTACCTTTTACATTAACTGGAATAGTTATTTCTTAGCCTAGCTTACCTGCTAAGAATGAAAAGGGGCAGTTTGAGTCTCAGTGATACCTGCAAACAGAAGCTTTCAAGTTTTAACACCAGTGGACATGAATAACAGATGCTTGGTTAAAGCAAAGTCAAAAATGAAGTACTGCTCATCTGATGCCTGAGATGTCTGGGATGAATTTTGGATAAAATGTTGTCAGAAGTAACTGGGAATGAATTAAGAAAGAAAAAGTGATCACATAAAAAGTAATTCAGATGCTAAACTCAAAATCAATACACTTTTACCATTTAAATTTTCCTCCCAACTTTTTTTTATCCCAGATGTAAGTCCTCAGAGTTAGCTTTTGCTTATTTTTTTTCAACATATCTAATTTCCAGTCTAAAACTTTCCTTTGAATTGTATTTTTTAATAGTCTGACTGTATTTTTGCATTCCCAGACCCTCAACATCTCTAACGGTGCTATTAGTATTGAGATCACTCCCTGACACCCTTGCCTACTGTGCATCTGACACATGCTGGTATACACTTGTCAGAATCATTCTGAAAAGGTCACTTCCCTGCTCAAAAATCTTTTCTAGCTTCCCCACATATACAGTATAAACTCAAAATTCTTAAGAGTAGAGCAACCATAAACTGACCAATTCCAACACTCTATCAAAGTGTCCGTATTATTTATGTGACATTATTATTCACCAAAATAAGGACAACACTCTTGTCTGTGCTTTTGCTAACTCTATCCCTCCAGCCTTCTTTCCCAACTTCTGCATCCACTAAAATCCTCGTTCAAAAGTCAACTAAAATAATTTCTTTCCCAAGAATCCTATGCTTATCCCCTGCTTCTAGTCCTCAGTTAGAATTAATTTCCCTGAATTAACACTTCATTTCCAATTTGGCACTTTATGTCAGAAGTGTATATGAACACGCTTTCCATTCCCACTCTTCCTTCAGGGCAGGGCCAGTTCCTTTTTCACAGTCATATTCCAGTAACAACAGTAAATGAGGATAAGGTATGAGTTTCAAATTTTTGTTGAATGAATACTATTGTCAAATTAATCTTGCTTAAACACCACTAATGTAATGGTGATCTTTTCATCAAAAACTTTTAGTGGCAGGGCGGGGATTTAGCTCAGTGGCACCTCGCCAGCCTCTCAAGTGCAAGGTCCTGAGTTCGATCCCCGTATCAAAAAAAGAAAGAAAGAAAAGAAAACTTTTAGTGGCTCTTGGAATCTATGTATCAAAAACGAAGTTCATGCTTTGGTTTTCTGGGCCTTCCATAATTTTCTGTCATGTTACAGCCCAGTTACTTCTCCCAACATATATTTTCTGCCCTAGTTAACCAAGTCTCTCCATAAGCCTCATAAACACGTGATCTTATCTTGATACTTGCAGTCTGGAAAGACCCTTAATTCCAGCCTAGTTCACTTGACAATTACAAACACAGGAAGATCACTTCATCTAATCAAGTCCCATACAGCCTTAAAATAAGGTTCAAATGCCACCCTCTTTAAGAAACCATGCAATTACTCCATCTTACTCTACTGGAAATTCCTTAACATTTCTATCTTGATTCACACAATCTGGCACTTAATTAGATACAGTTTTGCACTGTTAACTCTAAATTAACCAGTAAGAAGAAAACCTTCTTGAGAAAGGTCTTGTAGCTCCCTCTACCTGCCAACACATTACATTCTATACAAATAATAGATGCTCAATAAATAATTCAAATCCTACATCCACACTGTCCAGTTAGCTTAAAAGTGGTTTCCAGGACAGCAGAGAAACTTCAGGAATAGCCTAAAACTACAGTCCTACTGTCCCACACCAATAACGCCAGCATGATCATTCAAAGTGGGAGTTAGTAAGCTCAAGCTTTGAAGCATATTTTTTCAAATAGTTTTACTGGTACACAAGCACACCCATTCATCTACCTTTTATCTAAGGCTGCTTTCACCTTACATTAGCCAAGATAAGCAGTCGTAACAGAGAGTCTATAGCCCACAGGCTCTCAAATGCTTATTATTTGGCCCCTTTGTAGAAAAACATTGTTAACTCTTGACTCATGAGGAAAAGTTCTTCTGTGGCTAACCAGAGCATTCCTAACTTTCCAGAGGTTTTGTTTTGTTGTGTTGTGTTGTGTTTTTTGGTTTTGTTTTTGGCCCAAACAAGAAGTAAAGATGTTTTGATGGCAGCACACAGCAGGGTCACAGCTGGTGTAATATTCTCCAAGACTCAGTAAATGGTGTATTTACTGTTATCAGTTATCTGTTTGAACACACAATTCCTGATGTCATGGATAATTAGGAGTTGACTCTATAATCACAGGAAATCTAAATTACTCAGTGACCGAAAGTTAAAGCACTCATAATGACCTACAAGCAATCTTAGTAGGTATTTTATTCAAGGTTGGATGGTGCAAGTCTGAGCCAGCTTGTGCTGAATAGCACGCCTGTTATAAGTAAGTAAACTACCATTTACAAGACTAGAAGTAACATTTCCACCTGTCACAGCCTTCACTGGGGAGAACCCAACGGGCTCTAGAACTGGGGTGATCACGTCACTTTAGCAGAGCAAGTGACTTGCGTTGGATCATAACTGAGTTTTAACCCGTGTGAAAAGTGGATCAGCAGGCAGAATGGCAAATACTGAGGCCAATTTCTGGTAACTAGCTGCAGACATCATATAGTTCCCTTTCCTGCCAAGTTGGTAACTAGCGTTTTCCCCCCAATAACTTGTTATGTGGCTTGGAGCTAATTATAGCCTCCAAATACACATGATTTGCAATTTACAAAAACTGTGTTTTGTTTTGTTTTAAGATGAGGTCTTGCTTTGTAGCCCAGGCTGGCCTTGAACTCACAGCGATCCTCCTGACTCAGCCGCCCGAGTGCTGGGATTACAGGTGTGCACCACCACGTCCTGCTGATTTATTAAAATAGGAACAATTATTCTTTTAGACGGTTAAAAGATAATTTAGTCACATGCATAAAATTATTCAAACTCCATAAAGTGACAAAAACTGGGTGTTTAAATACATTTTAATTAATCCTTCTAGGACACGAAGGGGAAAGCTGAGGTTATTTAAGTTTAGAAGCTGATTAAAGAATCTCACTACTCAAGAACCAAGGAAGACCCGAAGTACATATATGTCCTCATAACATAATGATCTCCGATATATTTTCATTCACTGTTTTCTCCAGCACATCATTTCACATAATTAAACCACAACACACCGAAGTCTCGTACAGCCCTACACTTCAACAGGCTCAACAATTTAATCTTTCAAGGAGTGCTACTACTTAGTAATGCAGTATACCAACCTAAGCACCGTGCTAGAAACCAGTCAAAATGAAAGCACTCACTGGGACAAGCAAACAGGACTTTCATTAGTACTGCCTTACTCCCTGTGATAGGAGTCAAAAAACTGCCAAGGAGGTTTTTTTCTCCTTCTGATACATGGCCTGACACTAATTATAAAACATTACAGATTCGGCCTTTCTCAAAATGCAAAGGGATTGTGTGTATCTGCAAAGAACAACTATTTTTTATGCTTCCAAATTCTTAATCCTGTTTGGAGCTGTCAGTGGGGGTTAATGGAAGCCTTGGATAGGAGAATTCCAATCTGGTTGGCAGATGGATAGGTTGGTTATAGCTGCATAACTATGTCTTGCCTGCAGGCACAATTCAGAACACTGTTAAAGCAATATAAAGTCTCTGTCAAGCTGAACCATTTGGATCAGTAGCAAGGAGAAATAATAATAAAAAAGAAGTTCATTTCTGGGCCTTGTGCATTTATGCTAGTATGCAGAAACTGATTAATTGTCATAGTGTGCTGGTCCTCTATACCTCAGATTTCTACTTCTGGAGGAGATTTTGCATGCTAATATAATCATTCTCCCTCTTGAGACATTAGCAAATAATCAAATGAAAAACAGGATCATAATTTACTGAGATTCGAGCAATTCTCTATGCAAATTTGACTTGTTATTGCTGCTGCCTCGTTAATCTGAATGCCTTTGACAAACTCCTTTGATTTATGAACTCATGACAACTCCAATGTGTATATATTTTGCTAGATTGACATTATCATTAAGAGTGGGTGGACTGAGCTCACATGAATGGCTGATTTTACTCGCTGGTGTCTGCTGCTCAACAGCTGAGCATCTCCTCCTCACAAAGCCCCTGAGCGGCAGGCTCTTCTCATCTTCTCATCCATTCATCATCTCGATGTTAATTGGCCCAGGCTTTAAGCAAATTTTCAACACGATTTAAAGGCACGATGACACTGATTACTGACCCTCTGCCATACGGTGCCTATTGATTAACCTGACAGAGATGATGAGCTTGAGGGAAACTAGGTGTGTGGGGATCTCGGGGGAAAATGTATTGTCTATGCAGGCAAACACTTGTCATTACCTCACAAGCACAAAATTTGCACAGCACAAAATCTTAAAACACACTACTGCTTTAACACCTACAGCTACCACAGAAAGTGCTTTCTGTGTTCAGAGATACTACAGGTATGCTATGTCAAAGCACATGACTCTGATGGCTGTCTTTCAAACCAATTATGTTTGTGCTGGCTGATGTATATAATGTATTTTAGTTAAACTAGAAGAAAGTACTGGGTAGCCTGGTACTGTTACATCATCAGAAAACTACAAGGATGGGGAAACAAACTAAATTCTTCAAAACAGACAAGAAAAGGAAGGATTAAAATCATCTGCTGCCATCCTATTTCTATAAACAAGCTCCCATTCTAACTACTTTTAAAAGAAGAGATACTGTCAAAGAGAAAGAAAATGTCCATTGGATTTTACAAATTTTGCTTTCTGTTCTTTTAATACTGTTACCTGATTCTAAATGCCGAACTATTCACAATGCAGAAATTACCGAGTATTTTTATATAAAGCAAAATAAGAATAAGTCTAACGAACATACTCCCTTAAATTCTTTACTTGCCCATATTCAATAATATAACACAAACCCTTTAGAGAAATTGTGCAAGATCTGATGTTAAGCTTCATAGAATCTATCTAAATGCTTCATTATTAAGAGAAGAAAATACTGTATGAAAGTTCATAATTGATAGTTACTGAGCACATAGATCAGTAACAAAAATCTGCCTTAAGATATTCCTAGCTGCGCAAATTTCTATAAGCAAAGTCATGCAACACACCATCAGGGATCAGACAAAAACCACCCTTAGATAGGGACGGTTATTATTTAAAACAAAGCCAACAACATATCCTCCCTCTGGCCACACATATCACCTTGTTTACTTACGAGTCCTTGGGGGACAGCCAATATACAATTTTATACACGGAGATTTTGGAGCAACACTAACAGTTATTTCAAAGCTAAAATAATAGAAAACAGAACAAACAGCCCAGCTGTAGTGCCTATTACAGTGACATGGGCTGTTAATGTAAGAGATCAAATGTTTTTCAAGTCAAACAGCATTGGTGCCTGTTATACTGGAACATGCAGCTTACTCCCTAAAAGCCTGCCTCCTGCTCTTTTAAGATAAACAAGCTCAACTAAGCACTGAGATGCTCTGATAAGAAGACTACAGATGAACTCCACCAGGGAGTGACAAAGCCAGGGCATAAATGAGCAGTGCTGCCTTGGTCAACTTTCAAGTCACTGAAAGCATCACAGTAAACCATTTTAATATTTTTCCATTAAAAATCTAGCTATAGAACCTAAGTTTTCAGCAGGACATTTGGGGATCCCCTCCCTACAAAATAGCTAAAACAGTTGTCTGTTTTGTGAAGAGATATTACACAGCTGTCTGAACATACTCACCTTTGTGACTTCTTAATCAATGGTCTGAACATCAATTTAGCAATGACTTGGGAGTATATGAAAGAGTTTATAATTATGTTAATATCCTCCACAGCAGAAGCAATAGTCCATTTAAACTAAAGGTTTTTTGGCTTGAAAGCCATAAATCTAAAACAAACAAAACTTTACACCTTACCCTTTCAAATATGCATTTTTTTTACATTTTATTCTGCTTAACATGACAATGCAGTCACTAAACCACATTTATTTATAACAAAGTGGCTTAATATTTAAAAATCCCAACTAGGGGCCTAGGGATGTAGCTCAGTGGTGCCATGTTGCCTGGCAAGCACAAGGTTCTGAGTTCCATCCCCAGTACTGGGGGAGTGGCAGGGGGAATCCCAAATAGGCTTGAAAAGTAGACATCTCTGTATCACTTCTCAGAGCAACAGAATTTCATATATATGTTTACAGCGGTTTAACTATAACAATGCAGAATGCTAAAGTAAAATGAATTTAAATTTACCATGGGGATTTGGGATAGAAAGGCTTCCATTAAAAAAGCCAAGCATTGGGCCAGGGATTTAGCTCAGTGGTTTCACCACCTACTGTGCAAGGACCCGAGTTCAATACCCAGTACCAAAAAAAAGAAAAAAAAAGCCAAGCATACTTATCATGTGAACAAAAACAAAACTAACTTAAATTATTTTGCTTACCTTAAATCTACATGAATCTTTTTTTTTTTTTTTGGTACCAGAGATTGAACTCAGGACCTTGCACTTGCAAGGCAGGCGCCAGAACCACTGAGCTAAATCCCCACCCCAAATCTACATGAATCTTAAAGAATGTTGTTCTCCTTCAAGTTATCATCACCCCTCATTATATTTAGGACAGATCCTTCCCTATCATTATTTTTTCTTTTTGCTGTCATATTTATAAATAATATTTCATCCAGGGATTCTCCTATAGCTCTGTGTAAGTTAAGAGGCAAACATTTGCTTCTACTAATAAGAACATCTGGTTATTTTTGTAACTGAAAGACATCTGCATTATGTTTTGATTTCTCAAAACTGAGTTGAGAACTATAGAACCCTTAGGATGTGCACCAAAATGCTTTCTAATGAATTGCTATTTCCTTCATTCTTTTTTTTTTTTTCCTGCAGTCCACAGCTCTATTGGAATTTCCTTTCTGGCCAAGCTCAAAATGTTTTAAATCATTCTGCTGGGCTCTTTGCTTTTGGTTCTCAATGTAAAGCCAGCTACAAGCCCCCAATTTCTTTCATTCTTGTTCCTGAGTTGTCTTGTTTTTTTTACATATCATCCTTGTTTTGGAAGGAAAATACCATTTTATTACAATTTAACAACATTTTGAAAGAAATTTAAGGTTTCTTTAACTTGGTAAACTGTTTTTATGATCAAATGGAAATAAACTATCCCAACTAAGTAAGTATATTTCCGAAAACCAGACCAGACCAGGTTAAGATTTGTGTTTAGGTATATATTTCTACTGTGAACTGCCCCCTTACTTAATCATTCTTTTACATTCTCCTTATTAAGAAGTGTTATTCTATTATGTTATTATTATCCTGTGCTCTTTCCCACTAATTATACAGATTCTTAACATCTTTTTGGGTCGTTAAAATTACAAATATCAGGGCTGGGGATTCAGCTCAGTGGTTTCACTGACTGCTGCGCAAGCACAAAGACCCGAGTTCAATCCCCGGTACCAAAAAAAAAAAATTACAAATACCATTCCCCTCACTGATTTTTGTAAATTTCTACATATGCTAGCATAGGTGTTGAAGGGTATGCTGTACAGAACGGGTATAGGGTGAACACTTGTAATTCCAGCTACCTGGAGGCAGAGGCTGAGGAGTAGCCTGCTCCACCTAGATTTTCTCTCAAAGTAAAGCAGAAGGGCTGGCGCGATAGTGTGGTGGTGGATCACCCCAGGTCTGATCCACAGTGAGACACACACACACACACACACACACACACACACACACACACACCACAAAAACAAAAGAATGAGGATCTATTTTAAAACAATAAGCCATGCACACACTATAAAATTCCCACTATCCTCTTAAAATACTAAGTAGACTAATATATTCCTTATTCAGGACACTGGAGTTTAACATCTTAACTTTTGTTTTTACTGTAAATCCTGCTATCTTATTTTCTTTTCATCTCCGCTACAAAAGTCAAAAAAACTAAAATGAGATAAATTACATTTTTAAACAGAAAACAATGAATATAACTTCTATTGCCTGCATTCTGTAGGTCTCCAAGACACTAAGATAGCACTGGCCTAAATAATTTAAAATTTAAGTGATAAGCCTTCTATTTCTGCAAAGTCAAAGGTTACACCCAGCAATTCATGTCTGCCAATTTTTCATCTGTTATTACCAAACAACAAAATGAAAATAAGCCCAAAACAGGCCGGGGGATTTAGCTCAGTGGTGCTGCCACAAGTGTAAGATCCAGAGTTCAACCCCCAGTACCGGGAAAAAAAAAAAAATTCACACCTTGTAGATGTTATTTGGGAAGATGGACTAATTTTATTGCCCCAGGAATAAACAATCTTGATATAAGATTTTTGTTGCTTAAAACAATTTTTGATGAGTAACAGATTTTAAGATTTTTCTTTTTCTCCAGTAGAGAAATTTTTTTTTCTGTAACAGTGCAAATAGTTTCTTCTTTTAAAAGAGTATGTTTGTACACTATTTTTTTTTCTTTCTCCCCCCACCTCTAGTACTGAGTATGGTATGCTCTCTGAGCTACAGTCCCAGTACTTTTATTTTTTGAAATTGAGTCTTGCTAAATTGCCCAGGCTGGCCTCAAACTTGTGATCCTCTTGCCTTGGCTTCTTGGGATTACAGGTATGCACAACTGTAACTGGCAGTTTGTGTATTACTCTAAGAAAATTCTTTTTTCTGGAGACAGGTCTTTCTATGCAGTTCAGACTGGCTTTGAACTATGTATCCCAGGCCGGGCTTGAACTTGCTGCGATCCTCCCTGGCTCAGCCTCCCGAGTGCTAGGATTATAGGCATATGCCACCACCACGTATGGCTTAAGAAAATTATTATCTTAGGCCTATAGCATTGTAATTTTGGAATCCTAGGGAATAACTGTATACCTTCATCTTCCATTTTATTAACCACATAGAATTTAACTTTTCTGATATCCTACAATTAGTTTATGCTATCATTATTTTGACACTATAACTGCCCACCATCTAAAGAATCATAAGAGGGGCCGGGGATTTAGCTCAGTGGTTTCCACCGCCTGCTGCGCAAGGGCAAGGACCCGAGTTCAATCCCCGGTACCAAATAAACAAAAAACAACAAAAAAAGAATCACAAGAAACTTACATTTTACTCTCTTAAAATTATAAGTCACTACAATTATCAAAAGCAAGTTTCACTATCATTTAGTAGGAGTAAAACATTTTCTTTGGAAATATTAATGATGCTTTGTTGATTACAGAAAACAATAAGTGAGGAACAACGTTCCTGAATTCTTTCATCTTTATCACCACCTCAATTTTAAAGTGGTTATTTAATGATCATTTTAGCATTGAAGTGAAAAGCTGCTAATTTTAATGATTTTTAATAAAAATCTGTTATTAGCTATCATCAATAGCATTTCATTGTGTTTTGTGGGATTAAAAAAAACTACTAACTTCTGGGTTTGACAATGGATGATTGGTGTGACAGATAATAAACGTTAATTTTAATACCACTGTGCTTATTCTTGCAGTACAGGAGTTGTGAATTTCAAAATGGCCAATTCTGGTATTAGTCTGTCCTGCTAAAATTCCCTCTTGTGGAAAGCAGTGTATGTCTTTTGTCCCTGTAGAGAATAAAAAATGGTTGACTTCAAAACCAGTTGCTATTGGGACTGTTGTACAAAGGACATGCTGGGTAGTGGTCAGTAAAGAAAGCAGTCATTTCTAAATGCCAGTGGTTCCCAACATCTCCTTTCCTTTTGAGTGGAATGACATCTGGGAGCACTGACTGGTGGGTCACTCGACCCACAAGGACCCACGAAAGGTTTCAGGAATAACAAAGGTCATGTAATTGTCAAAAGAGCATTAGCCATTCAATCATAATGGATAATTAAATGACCTACATGGTTCCTGAAATAGCAGCTCTATATTTGGCCTACTGCTTGCGTCCCTCAAGATAAGCTACTCGTCTGGTCTGCCTTGACCTGCCAAAGTCCAGCCTGCACCCTAAAAGTAGCTGCGTGCTGCTACTGCTTTGTAACCACCCCACCCCCACACCCGCAGCCATGCCTCAGACCATGCTTCCAAGAGGACACACAGTTTAAAAACCAATCTTGTATCCTTCTCCCTCTTGTGCTCTCTGGAATACAAATAAATACAACAAAGAAAAAAACTTACAAAATTCCTGGTTTAGATCTTCAGGGGATAGAAGAAACATAAGAACTATACAGAAGGAAAAGTTACAATTTTTAAGAAGTTTTGTTTATATGCCTTCAAAAATTTTACATATGATTATAAAACTAGGGATTTTTTTGAGTGTGGGGGGAGTAAGTCATTAAAACTCCAACTGCCTAGACTGCATTTTTGATGGTGTGGGTTTTTAGACTCTTTCCTGGCCTAGTTTTTAGTCCCAACAGAAAGCAAACTGTCTCAACAAAATAAAATACACATGGCATCTCAGTTGTTTATACAACAGCAGTAGCAAAAGGAGTAATAATCTCACTTCAAATTTTCATCTCTCTGAATAATAGTTCAACAGTTTCACTACATTACTTGATTAGACGATACAACCAAATAGCAACCAGCTGCATGTAATAACAAAAATCCTAGAGAATTTGCTTCTTTAGGAGGAAAAGCTCTGCCTGTGGCTCTAGATGTAGAGTAGCAGCATATCTAGCAAACCCTACAGAAAGAGGCAAGGGACTGGGATGTGAGGAAAAAAGAGCTCACATTTAGAATACCTTGGAGACCAGTAGGATTTTTCCGTTTCCACAGGAAATTATGTAGCTGGAGGCTACCAACCTACCCTCATCTCTTACTAGTACATGAATGGTTTATTAAACCTAGAACATATCTGTTTTAGTTAACTTCTGGGGGGGGGGGGTCAGAGGGGGAGAAGAGAACAAAATGTACTTAAATGCTGAATTTTTTCTCCAGGCTGAATGCCTTTCATCCAGTAAGACATTCAAAGCAGTGACCCAGCAAATGGACTGAAAAAGCAATCTTCCGTCCCAGTGCCACATTATCATTCCTATTCAGTATTCTCCATGAGATATCTCAATCAGCTGTGTGTAAGTGACAACGCAGCCCATTGCTGGGTTAATTAAACATTTGACTTTAACACCCTCCCCATCATTAAGCAAATAAAAACAGATAATTCAAACTGCACTTCATCCTCAGGGTACACAACACACATGTCAAAATTAAGAGAGTCCAAGGCCTCTGGGGAATTCTGTAGGGGCTATAATCAGTTTAAATCTTATCTGGTTTATCAATTATTCTATTGATTAAACCAAAGTGATTATACACAACTCCTCTGCCACATGGGATTGATGTAACAGAGCAAGAAAATAACTCCAGGAGGTTCCAAAATGATTTAAAAAGAGACCAACAGACAAACCAATAAGAGTCGATTATTACATACCAGTGATCCATATACTGAAGAGTTGATTCTTAGTTTCAGGCGGGTAAAGTGAACTGTTTCCAATCACCATGTCTCTCTGTTAAACCTTACAGCTGGCTTGAGTAAATTTATGTTGTGGAAGATCAACATATTTTCTACTGATTTAAACAGAAGCTAGCACATTCAGCAGTTGAGCTATATTTTATAGATACTGACCCTTAGCTCTAACAAAGAGAAACTGAAATATGGACAACTAAATTTTTTTCCAATTTTCTTACCTATGTGTATGTGACCAATAACATGCAGGAATAGGAGGAATACATTGGAGAGCTGATTCTCCTATTCCAGTTCCAAACCACAATATGCCTGAAAAACAGAACCTAAGAAATCAGAAAGACTTTACCACAGATACACCGTCATGACTCCTTTTATTAACTAACTAAAAGGGCAAGTATATTCAAAACTGTTAACACTGAAAATACAAAGCTGTATTTTCAAATGAAATGGTAATATTGAAATCCTAGCATATAGTTTGTACCAGCCACAATTTAGACGCCCTCTTGCCCAATTCGCTGTGTAATACCCTTCAAGTGTGTAGGACCCTTATCATCTCAACGCCATGCATACATATCTATGCATACTGATCTTTTTTACAATCAGGAGGGGGCTGGGGATTTAGCTCAGTGGTTCTGGCGCCTGCCTTGCAAGTGCAAGGTCCCGAGTTCAATCCCCCAGTACCAAAAAATTAAAATAAAATAAAAAATAAATAAAAAGAGGAGGGGACTTACACTCTGCACCTGAATCTGTGTACCCCTAGCCATGCTCTTCAGAAAGGAAATCTGTCACTGCTCTGTTGGCACTACATGTGCCTTCCACCATAATTTAACTTAGCTACTTCAGATTTTTTGCTTTCAGGAAGACTAAGAACACTGCATTAGCATGCTGTATTCTACATTCACCACCAGAAATACTGAGGGTGCTATTTGTAATTGTATTCTTTTTAAGAGGTTTGTTCTCTGCAGCTGTTTTCTGCTTGCAGTGTATTTTGTGTAATCAGCACATCATCATAAATACATTGGCTGTTCCCCTGAGGGTAGCTGTCAGTGTTTAATTTACAGAACAACCTGGCCAATGTGAATTTTAACACTACAGCACTATGGCAAGGAGTTACCACATTCTGTGAAAAACAGGTTTCTATGAATTTTTATACCCAGAGCTGGTCCCAGGACAATTTGGGTTTTAGAAACAGACTGTTTAAAGAAGCAGATCTGTACCTTGTATGCAGTAGACTCTTTCCCACTGATAGCCTTAGAAGAAGCCCCAAACCCTCTAACCCCAAGTGGGTACTACCCATAGTTCCACACAAGAACTGAAAATCTATGTCTGGTAGGAGGCACTGTTAACAAATGTTACCTGCCTCTCTTTAAGCTATATTTGTAGAACTACCAAAAACACCATTGCTCCCTTAGATGGTGTAAAGGCAGAAGAAAAAACTGTTTAAGAGACAAAGTATTTTAAAACACTTGAATCACTCTTTTCTGCTGAAATGAGCTACATCTGATATGAATATAGTACTTCCCTAGGGCTGCTATTAAACCAAATCGCAATCTCAATGGGAGGGGGGTTGAAAGTTATTAACAGTAGTGTATCCACCCCAAATGATGCACAGTGGCTGGCACATGGGTTTAAATAAATGTCTAATGAATAAGTAAAAGTTACTTGAGGGCAGTGTCTGAATCTTATTCATGCTCAATATTTTGTATAGTACCTTCTGTATACTAAATGGTATACAGAGGGTACTCAGAAGTGAATGGAGTTGTGGCTAGTGATGAAAGGCCTCATTATTCATAAAGCTTTAGATCTACATGCTATCAAAGCCATTTTCTAGCTCACTAAAATGTTCTCAAAGGCCTGTATAAAAAGTTCACATCCTATTTTTGTCATTTTAATGACAGCTACTTGTACAAGAAACCTAAGTAGTTCCTACTTCCAGTACTGGGGACTGCACCCAGGACCTTTACCCGGGTGGCCCCAGGACACCCCCAGCCCTTTTAAAGACAAGGTCACATTACATCGCCCAGTTGTCCAGGCTGGGCGTGAACTTGTGGTCATCCTGCCTCAGACCACCAGAATGCTGGGATCACAGGCGTGCGCCACAACATCTGGATGAAGCTCAATCTTACAATAAACAAACTTGCCTATAAAATACTGATCTTTTCAAACATTTTAATCATGAAAATGACTGATTAAAACTTTTTTATGCTTTATACTTGTTTGATTTGATAAAACTGAAGGAGTTCATTTTAAATTATCTCTTTTCTATTATTGACATAGTAGTCTATACACACATATATGTTCCATAAATCAAGTGATTATACAGATGTATTTTTTAGTTAAGGTCTATTTTACAAGTTAGAATGCCTAGAGTCAAATGAATCAAAATAGTTCATGCTGGATTTGTTCTCAGTGTATTTGCTTTTAATGTTGTACAGAATTATATTTTTTCTATAATAATTTTTCATATTCTGTAAGCATAATCATATACATTAGATCTCACAACTTCTTTAAACTGACTGACCTCAATATTTCTGACAACCAGAAAGGTCTATTTAGGAACACAAGTAAACTCTCTTATCATTCATCCTCTCTATTATACCATACATTTAAGAGAGTTACACATTTTTTTTCTTTTTGGTACCGGGGATCGAACTCAGGACCTTGCGCTGGAACCACTGGGCGAGATCCCCGGCCCTTATACCATACATTTAAAAAATGAGTTCCTGGGCTGGGGATTTAGCTCAGTGGTTTCGCCACCTGCTGCAAAAGTGCAAGGACCTGACTTCGATCTCCGGTACCAAAAAAAAAAAAAAAAGTGAGTTCCTTTTTACATTTATGTCATGTGAAAGGAAAAATAAGAAAGAACATGATTGTTATCTTTTTTTTTTTTTTTTTTGCAGTCCTGGGGATTGAACTCAGGGCCACTCTACCAGCTAGGTCCATTTTTTATTCTGAGACAGGGTCTCAGTAAGTTGCCCAGACTGGCCTTCACCTGTGACCTTCTTGTCTCAGCCTCCTGAGTAGCTGGGATTTACAGGTGTGCACCACTGCCCCAGCTCCATTATCAATTTTTATTTTTTCAACAATTAAAGGTTAGAAATTTTTACTTCTGTTGAATATTTGCAACTTAGTACTTCAAAAAAAAACCCCTTTATACCTAAAAAACCTTTTAACTTTTAATGAAGAAATTTATCACTTTCTTTTTCAGTTTAGAAATACATCCCAGAACCTTTTGAACTAAATCAGATGGGGTTAGACTGAGGTCACGCTGTATCAGATGACTGCATTCCCTTCTTCAGAGACCATGGAGTAGTTCCATGGGCTGCCATTAGATAGCAGCACAGTACACACCATCAGTCATGTCTCTTACAATCTCTCCCATTAAGCTTGGAATGATGTTACACACACACACACACACACACACACACACACACACACACACAGATTCTAATTCAATTAGTGCAGTCGGCAACTCCAGAAAAGAGTAATTCAATTAGTGCATTGTGGAGCTCCACAATACCTCTAAGCAGATGTTCACCATTTTCAGGAACTGGAGCTAGGTATAAAATACCTGTACCACTCAGCTATGCCACTACTTTACGTCATTTGTCAAAGTGCTTACATGTGTTTTTCTGGCTTCAAAGAAAAGGTAAGGAGACAAATCCCAGGCTAAGTTCCTAGAGATTTTTTTCCATCATCCGCATCAAAGAAGTATGTGCAATTTCAGGCTGCAGTAAATAAACGACATTATGCAAATTATGTTCAAACAAAATGTATCTATATTGTATTTTACACTAGTACACAATTTATTACTGGCACTTTATGTCCAAGAAAGTGATACAGAGGATCAAACCTAAGCCTTCCACATGCCTGGACAGAGCTTTGCTACTGAGCTGTATCTCTAGCCCTATTGCTCATTTTTTGCAGTGCTGCCACTAGTTAATGCATGCCATACTGTAGTAAGGACAGGTTCTTGGTCAGATGTGTTCACAAGAAAGGACAACTAGTGTGAGGTATGGTGCCATACACCTGCAGTCTGAACACTCCGGAGACTGAGGCAGGAAGATCACCGAGAGTTCAAGGCCAGGCTGGGCTACACAGTGAGTTCAAGGCCAGTCTGAACTGCGTAGTGAGACCCTGTCTCAAAAAAAAAAAGACAGGGGCCGGGGATTTAGCTCAGTGGTTTCGCCACCTGCCTCGCAAGTGCAAGGTCCGGAGTTCAATCCCCGGTACCAAAAAAAAGACAATGAGAATGAGAGCACCAAAAATAAGAGGTTATAATGGTAGAAGTGATTACTGATGTTTTCCAAACACTAAGCAAACCAGAACATTTAATTTTGGGGAACAGATGATATAAGAAACGTGCTGGCTACCTTTGAACACAAATCCAATCATTCTTCAGTATTGGAAGCATGGTTCTGGCACACCCCTGACTCCAGCAGATACCAAAATCCACAGATGCTCAAATATCTTACAAAATGCCAGAGCATTTGTACATAACCTCTGCATATCCTCTTACATACTGCACTTTAAATTGTGTCTAGACTACCTATGATACATAATAGAATGTAAACAGCACAACATAATATTTAATATTTTCCAATTCTATATTAAATATATATCAATTATATAATTATAATTAATATTTTCCAGTTATTTTCCAATATTAAATATAAATATTTCCCAATATTAAATAGCTATTTAAGGAGTAACAAAAAGGAAAAAAGTCTGTTACATGTTCAGTGCATGTTAACTACATGTCAGGTCTGCAAATGCCTGAACCGTAAAGTGTGGAACCCACAGATAAAGATGGCCAGCTGTACCAACTGTATATGAAAAAGAGAACAATTATTTTATAATACTATATAAGGCAAGAGTTAGAATCAGTGGGTAAATAAAAGTTTGGCTCTTTCTTGATGGAAATCTTTCTAACAGAAGCAAGAAAAAAAGAAACTAAGATACCTGAAGCTGTTGACCTCGCCAAGAGTAGTAGGGCTGAGTACAGATTAGATGATCCCCCTTCCAATGCTGAAAGTTCATGCTTCTATAAAGACACTAAGTCTCCCTGTGTTGTTCAGGCTGGCCTTGAACTCACTACATACCCCAGGCTGGCCTCCAGCTCACAGCGATCCTCCTAACTCAGCCTCCTGATCCTCCTCCTAACTCAGCCTCCTGATTGCTGAAATTACAGACATGCACCACCACACCCAGCAAGATGCTGGTTTTTGCTCAGGAGGCAAGGGTGGGGTTTAAGTAATAAAGCCCATTATGCAGGTGTGACTATACAAAAGCTCGAAGACTGTGAGGCATTTTCCACACAGTTGATGCATCAGTAATGTACCAAGAGAAAAAGAAATTTTGTAGTTTCTTGGTACTAGATTTAGGAGATTCCATAAATACACATATTTCTAATCTCATTTCTTATATAAACCCTTGCATTCCTCTTATTATTACAAGGTTGAAAAGAATGTCTTGTTTTCATTCATTTTCTGGAAATCAGCCAAAGAGAAATCAATTTCCAGAAGAATGGTTTTTGAAAACTGCCCCACAGAGTCAAGGCAGTGGGTTCTTATAGCTCACATGCAAATGCACATCAATATTTAGGCATCAAAACTACAGAGTACTACTTAAAAACAACAGTAACTAGTTCTTAACATAGCTTCCCTCTTACTTTCTGAACATTACATTTTTAAGAGAGGACATAATTCTGGCTATAAGAGAGCAAACCTTTATTTTACAAATACTATCTCCTCTCCTTTCAGGATCTTCTCAAAGTAGGTAGGAATTAAGAAATGCCACGGATGACTGAAACGGTTTTCCCAGTGCATGTCACTAGGTATTCACGACAGACAGCAGTTCTTGCAACTGGCACAGGTGAGGGCTAAATTAGTTATCTTTCAAATCATCTGTAAGAGCAAACTGAAATACTTTCAACAAAAACTCTTTTTCGTACTCTAGAAGAATTACAGTAGGTCATTCTCTGTTAAAATGTTACAGGTGTGGTGGCACACACCAGTAACCCCATCACTGAGGCTGAGACAGGAAGATCCTAAGGCCAGGCTGGGCAACTTAGACACTGTCTCAAAACTTTAAAATACATAAAGGGGCCAGGAGTACAGTTCAGTGATAGAGGGCCCTTGGGTTCAATCCTCAATACTGCAAAACAAAAAAAAAGGAAAAAAACCCACAACTTTATATGAAGATAAAAGAATATCAATAGCGCTGGATTTGTTGTTGTTTTGTGTTGTTTTTATAGCACTGGGGATTGAACTCTGGGCCTTTGCACTGAGCCACATCGCCAGCCCTTCAAGACAGGATCTTGCTAAAATGCCCAGACTGAGCTCATACTCACAATCCTCCTGCCCCAACCTTCCAGAGTACTGCAGTTAGTGTGTGCCACCACACCTGTCTAAATATTTGTTGTTTAAAACGTATTACAACTTAAAACAAGCAATAGAAACCTCATTCTCCCCCTCCCCCCGGTACTGGGGATTGATCCCAGAAACTTGTGAATACTAAGCAACCACTGTACTCTACTACTGAGCTAAATCCCTGGCCCTCTCCAGCTCTTTTTATTTCTTTTCTTTTGTTTTTTAAAAAGACAGAGTCCCCAGGCAGGCCCGTCTTGTGATGTTCCTTCCTCAGCTTCCTGACCAGCTAGGATTACAGATATGCACCACCACGCCCAGCCTAGAAACCTCATTCTATTACTAAAAAATATGTTCCAAGAAATGTGACAGCTTTTAGAAAAAAACTGTTTCTATTCATGTGTCATCAAGCTGTACTAAAACAAGCATAATAGTTTTTCCATATTATCTATTCATGTCCTTCTTACTAGAAATACAAATTTTGCTTACTTAAAAAACATTTTTCTTGAGCTAGGGATTTAGCTCAGTGGTTCTGCCGGCTGCCTCCAAAGCGCAAGGATCAGAGTTCGATCCCCGGTACCCCCCCACCCCAAATTTTATTTTCTTGCTACAATTTTAGTTTTTCACAATTTGACCACTTGTCAAAGGCACCAGATAATTAGAGTATTAAGTTAAATCAAGCCAGGTGTGTGGTGGCGCACATCTGTAATCCCAGCACTCAGGAGGCTGAGGCAGAAGGATTGCATCGAGTTTGAGGCCAGCCTGAGCTGCATAATGAGACCCTATCTCAAACAAAACAAAACAAGAGTAAAGTCAGACTGGGTTGTTTTTTATTGACTGGCAATACTGATACATGGAAGGCTATCAGTTTGATAAAACAATCCATGTCAATGCATCTCTTATCTTCACCCAAGACAGCCTTCCAACTTCCTGCTTCCACAAAAACAAAACTGGAACCTAAGGCAATTCTTCCCGACAAAAGGTTCCACAAACCCCAATGTTAATGTATTAACCCAACTTTAATCTCCTTGGCTCACACCTCACAGCCTGCATTTGTGTTTGAGGGTTATGTTTATTTGGTTCTACTGGCACCTCTTCTCTTTAACACTGTCCCTTTTCATGCATTTAAGGCAACTATTTCCAACCCTATCAATGAAAGCAGACAAGTGGGGGAGAAAGGAATGAACTGCTCACACCTCAAACAAGAAAGGTTGCTTAAAAAACCAAGTGTCACATTCTGACAGTTCAATATTTCATAGCCAATACAAGGAATGTGCAATGACACTGCAACTTTAAGTCTTTTCCTCTATGTCAGTCTCTTTCTCTCATTGTGATGCCGAAGGGAACAGCAATCAGAGTGGAGATGTTCAACGTGATAGAGGTCAGGACACCATTGGATCAGCGTGCCAGAAACACGACCTTGTTTATTTTTTTTCCCACAGTATTATTGTTTACAGGGTGCTTTGCTCGTGTACCTTGTGGTTCTTAGCTAAAAGATGAAATTACAGCCCAGGATGAAGCGCTCAGGCACACATCCAATTTGTGTTTCCATCTCAGAAAACAAAAAGCTTCTAAGGCCCTCAGGCTGCCATTCAAACTTGGAGGCTGACATTTTTAACAGCATGAACCAGAGACTGGCAGAGAGAATGATCTAATGCATTTCTGACTTGTCAATCAAAGATCTTACCTCTGCTGTCTTGTAAACAGTTGGGGGCTATCTAACTACATTCATAAACCTAGGGAGAGCTTGCTGCCAGCTCGGGTGCTGCAGCCACATGCTCTGGCTTCTATTCACCAAAATCATGATTCAGTTTTACAATCTCACTGTACGTAGTCCATAGGCACATTTCTAGGACCACTGGAAATATAAAAGGCATTCTCGTAAAATACTGTGTTATTTTCAAGCTACTGAAATCTTGTACCCATTTTATCTTCAGTTTAGCAACTTCCCTCAAAGGACTGTACTACGCTGCAGTTGCAGTGCTAAAACAAAACAAAACAAAAAACTGCCAATTAAAAAATCTAGAGGAAATATACTAATATGAAACCAGAACTGTCCCTTACAGTTTATTACCAGTGAAGAAACTGGTACTACCCAGAACAACTGCTCATATAAAGTGTAGATACTACAATGAACGTTAGCCACTAATATGTTGGTAAAGTAAATCTTGTGCTTTCATTCAAATGTACACGTTCATATACAGTTCCTACATATTCTAAAGCTCTGCATTTAGTGGTTTGAAACAGTATAGTGTGTGACATGAAAAAAAATAAAATGAGATGACTTATCCCTCTACCATTTCGCTTCTGTTAATGACCACCGAATCCGACACACACACAAATCAGATGCAAGCAGGGTAAGACTTGAACTTGCTACTCAAGGATCACGTATGAAAATGAATACTTCTTTTCTTCCTGTCAATTTTACAGGACACAGAATTCTCATTTAATTCATATCAAGCCACAGATACCAGGTTTGCAACAAAGGTCTGGAGAATTTGAATGGTACACCTGAGAACTTTAAAAGGCAGAGAAATAACCCAGCAGGACAAGGTACACTGCATAATCCTGTTTCATCAAGATGTATTATATCCTAGGCACAGATAGCTGTTTCAAAATATAATAGGCTTGGTCTCCAGAGGACCAGACATGAGAATATACAAAAACTCAAAACTATTTGGGCCGGGGATTTAGCTCAGTGGTTCCACCGCCTGCCTCGCAAGCGCAAAGACCCAAGTTTGATCCTTGGGTCCAAAAGAAAAACTATTCAACATCACTCTCAGGAAAAACAAAACTTGTGTGTATCAGCACCAACAGTACTACAGTTCTTAACAGGCCTTTGCAGTTAAAGTAGTCTTTGAGCCAGGGATTTAGCTCAGTGGTGCCGCCGTCTGCCTCACAAGCGCAAGGTTCCAAGTTTGATCCCTGGTACCGCAAAAAAAAAAGGAAAAAAAAAAAAAAGAATGCTTTATATAAATCAAAGACTACTTTTTTTTTTTCGGTACCGAGCATCAAACTCGGGACCTTGCACTTGCGAGGCAGACGGCAGAACCACTGAGCTAAATCCCCCGCCCTATAAAGCATTCTTAAATAACTGGGCTTAAACGAATGATGAGGGAAGGTTTCCTGAAGGCTGCTAATCTACCAACATTTCTCATCTTGGCAATCCACATAAAATACTTCACCAAGTCTAGAAACAAACAAGGAAGAGTAAAACAATAAGACATTACCACATGGAGCAAAACAGTGAAAGAAGGTGCAATGGCTGTGGTAGTCACCAAGCAACCAACAAGGGCTCCTGAAGACCACAAAAGAACTACTGTGGTGCGACAGCCTTGACTGGGCGCAAAATGATGGTAATAAGAAATCTAGGAGTGAGAGGAGGTAAAATGCACCTCCTTAAAGGACACAGGTGAGTCTTAGCTGCCCACAGCAAGAACTTGTTTCAGAAGCATAGTACACCCACAGAGGCTTCCATCACCTCCTTAGACTAATTCTCATTGGTTCCGTTCTCTGGTTTTCCTTCTCGCATGGGGGGGGGGGGCATCAGGACCTCTGGGCACCTGCATCTCCCTTCCCCCATTAAGAGTGCAGTACCGTTCAGGCTAAAGGATGAGGGCAAACCCAACATCATTCAGCATCAACTGCATAAGCAAACCCTCTTCGTAAAGATTTTAGTTTGGTTTTTGGGGGGGTACCAGGGATCGAACTCCGGACCTTGTGCTTTTGAGACAGGTGCCAGAACCACTGAGCTAAATCCCCAGCCCAAGATTCTAGTTCCTTAACTCTTCATCCATCATGAAGAATAAAGGCATTTTAAGAAATCTGTCTCACAATAAGATTTGTTTTGTCTTCACCATTTAGACAATATCACGTATTGGCCTGCAAATGAACATGAGCTGCAACAAAGACATGTCAAACTGATCAACAACAGAGGAAAATATTATCACCAAACTGGAAATAATTCAAGTATTTAAATAACGAGGTAGATGTCTGTAAGAATAAACCACTCCAAGATGTCAAATGTTTCCAGGATAAGGTAAAGTAACAAACTCAGGTCATCTCTACTTTTCTTGTAGAAAATATATACAAAAAATTAAAATGTAGGGGCTGGGGATTTAGCTCAGTGGTTCCACCGCCTGCTTCGCAAGCACAAGGGCCCGAGTTCAATCCCCGATACCAAAAGAATAAAATAAAGTTTAAAAAGATAAAAATGTAGAAGCTGAACAACAGATTTCGATATTAGCTAAAATGTTTTAAAATCCATAATTACATTTTATTTCTAACATACAATCTTCAATAAAATGTAGTTTCCACATTGCATATGTGCTTTAATTTTGTGCCTAATCAAGGCTAAAAGGTCATTTTCTGTATACCTAATGATTTCCATCTTTTACATAGACTATTGCTTACTTATCACCATTAGCATTTAAATTTTCCTAGTGTCTATTCTTTTACAGAAAAAGAATAAAATGCAATGAAAGTCAAATAATTGCACAAATCTATTACTGCTGTGAAGATAAAGATACTGACATCTTTGAAAATGGCTGTTAGCTCGTTGGTGATGCCATTACTTAATAGCTTGAAATGTGTCTTTGTTTATCACCAAGAGTCCAAATTCAGCATACAGACTCCGATTCAGAGGGGATCACCATTGTGTGAGTTGTATGAATGCCAAATGTATACAGTTGAGGGCTACCCATAAATCAGATCGAGTGTGTTTTTCTTTTTCCAGTATAAATGTGTGGTTGTTAGAATGACTATTTAATTATCATAACTCATTTCTGAACATGGAACATTTGTATGTATGTACACACAGGTACACCAGTAGCTCTATACTTTCTCTCCTATCCCATTCATGCTTTAATAGTTTTTTTCAAATCAGTGAAGTCTGTTCATTAATTCAGCAAAGTACCAAGTACTACTGATACTTGACAATGGAAATATGAAACAAACAAGCATAGGCCAGCCCTCAAGGAACTCAGTCTAATGGGGCAGAAAGACAATTCATACAAATACAATAGTGTGGGAATACCATGACAGGTGTCTACTGCATACTTGGTACAAATGCTCTGACTAGTTTAAGGAAGAGGGGATAAAAATCTGGGGAAACTTTTATTCTAGCTCAACTTGAGCTCAATTTTAAAGATTAGGAATTTGGTAAATAAAAGGCAGGAAGGAAGAAATAGGTGAGGATAGGTGTTTGGGGGGGAGGACAGGACATGCAAAGACGTAGCTATTTAAGAGATTTTGGTCAAATACTGTGCTATTTTCAAGTGGTTGGAATCCTATACCCATTTTGCACTGCACTGTGGGGAACTACAAATTTTGAATTGGCTAAGAATTCACGTGAGGAAAAGTACTGTGGGATATAAGCCAGATCCAAAATTTATTCAATCCAAAAACATGAACAAGTGTCCATGAGATAAAGAGCAGCCAAGATCAGTTTAACAGCTGCTAACTGTTCGATAAGAATGTGGACAGGGTGACAACTGGATATAAGTGGACAATTTGGATACATATGAAATTCAGAAGTATCAATGAAATCGTAACATACGGGAGGACACTTCCTTTCCACTTTCTACTTCTGTTTCTTCCACAATATTAAATTTTTATATTTTATAATTAAAAATGGAAATAAAAGTACTCAACAGGAAAACTTACTTGGCTTGGTATACCTGTGTGTGTACAGGCACACATGTATAAGTCATTCCAAACTGAAGGAAGCTAATGTGTTAGTGATGATTATCTTGCTGGGTGTGGTGGTGTATGCTTGTAATCCTAGCGCTCAGGAAGGTGAAGCAGGAGGATCACCATGAGTTCAAGGCCAGAATGAACTACATAGCTGTCTCAAAAAAAGATTATCTTAAGAGTAGAAGGATTATGGATACTCATGTTTATACATTTATAAATCATTTACAGATTCCACAATAAAACACAAGCAGGAAAAATTTTTTCCTCACAACACAAGCAAAAGCAGTTTTGTCACTTCCTGTAAACCCTAATATGAGAAAGATGCAGCTGAAATATATGTGTCATATGTTAACATGCACAAAAAAGAACTTAGTTTTTAAATACAGAAATTGTGCTGTGCTGAAATCATTCATATACAATGAATGAGCGGGCATCAGATAGGGCTTGATAAGCATTTTTGTCATGGAATAATTTTCTTTATAGGATTGAAACCTTAACTTACATTCAATGTGATAATCCATATTTCTCTAAAATCTCAACCATAAAATGTTTTCCATAAATATATACATGTGTATGCATATATATATATATATTTATATTTATATAATTGCTTAATTTTCCAGGTACTATTCCATTTTATCAAATTTACTTTGTAGACGGCAAAATTTAAGATTTCAAATCATTCTTAAGTAACGAAATTTTGAGGGGTTGAATCCTGAATTCAACCCCTCAAAATTTCAACCTTTGACAAGAAACCCTAATTTTAAAATATCACATGGTTCACCTAGCTCAAGATTTTCCTAAAATTACTATCTACACTAGATACTGAAAATAATCTAAGGTCATAAATCTACTTATATACTTACTGGCAGAATGTCATTTTTCTTCTCTTTCAATGACCAAAGAAAGATGAAAGATCTTAATTACTCAGCTATTTTTATGCACCCTCTCTCCTGCTTGTTTTCACTTAATATCATAGGCCATAAGACCACCATTTGCTATGGATGAACCAACAATTACACAAAATGCATCCACTGTTCATCAACAGTAATGCTCTTACTCACCAATACACTTTCCAGAATAAACCAAAGACATGATAAAAATGAGAATATGCTCAAAGTAAACTGTCCTCCTAGAATTTATTTAAACAATGTTCTCAGCATTCTGTCTGTCCCTAAAAACCATCCCAAAACTGATGGTTTCAATCACTGCATTACAAAGGGTAACTGATAAATTCAGCAAAGATTGAGTAGCTCTTCTTTCTCTATTGTCACAGCAAGTTTTTTGTTTGTTTTGTTTTGAGCAGGGTCTTGCTACATAGTTCAGGCTGCCCTTGAACCTCAGCCTCCCAAATGCTGGGTCAGTAGCTTAAGGCTACTGGACTACTGTCACAAGAATTTTTACTTCTTAAAATGCTTCAACTTACTAAAAGAATGAAATGGTTTTCAAAGAAAAAATGTGATGAAACTTACTGAGCCATTTTTTTAAGCATTTTTGGAAATATTAGCAAAAATGAGAATTCCTACTTACTTGTTTTACATTATTGGAGATTGAACTCAGAGCCTCATGCATGATAGGCAAGTGCTCCACCCACTAAGTTATATCCTCAGCCCTTTTTATTGTATTTTGAGTCAGGATCTTGCTAAACTACCCAACCTGGCTTGGAACTTGGGCTTCTCCTGCTTCAGCCTCTGGAGTAGCTGACGCATGCCCAGCTTGACTGTCTCTTTTAAAGATAAAAATACACTTACTGTGTGATCTACCAATTTCACTCTTAGGCAAATTTACCCAAGAGAAAATAAAACATATGCAAAAAAAGAAAAAAGAAGAAAAAGACTTATATAAAACTGTTTATAATAGCTTTCTTTATTCACCATTGGTGAAAAACTTAACGTAACCTACATGCCTCTCAATAAGTGAATGGACAAATTGTGTTGTAGTAATACAACAGAATATATTCAGCAATGAAAAGAATAAACTGCTGAAACATATGAGATATAGATAAATCAAAAACATTAGGTTGACCAAAGGAAAACAGCTAGGCCTAGTGATACATGCCTGTAACCCCACCTACTGTTCAAGCTCAGCCTTGGCAACCTGAAGACTTTAATGTCCCAAAATTTAAAAAGGCTGGAAATATAGTTCAGTGAAAAGGCTCTGGGTTCAATCACCAGTATGGAATAAAGAAGGAAGGAGGAGGAAAGAAAAAGGAAGAAGGAAAGACAAACTGACACAAAAGAATGTTATATGCTGTGCTTATATGACTTTAAGAACATACAAGACTAAAGTTTAGTCAAAAATCGAAACAGTAATTGCACATAGGAGATGAGTGCTGAATGGAAAAAGAGTATAAAGAAATTTTCTCAGATAACAGAAACATTCTATATTTTGAGTAAGAGGTTACACAAATGTAATCATCTGTCCAAATTCCTTAAGAGTACCCTAAGGAGGGCCAGGGATTTAGCTCAGTGACTGGTTCAGCCACTTGCTTCGAAAGCACAAGGTCCCGAGTTCAATCCCAGGTACCAAAAAAAAAAGTACCTTTAGGAGCTGTGTATTTTGCTATATGCAAATACTACCTTTAAAAACCTAACAACAAAAGTAAAACTCAAGGGCTGGGGATTTAGCTCAGTGGTTTCGCCACCTGCTGGGCAAGCGCAAGGACCAGAGATAGATCCCCAGTACCAAAAAAAAAAAGTAAAACTCCAACTAAAAAGATACACATGTACTAAGACTGTTGCAATTCCAGTCCTGTTTTTGCAAATTAGTCACACAGCAATAATCAAACACTTGGTGAGCTGAACCTGACAGAGAACAAATTTTTGAATTATCAGCATAAACCGGTACCATAAGCCAGCCCATTTTTTCATTTTTCCTACTTAAGATACAATGATCTTTTTGAAGATAAGCAACTATTCACACTTTTATCAATGCTGAGAAAGCAAAATTTTCTCACCAATAACCGAACCAAAGCTGGGCCCCTTCCTAAAAAAGCAGAATTGTGTTGTACATTATGAAAAATATGGTTTTATTTAATAGTACGCTGTTTTACACCAAGGTAAAAAATAGTATTTGGTGAAACCTCCAAACCTAGTCCTCTGTACAAAATTTCTCTGATAATATAAAACATTAATATGCCAGCTACTACTCTAAGGACTCAATATATACCAACTCAATTTAATCCTAACATCAAACCTACATGACCTATTACTCTCATTTTACTAAGGAAAGTGGGGTATAAACAGGACAAGTACTTGCACAAAGGCCATACCTAGAAAATAACACAGCAAAACTCAAATACCAGGCAATCTGGCACCAGAGTTCATGTTCTTATTTTTTATTTTTATTTTTTTGAGACAGGGTCTCACTATGTATCATAGGCAGGGTTCGAACTTTTAATCCTCCTGCCTCAGCCCCCCAGAATGCTGGGATTATAGGCGCACACCACCACTACACTTAGCTTCCATGCTCTTCTTTTTTTTTTTTTGAGACAGGGTCTCAATATAGAGTTCAGGCTGGCCTTGAACTCACTACTTAGCCCAAACTGGCCTGGAATTCATGGTAATCTCCTTGCCTCTGCCTCCCATGTGCTGAGATTACATGTGTGTGCCATCACACTCTGCCTCTCCATGCTCTGCTTATCACCACACCATGCACTCATCTTTGGGCTTTTCATAAACATCTCTTTTCTGCCTATTCTATACAACTTTACTCCACCAATATAATTCCAGACTCATACACCCAATTTTTTCCCTGAATTTTTGAATAACATCTCTAAATCAACTTTTCTCCAAATATATTCCAGAAGTAGTAACTTATGGAGAATGTGGCAGTTTTTAAAAAATAAGTATCTGCTGAGTTTTGATTAATGTCAGAGAAAGGCAAAAGTGGTGGTGAATTTGTTCACAGTTCTTTCTTGCTGGCATTAAATTCAGGACTGCTTTAGGCCAAATGAAGATTTGAATTTTTCTTAGTATCCTGGTATTCAGGTCAGAAGATTAAAACTTGCACAATGTTCAACAGTACATAACTATCTTTATACCACTTATCCAAGAGTTCAAACCATTAGTACTTAGAGCCCCAACTAAGTACTCTATTGACACTGTAGGAGTTAGCAGATAAGATTGCTTCTGCCTTCAAGAAAATTTCTAACACGCCTCTCAGATCAGGATGGGCACATTTACCTAAGGGCTATCAAACTGCTAGCCCACATCTGGAAGTGAGAAGAGGCATGCGGTTGGCAATGCAGCACCCACTGTGACGTCACCCGTGCCCTCTTCTGATTGCCAAAAACATCGGGCATCTTTCCGAGTGCTCTCTGGCCATCTGTATGCCTTTGATGTTTATCTGTTGAATTTTTCTCCGGTGTTATACTGGGTATTTTATATTATTGTATAGGAAGGTTCTTTGTATATTCTGAATACAGAGTCTTTAATAGATATGTTATTTTACAATACCTTCTCTCAGAATTTACCTTACCTATTCTTTTATAAAACTTTTTCCTTTTGGGGGGGGGGATTCCCTTTTTTTTTTTTTTTTGCATTACTGGGCATTGAACCCAGGGCCTTGCACACACTAGGTAAGGGCTCTACCAATGAACTCTTTCCTTAACCTAAAACAGTTATCTTTTGAAATGCAGAAATTTTAAAATAGTGAAGAAGCCCAGTTTGTCAGTTGGTTGGTTCTTTTAAGGTTCATTTGTGTGTGTGTGTTCACCATATCCAAGAAACCTTTGCCTAACCCAAAGTCACAATGATTTTTTTCTCCTAAATTTTCTATTACTTTTACAATTTTCATTCATAGTAAGGTCTATAACCCATTTCAAGTTAATTTTTATATGGTGCACTGTAACTGTCAAGGGTCACTGTTTTGCATATGGAATCCAACTGTTATAACATGATTTGATGAAAAACTAAGACCAATGGATTTTAATATAATTACACAGAAGTTCACTGATTAGATTTCAGATCCTACACTGCAACTAATTTTTAAGAAATTACAACATTAAAATCTCTCCCTTTTAAAACTATATATTTGAGGGGGCTGGGGATTTAGCTCAGTGGTTTCGCCGCCTGCTGCATAAGCAGCAAGGACCCGAGTTCGATCCCCAGTACCAAAAAAAAAAAAAGAATCCGTGGTGGCAAACCAACGGCACACATGCCACAGCAAGCTGCTGGCATCGCTGAAAGCTTCAGAATGTCTGCCATCCCTGGGTTAGACTACGAGTTCCTCTAGGGCAGAACCTTATGGAAGCTTCATATACAGTAAAAATATAAGACACTTCACTCCAAAATAAATGGACACTCTTGGATATCCATATTCTCTAACAGTAATAGCAAGGTTTATGGTGATGACAAAAGCAGCAACTACTACCACATACCCTTACTGCAGTCTTTATTAACAGGTGAGAAAAATGAAGATTTGCATGAAACAGGGTAAGATCATTCTACTAGTGACAAAGACAGTGAATATTTAAACTTGATTTAACTAATTTTAGAGTCAACACACTTTACTATATTGTATCTCATAGTAAAAGCAAAGGAAGATTAAAGGAAAAATGGAACTTTCCAATATTATCATCACTAAAATAATATTACCAATCCCTTTAGGCTGGTTTGCAATTTTTATTTTTTGAATGAAATTCATATATGTATATTATATACACACACACATATGAATAGATAGATAGATAAACAGACACACAGATATCTCCTGTAAAAATTCAAGGAACAAGAACTTGAAGAAAAATTTGTATTATGTTCCACTATTTGCAGCATTCCAAAAATGGAACACTGGGCATAAGTGGGTTAAAGACTAGTAACTGTCAGCACTTAAATTCCTCTCTTTTAACTAAGAGTTACTCATAGTCATTCTGATATTTAATGTTTACCTTTTAACTTCTTCTAAATATAATAATGAACTACTTAGGTTAAAAACAAATAGAAGTGCTGGGCATGGTGGCACACACCTGTAATCCCAGCACTTGGGAGGCTGGGGCAGGAGGATTGCCATGAGTTCAAGGCAGCCTGAAGTAGAGTGAGACCCTGTCTCGAAAGAAAGAAGGAAAGAAAGAAAGAAAGAAAGAAAGAAAGAAAGAAAGAAAGAAAGAAAGAAAGAAAGAAAGAGAGAGACAAAGAAAATCTGCTCTGTTGTGTATCACTACAAAATGCTAAATACCTGAGGTGGATGGATAATAGTTTTCTGGCAAGAAAACTGTCACACATGGTACACAGTAAGATATAAGCAATGAGCACCAGGCTCTTTCTTGCATTTTCTTCTACAATATTCCACTTTCTTCCACTGTATTTTCTCTCACATCATGGAACTGACTGACCTCCTGGTCTATAAATAGTGGAACATAATACATAAGAAAAGCTGGGGTGGGGGGATGACTAGAATCTTTTCAGTCCACGAAAGACCAACTAACTGTACTGTCTCAAGGTGAATACTATACCCAACTGTCTTAAAGCTTTTCTATCTTGGAGACAGGATCATTAATCAAGACACACACAAAAATTAGATAGAGTAACCAAGAGATGCTCTGAACAAGGTAATTTATATTTTTAGTAATCATTTTTAAAAAACAATTCAGGCAACTGACTATAATTAACCACATTAGTTGGCTTTATGCAGGTCCAGAGCAAACACCATATATTGAATTGCTACTTATTGAGATTCCTTTATCCCGGTTTTTTTTTTTTTTGGTACTGGGGATCAAACTCAGGAACTTGCACTTTTGAGGCAGTCGTGGTGCCACTGAGCTAAATCCCTGGCCCTTCCTTGAGATTCCTTTATAATTTACTATCATACTTTAAAAAAAAAAAAAACAGGGTCTTGCTGTGTAGTGCAGGCTGGCCTTGAACTCACTATGTAGCCCAAGATGGCTTTGAACTCACAGTGATCCTCCTGCCTTCCCCTCCCAGAGTGCTGGGATTACAGGCGTGCACCACCACGCCTGGCTCATACTGCTACTAGATCTCAAAAGCAACAGTCAAATTGTACTGTATCCATCCTGACAAACCAATCACAATAAAAATGTCTTAAGAGTGGATCAGTTAGATCTACATTGAAAGTTTATCATTAAAGGAATATTGAGTGATGTGAACACAGGCAATATTAAGGAGAAAAGGTGTACATAAGAACGGGAAAGGAGGAGGGACATACTAATGAACTAGGCACGCATGCGCATGCGCACACGCACACATGCACGTACGCCTCGATGCCCGAAAATGCCCCCCAGAGAGAGAAGGTACCTGGAAAGCTGTGAGCGCGCCAGTCCCTGGGTTATACAGGCACCGCAGCGAAGGCATGCTGTCCGCCAGGCTGGAGCAGCCCAGCCACAGAGACCTGGGCATAGAGCACTGCAGAGAGAGGACAACTATGAGATGGGACAGCATGAGACGGATGGCATAGGTTACAGGACGCTCAGGGCGTGGCCGAATGCAGTGGCCGAATGCAGTGCCCGCCGCAGCTGGCCTTTATGACGGAAACATTTTCAGAAACATGCTGCTTCACTAGTTCTACCCAGAGACTCAAAAAGGGCAGCAGTAGTAGCCAAAGGGCAAAGAAAAAAAAAGAAGCTGTAGGTCAAAACACCAAACTCTTCTTAAAATTTTGTCCCTATTCTATTATTTACGAATCTGAAGGAAATCTACTTAATCCAACTGACTATTTTCTTTTATGGGTCTCAACTCATCTCCCATAAATTAACCATAAGGTGACTATTCCATGGAAGGATACTTTGTGGTAGCATCACAATTTAGGACTAGTAAATTAGAAAACAACAGGGCCAGGGATTTAGCTCAGTGGTTCCTCCGCCTACTTCACAAGCTCAAGGTTCTGAGTTCCACCCCCGTACCAAAAAAACCCCAAACAAACGGGAAAGATAAGAGTGTTTTTTGAAGAAGAAGAAAATGTATTGTACAGCTTTTGACAGTAACTGAGTCAGCACAGTTTGTATATGCTTTATTTATCTTGTTAATCTGTTATTTATAAACAAAAATGTTACTGGGATTTAGCTCTGCTGTGCCCATGCTATCATCTTGAACTGCTACAGCACTGAACTTTGCTTCAAGGTTTCCAATGTTCTTCACCTCAAGCTACAACCCATTTTACAAACCGCAGCTAAATAGGAAAAATGGTTGTCTCACTGTTACCATGTTACTCTCACCACAATTTATGAGGCTCCCGGTATCTACTGCATGAAATCCGAGCGCTGTGTTAATCTGACCTTCCTTCACTGCCCACATCAGCTCACCTGTCGTCCCTTCCCTCTTGCCACTCCAGTTAACCATCCTGATATTTTTGTTCAAACGTTCATTTTGGCCCTTGCACTTTAAACTTTTAATTTCATTCTCCCTTTGACTGTGCCAATTCACACCTACCTTTCCCTCTTTGTCTCCTTAGAACTACTCATCCTGATTTCGGTCTCTCAGGGGTTCTTGTTACCAGAGATTCTTATACTGGAAGAAGGCGGCCGAAGGGAAGCCGCAGTAGGGGAGAGGAGCACTTTAGGCTTCCTTTGCTGACTCTGGCGGCACAGCCTGTAATCACAGCTACTCTGGAAAATGTGGCAAGAAGATAGCAAATTTGTGAGATCCTGACTCAAAACTAAACTTGGGCCAGGGATTTAGCCCAGTGGTTCCACTGCCTGCCTTGAAAGAGCAAGGACCCAAGTTCGATCCCGGGTACCCCCCCACCCTCCCAAAAAACAAAACCTAAACTAAAAATGGCTGGGGATGTAGCTCAGTGGTAGAGTACTTGGAAGCACACACAGGGCCCTGGGACCAATCCTCAATACCCACTTAAAAAAGGAAGAGATTTAGCTCAGTGGTGCCATGCTTGCCTCACAAGCACAAGGTCCTGAGTTCCATCCCCAGTACATGGGAAAAAAAAAAGGCAAGGGTAAAAAAACTGCCTTCCTTTTACTGCTCTCTACTAGAAGCATCAAGAATGGTTTGCTAAGGGCCAGGGATTTAGCTCAGTGGCACCATGCCTGCCTCAGAAGTGCAAGGTCCTGAGTTGGATCCCTGGTACCAAAAAAAAAAAGAAAAGAAAAAAAAGAATGGTTTGCTAAAATAATTTAAGTAAATGATAACAAAATTTTCTTAACGATAATGTTCTGATCATTTATTTGATGAATAAATGTGGTAGGTACTATTCTAGCCACCAGAGATAGGACAATCTTCAAGGAACTCATATTCACATTACATTCTCTCAATCTTAAATCTTTCTAGGGGCTGGGGATTTAGCCCAGTGGCACCGCTCCTGCCTCAGAAGTGCAAGGTCCTGAGTTCGACCCCCGGTACCAAAAAACAACAACAAAACAAAACAAAAAACAAAACAATCTTTCTATATTACAAATCCATAATACTACTGGGTGTGGTAGTGCATCCATGTAATTCCAGCTACTCGGGAAGTAGAGACGGGAGGACCAAGAGTTTTGAGGCCAGTCTTGGAGACTTAGTGAGACCTTGTCTCAAAAAATAAGGGATGGATATTGTACCTCAGTGGCAGAACACTAGCCTAGTATACGACAGCCCGAGTTTAATCCCCACTATTAGGAAAAATAATAATAATAAAGACAAAATAAATCTAGAATGTCAAAAAAATCACTGTTATGACTAATTGTTATGCTGATACTAAAGAGAAACGTACTTTATTAAGCAATCGGTTAAAGTTTAGTATATGAAGGATAGAAAAAAAGTCTCACATTTGTTCTGAAAGAACTGAATATTTTTAAAAAAACAGAAAAAGTAGAAAAAGGGAGGGTGAACAAGAAAGGGAGCATGAAAAGACAGAAGAGGAACAGGAAACAGTGGCGGGAAATGGAGCAGGCCCTGGAGGACAGCTTACTGTTTTCCTCCGCCCTGCAGGGAAGGCAGGTGGCTCACACTGGAGCAGCCCTGAAGCCGCCCTAGCAATGTGCACGCAGCACAGGCGGCCTAGAAGCCAACCAGAAGCCCTTCGTCCCCAGACCTGGGCTCTTTTTCTTTTTCATTAGAACATACATACTTATTTGTATTTGTCAGTGTTCCTTGATAAGTTTTTAAGGCATTCCTCTTGTGAATGATTTGTGTCCTCCACTTTTGCTATGAATCTGTGTTATTTTTGCAGTGTGTACTTGATGAATTGTTATATCCTTCCTATTACTCATTTTGATACTGTTCCTCATTCATCCATCCCTGTCTTCCATCAACTTCTCTAACGACTCAGAATTTAGAAGAGCTTACCCCAACCCCTTAAACTAAAATTCCAAAATAAAATTAGGATCAATAATGAACTGCATATACCCAGGGAGGCCACAAAACATACCAGTGTGATTTCCAAAATAGCATTAACTTCCAAACACTACACAGAGGATGCATTCCTGATTATTGCAAGACAACTGGTGTGGGTGTGATAACTGCACTTGGATATAGTGAGAGCCACACATTACCGTAAGATTGTATATATTATGGCCCAATTTAAAAACTAATTTTCAAATTGGCTTGTATTGTAACAATTAATCTTTCCCATACTGGTAAATGCTACTTAAAATCTCTGAGGAAAAAAACAGAATTACGAAATAGAACAGACTGTAACTTTTACTTTACTTCTTCCCCTTCTACTCTATCTTCACATTTAGGAGCGTTTTTCTAAGGGAAGGGGGCAGGGGGAGCCAAAGGGAGTCTGGGCCGTAAGTAACAGAGTGGAAAGGACTGCATTTTGGTTTTCATTCCCATACGCAGTACCTGTGTTTTGGGACCATTCTGTTTGGTCAGTTTCTAACACAAATGTAAGATTTTTTTCTTCTGTCCTTCCACATTTAATAAACAGTACACTTTAAAATTTACCTTTGCCATTAAAATATCTGAAAAGCACACAGTTCAAGCTGTTCTTGTTTCTCCTTGCAAACTACATTTAAATTCCTAGGATTTTTCTATAACATTATTATTACTACTATTATTATTAGTGGTGATGCTGGAATCAAACCCATAGCCCCCACTGAGTACCATCCCCAACTCTAAAACATTTTAATTACATTAAAGGGGAGGGTCTAAAATAAACTGCAATCTATCAACAACATTCTTAAGATATTTAAATTTTTAACTTCTATTAACTGTGTTTTTTAAAAGGTGTGAATGACCTACTCCTCAAATGGTTCTCCTATGCAATCTCAAAAGCTACAACAAAGTTTAGTTCATAGATACAGCTCCACCTCACATAAAGCCAGCCGTGGACAACACATACTTATTTCTGCAGCTCATTTTCCACCTAATCTACCCCAACTGGCTCTCCTGTGCAAAATCAAAGAAAGTTGAAAACTGGAATTTATTACCATTAAAGTTTTCAACCCAATTAACTCTAAGTTCACCAGCTTTTAAAAATCCATATGTATTGCCGGGGATTTAGCTCAGTGGTTCCGCCGCCTGCCTTGCAAGCTCAAGGACCCGAGTTCAATCCCCAGTACCAAAAAAAAAAAGAAGGTCTACTTCAGTCTCGGGCTGGGGATTTAGGTCAGTGGTTCCAGTGCCTGCCTTGCAAGCACAAGGTCCCGAGTTCAATCTCCGGTACCAAAAAACAAACAAACTAACTAAAAATACATGTATAATTGGCCCAGGGATTTAGCTCAGTGGTTCTGGCATCTGCCTTGCAAGTGCAAGGTCCTGAGTTCAAATCCCTGGTACCAAAAACAAAAACCCCCACATATATAAGGGCTGGGGACTTAGCTCAAGTGGTGCCGCACCCGCTTCACAACGGCAAGGTCCTGAGTTCAATCCCTGGTACCGCCAAAAAAAAAAAAAAGTTTCTACTAACTGAAAGAAATCCAGAAAAAGACTCAAGTGTTGTAATAAAGGGATTCCATCAGGTTGAACAGCACAAATTTACTTCCGCAGAGCACTGAAAACCCCTCTCCCCAGGTCGGCTGTGTGGAGAGAGGTGTCCGTGCTCCTCACTGAACCTACAGACAAGGTGCTGGCCTCAGCACTCACCACAGGAGGGTGAAAGGGAAATTTCCTCCACTCAGGTCCCTGCTGGTCAACTTCTAGCAGTAATAGAAGACATAATAATCAACAATAAAAAGATTGCTGCATTGAGAGTTTGTGTATCCTTAAGCCATGACACAGAATTCCTTTTTCACCACTGTATCAACTTAAACAAACCAGGCTAAGAGAACTCTGGTGTTCCAGACTGTGCCATTAGGTCAGAATCTACCCATACAAATTCAACGATCAACTCTGAACAATCTGTATAGTTCACTCCAAAACCCACCTGCCATACAGGATCATATCTATCTATTTTACTGAACGAAGCATTGGTAAAACTAAAATAAGAGTTCTAAAATCTGCACAGTGCAAAAAAATAGTAAAGTGACATCATTACAAAGAACAGGTTTCCACAAATGTCCCTTCTATTTCAAAATGTTCTGGGAAGCCATTATGAACTTCGGATGATAAAAACAACAAATTTATACACCAACAAATAATGTGCTTATTTTTCAGGACCAGAGTGGAAACACATGAAGTACAAGAAGTTTATGAGGCAAAAATTGCTAGCTGGATGCAATGGCACATGCCTACTATCCCAGCACTCAGGAGGCTGAGGCAGGACGATCATTAAGAGTTTGCAGCTAGCCTGGGCTACACAGCAAGACCCTGTCTCAAAAAATAAACAAAAATAATGATTCACATCTTTTCTTCAACTGTAGTGTGTGGTCACTGCAGATGTTCAATAAGCATGCTTAATGGAGAGAGTTCAGTGGAAACTACATATGAAAGAGAAGTCTTGTTTGCCTATGGAATAGTGATAGAATTGATGAAATAATATTACTGGTTGCTTTCTGAGACTAGCTAGACTGGAAGGTAGATGTTGATAAAAATCACAATTCATTATCTTATTGCTATGTATAACCATTTAGTAAAGTAAAAGACCAGACCCAGAGAGGTTAAATGAATGAATGAACAGTTGATGAGCACCAAGTAAGCTGTAAAGATAAGGTTGGAAACTAGATATACTATCTAGGAAAGTACTACATAAAAATGTTACTTTGTAAGTCAGACATGGAGTTTAAATTTATTTATTTAGTAGTTTTTGTTTTGTTTTGTTTTTGGTACTGGGGATCAAACTCAGGACCTTTCACTGGTGAGGCTGGCGCCAGAACCACCGAGCTAAACCCCGGCCCTTATTTAGTAGTTTTTTGAGACAGGCTCTTCCTATGCAGTCCAGGCTGGGCTCAAACTTGTGATCTTCCTGCCTCAGTTACCACAGCACTGGGATTATTGGCACATACTGTGGCACTCTGGGAGGCTGAAGCAGAAGGATTTCCAAATTCAAGGACAGCCAGGGCTACACAGCAACTCAGTGACACCCTGTCTCAAGGAGGGTGGGGGCCTGGGACACAGCTCAGTATGAAGGCCCTGGGTTTGTTCAATCCTCCAAAGAGAAAAAAAGAAAACAATGAGGAGCCAAAGATGGTGTACTAGGCTGAGTAGAGAAACTAAAGAAAGTAAGGCTACATAAAACTAATGGTCATAGAGAAGGTCAGCACATCAAAAGAAGGATGAACAGAACTCCATGACTGTAAGGAAAAAAGGGAGAGGAGTCAGAAATGACTCTAAGGTGTCGAACCTAAATACAATAGCAGCTAAAGAGACACTAGTAAACTGAACTAGCTGGGGTGGTGAGTAGACAAGTGAGTAAAAATAATGGCATAAAAGCTATAGTATAAATCTGTTATATAGCCTGGCGCAGCTATTTAAGACACTGAGGCAGGGTCTTCTTTCAGGGGTTGGTACGGGTTGGGGGGGGGGGTCAAACCAAGGGCCTTCACACCAAGCTACATCTCTAACCTTTTTGTATTTTTTACTTTGAGACAGGGTCTCATAAAGTTGCCTAGGCAAGACCTAAACCTGAAGTCCTCTTGCCTCAGCTTCCCAGAATACTGGGGTTGTAGGCATGTACTGCCATGTCCAGCTAAATATATATAATTTTTATTTGCTAGTTATACCACAATAAAGTTGGGGAGGAAAAACATGTGTATATTTAGAAAGAAATGCACATGTGAGAAAATTCTAAGAAAAGGCCTCAACTATGTCAAGCTATAATACGCTGTCATTTAAGAAACAGCACTCTGAAATATTGGAGTTCATGAAAATGTACAAATAATTATGAAGTTTTCACTTTTCTATATATTTTGGAAGAATTTAATATCAAATAGTTTGAATATTTACTATATACTTTGAGTATTTCTCATCTAAAATGTATGAGAAATGTTTCAGGGTTTTGACATTTGGTACACGTATATATATGAAATGTCTTAACGATGGGTCCTCAAAGTCTAAATACAAAATTTCACATATGCCTGGTGCACACTTTGTACACACAGCCTGAAGGTAATTTCACACTGTATTTTTAGGGTGCAGCCATTCTGATTCCAACCCATCATACGAGGCCAGGTGTGACATCTCCCAGTAGTGGCACCACACTGATGCGCATGTTGTAGTCACGGTTTTGGCAAGGGAATACATTTAACATAGGACACATAATTTATAGGATTATTTTATGATATTTACTCAAAAAGTCAAATACAGAGGACTGCAAGAGATAAGCAATATACTAGAGGCCTAAAGAATCCAGCCAAGGACCTGGATCCCACAGCAATGTCCCACACAAGTCCAACTTAAAGGATTAGAGTCCAAGGCAATGTCCCCCAAGAGTCTAGTCAGTGGCCTAGAGCCCACAGCAATCCCTCATGCTTGTCCGTACCAAGGGTCTGCACCAGGAAGGCCTAAAGGCCAGTGGTGGAAGGCCTAAAAGCCAGTGGTGGAAGCCAGAAAACCTATGCCAGTGGGATTTGTGGCACCAGGCTGAGGGATCCACATTGGAGCCAGAAGGTGAAGATCAGAGCTCCTCTGATGAGAACAGTAGCCATTCCTAGCAACAGTGAGGCCCCAACCTCCTCCTCCCACGAGAACCGCCAAGTTCACATCAGGAAAACCATCCACAGCAAGCTTCTAGAAAATCAACAGCCCACAAATCTTCCCTTCCAGTTCCCCTTTTATGCTGTTGGCAACAATCTTCAGATGGGTCTTCCACGACCAACCACGCTGATCCAGTTCAGCTGGGCATTCCAAGATGACCATTAATCCACCACAATGCTCAAACAAAACATTTTGAACTTTGCAGCATTTGGGATTTCGGGTCTCTAGATTTAGGAGATGTTGTTGTTGTTGTTGTTGTTGGTACCAGGGATCGAATTCAGGACCTTGCACTTGTGAGGCAGGTGTGGTGCCACTGAGCTCAATCCCCGGCCCTGTTGTTGTTGTTTTTGAGACAAGGTTTCACTAAGTCACTGTTGACAAGACTGGTTTAAACTTGTGATCCTCCTGGACTTCCAGGAAGATGGCAGAGTGGTGAGCAGCAGAGAAACAACCTCCCTGAGCTGTGGTGTCCAGACAGTGGAATACAGCAATGTGAGCAAGTGAAGAAGGGTGGAAGTGGGTCCCCAGGATCCCGGAAGGATCTGAAGTGAGAACTGAAGTCCACGGGGAGAGTGAAGCGAGACCTCAACATAGAAGGAGGTGGCAAGCAGAGCTCTCTCCCTGATCCCTAACTCACTGCATGGAAAGGATGCCTCAAACCTGCAGACACAGGGTTACTACTGGCGAGCCCAGAGCCTCCACAAAATGCACCAGTGGAATGGAGCAGTAGACACAGCATACTGCAGTGGCTGGTGAGTTATTTGGGTTCAGATACCACTCAGGAGTGGGCAATTGGGCGGTAGCCATTTTGGAGAGGGGCCAACTAAGCTTGGAACTCAGAGCAGCTGGGGGCCAACTCCATCTAGTAGATTCCAGTATCAGAGTGAGGTGGATAGAACTGAGTTCAAGCAGGCAGGAGACATGCAGAGTGTTACAGACTTAACAAACTGGGTTCCTGACTCACAACCAGAAATCAGCCTGAACTTCAGTGGAAATAAAGGTGTAAGCTTGCTGGGATTATCCATTACCCCACTGTAAATCTACAACTGCCTTGCTGGGACTAAACAACACGGATCTGGGCTGTGTGCCCACTCTATCTACCAGTGACAGCAGAGACACGCCTTGAGGTAGACATTTTTTTTCTTATTTTCTTCTTTTTTTTTTTCCTTTTTCTGTTTTTGTTTCTGTTTTGTTTTTTCTTTTTCTCTTGATTGTTCTGTTATAAACCATTAAATCTGTGATAATAGTATGATACTATGATAAATCACTGAATAAAACAGAAACTTGTAACTCCATTAATAACAAAAAAATTAATTGGAAGTTTGATAAGAACAGAATACTTAAATAGTCTCAAAATACCTTACACAAAATGAAAAAGCTCCCGGTTGATATCTCAAATCAAGTGATCAACATCCTGACAGGATACAAGAAGAACACAGGATCATCTCTGATACTCCTGTCAGAGATACATAACCTGGATCTAATCATGAGAAAATATTAGAAGAATCCATACTCAAAAACATTCTCCAGGGGCTGTGGTGTAGCTCAGCGGTATAGCATGTGTTTCATATATGTAAGGCCATAGATTTGACCTCAGCACTCTAAATTTTTAAAAATCTACAAAATATGTAGCCTGCAAATTTCAAAGCTGTCAATGTCAGGAAAATCCAAGAAAGACTGATGAACTGTCTCAGACTGAAGGAGACTACAAAGAAGTAATAACCAATGTAAAATGTGATTCTGGACAAAATCCTTTCACTATAAGGGCTGTTATGGATAACCTTGAGAACATTACTCTGAGTGAAGTAACACTAGCCATGAAGAGATAAATACTGCGTGCCTGCACTCATATAAGTTACATAGAGTAGTAAAACTTGAACAGTGAATCACCATGGCTCTGGAGGTGGGAAGAAGCAGGGGATGCAGAGCTATTGCTTAATGGGTATGAAGTTTAACTCTGCAGAAAGGACAAGGGTCTGGAGACTGGTTGCATGGCTGTGTGAATGTAGCTGAACTAATGAACTGTACACTTAAGAAAGGCTATGAGGGTGAATTTTATGCTATGTATATATTAACACAACTTTTTAGGGGAGAAAAACAGTCCCTAAAGTGATCATATGTCTCAGAATTAAAACAAAGGCTGTCAAATAATCATGTTTAAAATATGCAAGAAAATTGATGAAAAAGTGAAAAGTTGCACCAGAAAACTGGAATCTATAGTTTAAAATACATAACATGAAAATCCTATAATTTGAAAAAATTACAAAAGTTGAAATTAAGAGTTCATTAGATTGGTTTAAGAAAAAATTAAATATAGAGAGAAATCTGTAGAAAATACCATAATGGCTCATCCTTTGAGTCTCTCAACACCTGGGTGTGGCCCAAAGGGCCATCTCTCAACACCTGGGTGTGGCCCAAAGGGCCAGGGTGCAACAGGAAAGGAAAAGGAAGAAAGAAAAAGAGAAAAGAAAGATTAAGAGAAAGAAAGAAAAAGAAAAAACCATTGAGTTGAACTGAAGGTAAAAGATAGAAAAATAATGAAAATGCAAAAAATATAAATGACAGTGAAAAGTGAACACATGTTTGGACTCCCACAATGAAAAAGCTACAGCGGGCCGGGGATTTAGCTCAGTGGTTCCGGCGCCTGCCTCACAAGCGCAAGGTCCCGAGTTTGATCCCTGGTACCAAGAAAAAAAAAAGAAAAAGCTACAGAATGGCACAAAAGCAATCCTTAGGTAATAGGAAGTAGAGAAAGAGAGAGATCTTTAAAGGGAAGCGGATCAAGTGATGGAGGGAGGGGGAAAAGGAGAGAGAGACAAGATGGAAAAAGAACTGGCATGTGTTAAGTTTATATACAGACTCCACACAGGGAAATTAAACATGTACTGCAAACATGAACAAAAAAGAAAACAAGGAAGAGGATCAAGCGATGGGGGAGCACGGGAAAGGAAAGGGGATGAAAAGTTATCAGGGTGTGTTATGTACCTGTGCCAGCTTCCCACAGGGAACATAAATATGTACTACACAAGTACAAATGAGAATTTTAAAAAGAGATATTGAAGGCCAGGGATTTAGCGCAGCGGTTCCAGCACCTGCCTCTCAAGCACAAGGACCCGAGTTCAATCCCTGGTAACAAAAAAATGAGAGATACAGAAAAAATTTTAAAACTAATGAAAATCATCAAGCCATGGGCTCAAGAATCTCTACAAGCCTTTTCTATGCTTTGCTGAACTACTCTTCTAAGTTTAGATCAGCTTCTAACAGTTTATCTATTGTACTTTCAATGTTAAGGATTATCTCCATGAGACTTCCAATTTTTTTTTGCCTTTGATATATAATTTTTTCACTAGGACATCTTTATCTTTTTCATCACAATTACTTTCTACATTTATGCTAATAAATTCATACTATGCATGGTGGTGTCCACCTGTCATCTCAACACCTGGGAGGCTGAGGCAGGAAGACTACCTTAAAGTAGAGGCCAGCCTGGGCAACCTGGTGAGTTCAAAGCCACCCTAGACTACACAGCAAGACCTTGTCAAAAAAAGCCCTCCTTAATAATTAATTAGCCTTTGCTAAGTCCTTTGGCTGCATATCTAGAAGTCTATCAAATGTCAAGGTTACTAAGGTCTGCTATGTCTTCTTTAACTGCGTTTACTTTTCACTCAAATTTCAATTCAAGTGGGCCAGGGATTTGGCTCAGTGGTTTAGCTAGTCTGCCTGCCTAGCAAGTACAAGGTCCCAAGTTCGATCCCCAGTACTAAAAAAAAAAAAAAGAAAAGAAAATTTCAATTCAAGTGTTACTATTTTGTGTTACTTTGTTTCCTCTCTATTGGCCAACTTCCTTACCTATTTTGTAAATAGCACTCCAGCTTTAACACTGAAAGGAGACAACATAACTAAACACTTCCTTGTCGAGGCATAAATTTCCTAACAGATGACCATGACTCCCAGCTATTTTTCCTAGAGTGACTTACTGGACTGAAGAACTTTTCAAAGAAGCTTATACTTCATATAGTTGCTCAAAGATAACGTTCTATGGTAACTGAAATTTGAACCATACAGCTGAGAGACTGGTATTATTTAACTAAACCATGGTAACTGAAATTTGTAAATATTGGAACTATACAAACAAAGTGAGGGCTTCCGGAAACATTAAATTTATTATTGGCTGGGCATAGTGGCCCATGCCTATAATTCCAGCACTTGGAGCCTCATGGCGCAGAAGGATTGCCCTGAGTTTAAGGCCAGCCTAGGCTACATAGTAAGTTCAAAGCCAATCTGAATTACATAGCAAGAATCTGTCTCAAAAAGCTTTTCCCCTGGTACCCGGAATCAAACTCAGAACCTTGCACTTGCCAGGCAGGCAGGGCACTACTGAGCTAAATCTCCAGCCCTCTCAAAAAACTTTTTAAAAAATTATTTATCTAGTAGGGAAAAGGAAAGAAGGGAAAAGAAAAAATATGAGAAAAGGAAAAAATGGAAACAAAGGACGCGCGGAGATGACGCCGGCAGCACCGGTAGCCGCTCCCCTGTGAGGCTGCGGACCCTGAGCAGCGGCCGCAGGTCCAGGCGCCACGGCTGCGAGGCTGTGGCGGCCCAAGCGCCCCTAGTCGGTGTGAGCCCGGCGCGAGATCCTGGGCCCCGGGGCGCTCGCTCAGGTAAATTTTTCCATAACCTTATGGAGAGAAAGGACTTTGAGACATGGCTTGATAACATTTCTGTTACATTTCTTTCTCTGATGGACTTGCAGAAAAATGAAACTCTGGATCACCTGATTAGTCTGAGTGGGGCAGTCCAGCTCAGGCATCTCTCAAATAACCTAGAGACTCTCCTCAAGCGGGACTTCCTCAAACTCCTTCCCCTGGAGCTCAGTTTTTATTTGTTAAAATGGCTCCATCCTCAGACTTTACTCACATGCTGCCTCGTCTCTAAACAGTGGAATAAGGTGATAAATGCCTGTACAGAGGTGTGGCAGACCGCCTATAAAAATTTGGGCTGGCAGATAGATGATTCTGTTCAGGACGCTTTGCACTGGAAGAAGGTTTATTTGAAGGCTATTTTGAGGATGAAGCAACTGGAGGACCATGAAGCCTTTGAGACCTCATCATTAATTGGACACAGTGCCAGAGTGTATGCACTTTACTACAAAGATGGACTTCTCTGTGCAGGGTCAGATGACTTGTCTGCAAAGCTGTGGGATGTGAGCACAGGGCAGTGCATTTATGGCATCCAGACCCACACTTGCGCAGCGGTGAAGTTTGATGAACAGAAGCTTGTGAGAGGCTCCTTTGACAACACTGTGGCCTGCTGGGAATGGAGTTCCGGAGCCAGAACCCAGCACTTCTGGGGGCACATGGGGGCGGTGTTTAGCGTGGACTACAATGATGAACTGGATATCTTGGTGAGTGGCTCTGCAGACTTCACTGTGAAAGTATGGGCTTTATCTGCTGGGACATGCCTGAACACACTAACTGGACACACGGAATGGGTCACCAAGGTGGTTTTGCAGAAGTGCAAAGTCAGATCTCTCTTGCACAGCCCTGGAGACTAGATCCTCTTAAGTGCAGACAAATATGAGATCAAGATTTGGCCAATTGGGAGAGAAATCAACTGCAAGTGCTTAAAGACATTGTCTGTCTCTGAGGATATAAGTATCTGGCTGCAGCCAAGACTTCATTTTGATGGCAAATACATTGTCTGTAGTTCAGCACTTGGTCTCTACCAGTGGGACTTTGCCAGTTATGATATTCTCAGGGTCATCAAGACTCCTGAGATAGCAAACTTGGCTTTGCTTGGCTTTGGAGAAGTCTTTGGCCTGCTGTTTGACAACTGCTACCTGTACATCATGGACTTGCGGACAGAGAGCCTGATTAGCCGCTGGCCTTTGCCAGAGTACCGGAAATCAAAGAGGGGCTCGAGCTTCCTGGCAGGCGAAGCTTCCTGGCTGGATGGGCACAATTACACAGGCTTGGTCTTTGCCACCAGCATGCCTGACCACAGTATTCACCTGGTGTTGTGGAAGGAGCATGGCTGACACCTCGAGCCACCACCACTGACTGACTTTGGGTGGCAGGGCTGCAGGTTTTGGGTGCAACCTCTCTGGCAGCTGACTGCATGAACCAAAGTTCTCACCTAATGGTATCATCACGCAGTGCACAATCATTTATCTATGTTTGCCAGGGGCCAGGGCTCAGGGTGGGGGAGGGCTTGTTTTATTGACATACAGCACAGCATGCTAATGGGGTACACCATTGACTTCATTTGTACTTAGTTGTGTTGGTCAGTGTAAGAGGATGCATTTTGGGTTCATCTTCCTTGAGTGGAATATTGGTTTTAAGTAAAGTTAAATGTTTCGTCTGCTAAAAAAAAAAAAAAAAAAATGGAAACAAAGTCTCTGTAAATAGGGAAGGGTGGAGGGGGTGAAGGGAGGGCAAGGAAATGGGGAAAAAATAAGAACCAAGCTACATCATGTACAGGTACAAGATCCCAAAGATAAATGTAACCGTATTTTATACCTAAAATGTACCAACAAACTTAATGAAAAAAATTATTTATCTAGTTAGTTATTTTGAGGCAGGGTCTCGCTATGTAGTGAGCCCAGGCTGGCCTTGAACTCACTGTGCAGCCCAGGCTGGCCTCCAACTCGTGGGGATCCTCCTGCCTCAGCCTCTTGAGTGCTGGGATTGCAGGGGTGCCCCACCACGCCTGGCCTAGTACATTAAATTTAAATAAAACAGAAACTCAGTAAAAAAAAAACAAACACTAGACTTCACCTTCTGCCACAAGAGACTGACTGGTTATCATACTTGCCCTCCTATGGTGACAGACAGTATGTGTGAAGCGTATATTTTAACAACAAACACCCTACATAATCCCTGATGGACAGGAAATAAAATGAGGTGACCTTGGAACTGTTGTAGCCTTCTACCTGGAAGTGCTTTCTAGTCTGTAATGCAAGAAAGGGGGACCCAGGGCACCACTGGACTACTGGAGGAAACAGCTTAACTGATGAGGCTAAAGAGACTAGAATGGGTGAGAAGAATACCCGAGAAGGAACTATGCAGAAAAGCATTCCAGGCATCTGAATTTCTGGGTATGGTGGTACACACCAGTGAACGCTGCATTCAGGAGGCTGGGGCAGGAGGATCGCTGCAAGCTGCAGGTGAGCCTGGCCTACCCTGAATTCAGGGCCAGCCTGAGCTACATAGTGAGACCTTGTCAAAACAACAACAACAAAAACCAGATGCCTGAATTTACCCTTTAAGTCTATTCCTGAATGTCAAGTTCTGTTTGCACACAGTAAAATTCTGCGAGACCAGGCAAAGAACTATCACAGTGCTGTAAAGCCCAACAAATACAAACCACACAGACTTGGGGGACTTCTTTGTTCTATCAGCCAGACTGCTTGCAGAAGCCTAAGTGAACACTTGGGAAATTCAGCAGAAGCCCCAGAAAGCTCACAAGTTACTTTCAGTGATAAACCACACTGAAGCAAGGACTACTTATCCTAGTGAATTTTAAAATCTGCCACAAGCTGGATATGGTGGCATACAAGGATCTCAAATCCGAGTATAACCTGGGCAATTTAGCAATACTGTGTCTCAAAATGAAAACTAAAAAGAGCTGGGGATATAGTCAATGTTAAATCCCTGGGTTCAAGCCCCAGTACCACCAAAAACAAACAATAAAAACCACAAGTGCATAAAACTGATCTGCAAGAAGCCTAACTGCCAGCTGGGCGAGGTGGTGCAGGCCTGTAATCCCAGCACTTGGGAGGCTGAGGCAGGAGGGCTGCTGCAAGTTTGAGGTGGGGGGGGCAACAGGAGGAGGAAGAAGAGGAAGAGGAGGAAGAAGAGGATGAAAAAAGACTAAATATTCAATAAATAAATTCACAATGTCTAAAACTAACTCTAAAATTACAAGACGAGTAAAATATGATCTACAACTAGGAAGAATCAGTTACTTGAAATAGACTAGTAAAAAAAACACAAGCTGAAACTAACAGACTAAAACCATAAAACAGCTATAACCATGTAAGAAAATAAAAGTTCCAGAAAGAAAAACACACTATCTGAATGATAATTACAGGAGGCAGGACAACAGACTAAACACCGCAGGAGAAAAGAACAATGAACTTGAAGAAACGCGCATACAAAATGAAACTGAGGAAAAAAATTGAAGACAGCCTCAGCAACACGTGGGAAATCATCCAGTAGACCAACGTATACATAACTGGTGTCCCATAAAGAAAACCCAGGGCGCCGCCTGCTGCGCAAGTGCAAGGACCCGAGTTCAATCCCCGGTACCAAAAAAAAGAAAACCCAGGGCAGAGTGTGGGGAGGCAGAAAACGTTTTTGAAGAAAATGTATCTCCAGATACACTTAAGAAATAGTAATAGACACAATCTATACAAGATTATAAAGAGTGCCGGAAATATTTTAAAGCTTTCTCATTTTATAATTTCTTTACAAAATCATTAACCAATTTAAGCAAAAATATGAATGAACTGTGGTGTTCATAATACGCGCAGAAATAAAACATGACACTAATAACAAAAACCAGGAGTAAAAAATGGAAATACCACATTCACAAAATGAAACCTGTCAGGAAAGACTGTGCTAAGCTAAAGATGCACTGGTGTACATTGTCTTCCAAGTCGTGTATTTAGGAAGGGTCTTGTGTGCACAAGGTATATGGGACTTTTGGGCTGGGGCCCTAGGTTTGATCCCCAGCACCACAATAAAACAAAACAAAAGCTGAGTTCTTAGGCTGGACGAAATGGCCTGGGCCTACAGCCCAAGCACTCTGGAGGCTGAGACAGGAGGATCACTGGAGTCCAGGAGTTTAAGACCAGCCTGGGCATCACAGCAAGATCCCATGTCTCAAAAAACAAAAACCAAACTTTTACAGCTAAAAGGACAAACGGAGACAGGAGATTAGGGCATGGCAAGGCTAGACAGGGCAGTGGATGTAAACTGTTAACTACAAGATCCGGGACACACAGGCACAGGACTTCTTGCAGAACTCAAGGTTTCCAACAAGACGGCCTAGACCTGACACCAGCCTGAGACAGGAGCCCCAGCACTGCCTCTCAGGGCCTGGATGCAGAAGTTCTTGTGGGTTCCTGGAGATTAGGATGGCATAAAAGAACACACTGATGCCATGAAGAGCTTGCTATGGTAACTTTCCGTGATAGTTCATGCTGCATTTCCCAGATGCAGCGTGTACTTTTATTTTTGCTTTCATCCTCTTTTTCTCTTTACTTGGCCCAAGCTTGCTCTGCAGTCAGTTTCTCCCCTACTCTTCACTTACTTTCTTGAATAAATTTTGCCACTGCTTTTTTTTTTTTCTTGTTTCATCCAGTTCTCTGTTGGAGGTGAGAAGAGCCTGGAATCTAACTCGAGAGAGAGAGAGAGGAGAGCAACTCAGAAACTGGTAACATTTAGTTGCAAGCCACTTTTAGAAGCAGGCTAGCCAATAACAAAACCGCCCAATTTTCAAATGGGCAAAGGACTTGAATAGACATTTCTCTAAAGAGGATGTACAAATAAACAACAAGCAGATGAGAAGGGTGCTCTGCATCATCAGTCATCAGAAAAATGAACTCAGGATCAAAAGGAACCCTTCACGCCCACTAGGATGACAATTTAAAAAAACGAAAACCTAAAGGAATAGAGCCATGCAGATACTTAAGAAGAGAAGCATGCCAGGAGACCCAGATATACTAAAAGGAGCTTTTCATCAAAGTACAAAATAAATCTACAATAGAAAATAACAAATATTGTCAAGAATATACAAAAACTAGAGCCCTGTACATTTCCAGTAGGAGTACAAGATGGTTCACAACTGGCAGGCATGGTGGCACATGCCAGTAATCTCAGACTCAGTAGGCTGAGGCAGGTGGCTCACAGCCACTTCGAGGCCCATCAGGGCTACATAGTGAGAGTTCAAGGCCAGCCTGAACTACATAGCTAGACTCTGTCAAAACACACACACAAAAAAAATTACAACTGTGGAAAACAGTTCGGCAGTTCCTCAAACAGTGAAAGACAAAATTACCATACCACTATTCCTAGCAATATACCCAGAACAATTAAAAACAGTAACAGGGTGTAGCAACGCGTGCCTACGATCCCAGCACTGGCAGGCTGAAGCAGGAGGTTCATAAGTTTGAGTCCAGCCTGGGCCATTTAGCAATTCAGGGAGAACTAACTGGTCTCAAAATAAAACAAAGGGATGGAGCTATAGATCAGTGATAAAGCCTTGGATTCAATCTTCAGTATTGGGAAAAGAAGAGAAGCAAAGCAAAGAGAAGAAAAAAGAGAAGTACTCAAATACCTCTTTCTGCCTCGGAGCCAGAACATATGAACACACATGTGCACAGCAGCATTACTCCAAATAGCCAAAAGATGCAAACAGCACAAATATTTACTAATGGACGGATGGATGGATGAATGATCAAATTTTGGTATATATACAATGAAACGTTATTAAGCCATAAAAACCAAGTACTGATACATGCTACAACATGATGAACCAAAAAACTATTATGCTAAGTGAAAGAAGTTAGACATAAAGGTCACATATTTTATGGTTCGATAAATATTTAGAACAGGTAAAGCCCATATAAGCAGAATGCAGATTGGTGACTGCCAAGGATTGGAAGGAAGGAAAGAAGAGAAATTGCTTAATGGTTGAGAGGTTTTATGTGTAATGATGGAAATGTTCTGAAACTAGACAGAAATAGTGATTGTATAATATTCTGAATGTACTAAATACCATAGAATTATTCATTTTAAAAATAGCAATTTTGTTGGGCATGGTGGCGCACGCCTGTAATCCCAGCACTTGGGAGGCTGAAGCAGGAGAATCACCGTGAGTTCAAGGCCAGCCTGGGCTACATCCCCATGCCCCATCCCCCCCCTCAAAAAAAGTAATTTTGTTCTCTGAATTTCACCACAGTTAACATTTTAAAATGCACACTGTTATGATGTAGATCTGGAGGGATGTCCCCAAGCTCATGTGTTCAATGGCAGGGCTTCAGGACTAGGTGACTAGGTCAGGGGAACGCTGTGCTCAAGGTGGATCAGTGTACTGGTACACTCACAGCTGGATGTGCTGAGAGGAGGCAGGGCCTGGTAAGAAGCGGCTGTCACGGGGGAGCGTGGCCTGATTAAGCAAGATGGGATTACCAGATAATGGGGTGTTAAAACTATGTGAATAATCTTGACGGTGAATGTCTCTGGAGTTTTCTCCATTTGTACTGCAATGGTTATGATTGAGGGTGATCACAAGAAATGGGTTTGGTTTTGTACATTTCTCCTCCCCAGAGGTAGCCACTAAAACAGTTACAGAAATGAATGGTAGAAGTGTGGCCACCAAGCTATTATATGTAGCTTCTTTACCTCAGCTCAAAGAAGATGGCCAGGCTCACCTCACTAACCAATGCATGCAGAAAATGGCAAGTGTACAAGCTGTGTCAAATTCTGTCATAACCTCTACTAGCTATAGCACCTCCTTTAGGCTTGGCAGCTCCCCCAAAGACTCAGAACTGCAGTGCATACTATCCTCCTGGCCAAACTGCTCAACTTGAGACCAAATCCTTTCTGGTCTGATCAGGGCGCCAGATTTCACCCACTCCCAATATGCCCTGTGCTATCTGCCAGCTGCTCCCGGGCCACTGCTTAGTACTACGAGACCATGAGTCATGTCAACAGGGCACCTTTAAAGCACATCCTGTAACTGCTGCTACTGCAGCTACTCTGCTACCCACATCGTTCCACAGTATAAATACACTGTGGGAGTCCACAATCCTCAGCAACATCTTCATGCACAGACACAGGTTCCCACGCAACAGACTGCTGTCCATGTACAAGGTCAAGAACTCCTGACTGCTTCCATGTTGATGTCTGCCCCCACTCAAGGCCAAAAGCAAATGAATGACTATTGAATGACTATTTCTACTTATTCATGCCACGCATCGTACTCTTGCAGGTAAAATCACTGGCATGTCTTAAGAGACTGGTAATTCAGAACTTTCTTCATAAGCTTGAGTCCCCAGGGTCTCCATTCTATGGGTGATGAAGCTGTAGCCATACTACAAGTCCCTCAAGCTAAACAGGCTGCCCAGAAAGCATGTGAGTAGTGCCACTGGTATTCCAACTGTCTATAAATGTGATCGGGGTCACAAAAAGAAACTTACACTTCACCAAAGAATAATATCTGTAGGGCCAGGGATTTAGCTCAGTGGTTCCACTGCCTACCTTGTAAGCGCAAGGTCCCAAGTTCGATCCCTGGTACCAAAAAAAAAAAGAATATCTGTTATGGTTTATTTCTGAATGCCCTCCCCAAAGTCCCCTTCACTCATGGATGGGGCTTTGGGGAGGTGAATGGATCATGGAGGTGTGATGTTAGGAAGGGGAGAGTCACTGGGGCCATGGCCTGGAAGGGTCTGTCTCCCATCTTCCTCCCTTGATCACTCTCTCCTTCCTGTTACCCTGCTATGGACTGTTTCTCTTCTGCCAGGCCTCAGAGCCAGCCAACTATGGACTGAAACCTCTACAAAACTATGAGCCAAAATAAACCTTTCCCCCTTAGAGTTGTGGGTGTCGGGTACTGTGCCTCAGTGACGAGAAAGTATCTAAGCCAGTATCTAAACATCAAAAAACTTAAAATATTATGGGAAAAATTGTAAAACATCATTAAGTTATCGTAAAAAAGCTGACACTAGGGCTGGGGATTTAGCTCAGTGGTTCCAGTGCCTGCCTCACAAGCACAAGGACCCGAGTTCAATCCCCAGTACCAAAAAAAAAGCTGACACTGCTACATGCATTTTTGAACAAAGAATATGAACAACAGTATAGAGGGCCAGTTCATAATGATAAAGGGGTCAGCTCATCAAGAATAATCCTGAAGGCTGGGGATTTAGCTCAGTGGTTCTTGTGCCTGCCTCACAAGTGCAAGGTCCCAAGTTCGATCCCCGGTACCAAAAAAAAAAAAAAAGAATAATCCTGAAAGTGTATATACTAATAATAACAAATTTTCAATACATAAAAAGCAATAAAGGGTGTTCAGTAGTAGAGTGCTCATTTACCATGCAAGCAGTCTTGGGTTCAGTCCCCAGAAACAAATACACACACACACACACACACACACACACACACACACACACACACGCCGATGAAGTACACAGAGCTAAAGGAAAAAATACACAAATCTGAATAAGTTTCAGATTTTAACACACCTCTCTTAGGTACATGACAGAATAAGCAAAAAATGAAGAACATGACAAATGAACCTGACCTAATGACTTAACTGTACCCAACAACTGCAATATACATGTTCTTTTCAAGCATCTTTGCTACTAAAACAGACCTTAAATGGACAATGAAGCAAGTTTAAAGGACTGAACTTGCAGAATATGCTTCTGACTAGCATAAACCAGTATCAAAAAGAGAACTGAAAGGAGTTCTGGTCTCAAGTAAGATGGAGTAAACACATTCCCTCCTGTATCATCTCCCATTGAATGCAGCTACTAAAAATGGACAGAATGCATGGATCAACTGTTGAAGACTCTGAAAATTAAACAACAGGTGAGCAAGGAAGAAGACTTCAATCACAGCCCTGAGTCAACAACAAATTTATCTTTTATTATTTCTCCAACATCCACCAGAATGGGCCACCCCCTGAAACTTTAAAAGCAAGTATTGGTGTAGGTAAAGAGAGCTCCAGGAAAAGCCTTCTAGTTGTAGCTCAAGGAGTGATGAAGGGATACCCAACAAGGAGAATGGTGAAAATCCATTTTGCTTCGAGTTTTCCCCATTCTCTCCACACAGTCCCATCCTGGAGGCCATAGCAGAGACCTACAGGAACCTAAAACTCTGAAAGAAGGAAACCTTCTCTTTGATCAGGATGGTTGTGACCCTAAAAGGGAAGAGGCAAAATCTTACAGCATTCCCCTCTCTATTCTCTCGTCACTTAGCTCCAGATGCAGTAACACTCTAGCGCTCTGGCTGGATGGCTGAAAGGGGAGCACCAGGGAATCAGACAGTACTGAGGAGAGCACAGAGAAAGGGAACTCAGGAAAGCAGCCACATCAAGTGGCTGATCAACCCGTGTCCACCCCCAAGGTGCACATGGGTGGACATACCCCAAAATAGCAAACTATGGACCTGAGAGATGAACTTCGAGACCACCACCCAGACCTCAAGAGGCACTGACGAGCACACACATGAAAAAGACCCCGATGGCACACAGCCTTCAAGAAGGAAGGAACACTGACTGAAGCCACAGCCCCACATAAGGCAGCTTATGTGGGCTTCCAAGCTAAACCCAACCAGGTTGAGTGTCTGATAAAAACAGGCACATTCTCTACTGAGATTTAAACAAAACTCAGACCCTTATACTATTAACCACTTACCAGTCCAATTATTTAAATAAAGGATGACAGAAAATTGCTTATTTTTCACTAATTTTTATAAGATAACAAGAAATACAAAAATGACAATTTTATCAAATTTATTCAATAATTTTTCTGTGTTTGGCACACCTTAAAACATTCAATATACAATGGAACATTAAAATCTGGACAGTAGTATCTAGTCTCAGTATCTTTTGCATTATTGTCTTTCTTTGAACACACTTCACACTGTCATACTGGCTTTTCTTGTTTTTCTGTGGATGTTATAATTTCAATAAAATGTCCTCCCACTAAACAAAAGGGTGGAGACATCGATGATGGGACGTCCTGGTTGGCATTTCACCCTCCCATATTTTTCAATTATTTAGTCTATTAGACCTAATCCAAATTGTAAATGACTTTTTGAACCCCCTTCTTTTGAATAAATAACAAACAAGTTCCATATTGTTTGGTCCAGAAGGTACATAAATATTTTACAGTAATACATTTTCCTCACTTTTTGATTACAAGATAACTTGTTAGATGTTGGTCAACTCTGTCAATACCACCCATAGAATTATTATAATCACTGACCACCATTGGGATTTTCTTAGTTTCGTTTATTCTTTCAAGTTCTATCATTTCTGTATTACGAATAGTTGACAATAAGGAAGTGTCTTTTTTTTTTTAATTCTTTTATTGGTACATTGTAGGTATACAACACAATTATATTTCTCATTGGGAATTGTACCTTTACATAATGCATCTTGGTTCTTATTTTTTCCCCATTCCTAGCCCTCCCTTCACGCCCTCCACCCTTCCCTATTTATAAAGACTTTATTTCCATTTTTTCCATTTCTCATCATTTTTCCTTTCCCTTCTTTCCTTTCCCCTGCCCTTCCCACTACCCCCACCCCTTTGGACCTTTTCTTCCTATTTTACATTATCGATTCTTCATTCTAATCATTGGGACATTTTAGGTATACAATACAATGACATTCATCATTGGAAATTTGCACCTTTACATAGTCTCTCTTGGTTCTTATTTTTCACCCTTGCCCAGCCCTCCCTTCAACCCCACCATTCCTCCCTATTTACAAAGATTTTGTTCCTATTTTTCCATTTTCTCATATTAATCCCATTCCCTTCTATCCTTTCCTCTAGCCCTCCCACTTCCTTCCCCTTTGCCTCTTTTCTTCCTATTTCACATTACCTATTATACATTTAGTCCTTATTTACAAGGAAGTGTCTTTTTTGTCTTTCCACTTCATAACACAGACTTGTTCTCTGATACACTAACATTTCTATCTTTTTCAGTGTTTTCTTTTGCAGATCTTTTGGCACTTCCTTCCTATTCAGTCTCAGTGTCCCACACATGTCTCTTTTATATTGTAAGAGAATATCACTGAGTTCTGGAGAAGTATAAAAATTATGTATAATGTACTTACAATAAGTTTTTATAGATTATAGCACAAAATTATAGGTTATTTTTTACACAAAAAACCACAAATTAGGAAATGAAAATAACCAGAACTATTAGATTTCACTAGAAACAAGCATCTAAGACAAATACAACATTCTAAATAAAAAAGCATGTAAAAAATAGCTGATATAAACAAACAGACGTGTATCTCATGCAAACAAGAATTGACTGGTCGAAATGACATCTGCTGGAGCGACGCTCAGGACAGTCAGTGAGTAACCAAACACACTGCCCAGGTCGGGGTAAGTTGTTAAGGGGTTAGGTCCAGAAGGAGCAAGTTCACGGAGAAGAAAACAGACTGGAGGTTGCCTAGGACTGGGGAGTTTGGGGAGGATGAGGATAGCTGCTAACAGGTGCAGAGTTCCTCCTCAGAACAAGAAAGATCCTCTAACTTGAGTCTGAAGGTGGTTGCACAACTCTGATCATACTAAAGACCACTGGTGGTGGGGTAAACTGTTAAGTGGTTAAAAATACCAAGGACAGAGCCAGGCATGGCAGAGCACGCCTGTAATCCCAAGTTTTGGGAAGCTGCGGAAGAAGGTTTGCTGTGAGCTCGAGGCCAGCCTGAGCTACATAGCAAGACCTGTCTCAACCGACCCCACCACCAAATACCAAGGACACAACCCCAAGATTATCTGCTAAAAGGAGGGGAAAACTGCAACTGGCATCAGCAGATACCAATACCAAAATTACAGATGTCAGAATTTAAGGACAAAGATTTTATAGCTAGGATAAAAATGCTCTAATACCTAAGGGCAAACGCTAAAACAAGAAAGAAGTACAGTATCAGCAAAGAAACAACAGATATAAAGAGGTGGCACACATCTGTCATTCTAACACTCAAGAGGCTGAAGCAGAAAGATTCAGAGCTCAAGGCCAAGACGGAATAACAGTGAATCTGAGGCCAGCCTGACTCCATCCTGTAGTGAGATGCTGCCTCAAAAAAAAAAAACCAGGCCGGGGATTTAGCTCAGTGGTTCTGTCGCTTGCCTCGAATGCACAAGGTGCCGAGTTCAATCCCCGGTGCCAAAACATAAAAAACTAAATTAAATTAAATTAAAAAACAGAACCAAATGGAAATCTAAGAATTGAAACTAATGAAAATTTTAACTACATGAATGAACTGGGCAGAATGAAGATTATAAATCAATATACCTTATTGGTTTTATAATCGTACAGGCAAAAATCCTCAACAAAATCCAGCAACATAGAAAAGGATCATACACCACAATCAACTGGGTTAACCCTAGGAATGCAAGGTGACTGACTTGAGTTCTGAAGGTACATATTCTAATGCCTTGGTGCTGGGCCCTTGGGCCTGACCATTTTCCCTTTACTTTCATGAAATACCTCTGTACCCTTAAAATAGTTGTCCCTTCTTGCTTAAAGGGGAAATGAAGCAATGTTACCTTGAAACAAAAAATAACTGATGAAGACAGAAATGTAATTCCAAAATAAGTACCACCCCCAGAATAGAACCATGGAAAGTACAATTATTCCAACAATGTTGTCAATGCTTGAAAAATGAATCTTATAAAATGAAAAATAAAGTAGAAATATACTCAGTTCAAAACTGAAAAAAAAAAAGGAAAGAAAAATGAATTTTAAAGCCTTCCAAAACAACTTGGATTGACTCCAAGTACTAAATGAGTCCCTGCCCTTAAAGAGATTATAATCTAACAGAAAAAAACATGAAATTTAAAAGAAACATTTGCCCACATTAATGTTTATAAACACTGCAAAACACCTGCACATTAGGATTAAAATGCAGTATCACTGGTTCGCTATTGTTAGGCCATACAGACTCACGCAGTTCCGACAACCTCCTCCAGTGCCGAGCCCACTGCTGCACACACAAGTTTTGGAGAAGCCCTGGTGAAAAGAACAGTGAGATTACCGGGCTGCAGTGAGGAGAGGAGGCCAGCACAGATCCCGGAGTGCAGGCTCGTCTCGAGCCGCAGAAGCCTGAGCTGTCCACCAGCATCAGTGCTCCTCAGCTTCTCCACTGGTGAGACAGACCCAACGGTTTCCCACAGTGCCTTACCAGCTATAGAATTCTACCAGCGTTGATTCAAGTCTGTCTTCGATACTTCTAATACAGATTTAAGACAGGAATTATTATTATTATTATTATTATTATTATTTTTGGTACCAGAGATCGAACTCGGGACCTTGTGCTTTGGAGGCAGGCAGCGGAACCACTGAGCTAAATCCCTGGCCTAAGACAGGAATTATTACTTTCACTGTAACATTTGAACTGAAGGGGTGAAAATCCTTTTAAACAAGGGCAGGAAGCTCCTGACACTTCCTCAGAACTGTTAACATTAAAACTTGACTGCTCCTAAACTGATTTTTATTCTTTATTAAGTATGCAATTAGGCAGATATAACAGTCTGATAAACTAGAGTTTTGAACAAACAAATGCTTTAAAATTCTAATAACTATGCATAAGCAGTAAAATACTCTTACTTGAATTTCTACTGCTGTGTAGAGCAGGGTTACTTAAGTACATAATCCCATAAGAGAGCCACCAACTTCCAAAGGAGCCATTCCAATGAATTGTGTAAATAATATGCTTTAAAAACATAACCTCCTCATATATGAATTTAGATTTACCAGATATGGAGTAGCTGTGTACCTGTGAGACTGGAACAGTCTTAAAAAGGCCTTCCTAATTATGAATGTACCACTGAGACTAGAATGACCCAAAGCAAATTAATACACAGACATTTGTTCATAACTTTCCATAAAAACACTTTCACTATTGTGCTTCAGCACAGAAAACAAAAGATCTTAAAAGTCATGGCACAGGACCAGGGATTTAGCTCAGTGGTTCTGGCCCCTGCCGTGCAAGCCCAAGGTCCCGAGTTTGATCCCTGGTACCAAAAAAAAAAAAAGTCATGGCATGAGATAAGAACTCCCAAGAACAACAACGCAATTTTTACATCAACATTCTACTTTTGTTCACTGCCAAATACTTGTGTTTATTTTTCTTTTTTTCTTGGTACTGGGGATCAAACTCAGGACCTTGTGCTTGCCAGGCAGGAACAGTGCCACTGAGCTAAATCCCCACCCCTATTTTTCCTTCATTTGTATCAACACAGTTATCTGGGTTTTGCCTGATTTCACTGTAAGACTACTAAATTTTAAAGAATGATGTAAGAACAGTATTTTGGGGGGCCAGGGATTTAGCTCAGTGGTTCCGCTGCCTGCCTCGGTACCAAAAACAAAACAAACCAAAAAAAGAACAGTATTTGGGGGGGGGGGGGTACCAGGGATCGAACTCGGAACTTTGCACTTGTGAGGCAGGCAGCGAAACCACTGAGCTAAATCCTTCACCCAAGAACAGTATTTTTTTTTTTAAATCACATAAAATATTTAACAGTAGCAAGCAATAGGGTATCATAATAATGCCTAGAAACCACATGTTTTCTGTACCAAAAAGTCATTTTTAATACATACAGGAAAGCAACTAACTTAGTAAACAAACATACATACAGTTTTTAAGTGATATCTTTATTCTCTCTGTAAGAACAAAAAGGATGTTCACTTACACTTTATTTGCCACAGTATTAAAAAAAAAATCACCTGATGTATCCAGGCACAGTGGCTCATGCTTATCATCCCAGTGCTTGGGAGGCTGAGGCAGGAGGACTGCCATGAGTTTGAGGCCACCCTGAACTACACAGCAAGAACCTGTCTCAAAAAAACAAACAAACAAAACAACTGATGTTAAAAGAGAATCTCTGTGTTTTTGAAATGCTTATTTTCTTGGTAACAATAAAACTGCAATTACTCAGATTAGGTTTTACAAACTCACTAACCTATAACTGAATGTAAAGGCCTTTAAATCAGCCACAAAAAAATATTTGGTTATACTGGAATTTCACTGTGTTAAATTCAAGTCAAATCCCATTGCAATAAGCTCTAAGGACTATCCAAATTCTTTTATTGCCCTAGAATTTATTACATTAAATATTATTGGAAATAACTAGGCCACCAGCTGAGGCCTGGGAATCCTGGGGTTGCGTAACAATCTTTGATTATGTGGAGCTGGCCTATACACAAATTTAAAATGATCACACAGTGCGCACTGGAAGGATTGCACTCCATGTAACTTCTAAGAAAGGCAAGGAAAAGGGTTCCGGGAAGGAGGAAGGGAGACAAAGAAAAGGAGGGAACAGAAAAGAACAAAGCTTGTTTTTCACTAGGAACATAAACAAGTGAACCACCTTCCGTTTGAGAGGTGAGGGGTTTGGAAGCCCACCCCCGCCAACCTCCCATTCCCGCAGGTCCGCATCTGTGCAGAGCAGTTGTTGGAGCCCCACAAGGGCTGGTGGTGTCTCGTTCACAAGCTGCACACTCCACAAGGGCTGGCGGCCACCCGAGCACTGGCAGCTCTTGTCCCACACCCCCGGCAGCTCTTGTCCCACACCCCCAGCCGCAGAGCACTCGGAGCTACAGAGAAACTCCCTCGCCAGGCAGAGCGGCAAAGGCAAACCCAAACAGCACCCTCGGGGGCCAGTCTCCTCTACGGAGGTTCCATGCGGAGCCAGCCACAGAGAGGGACACTCCACTTAACTGCCAACTCGGTCCCCCAGACCTCTTGGTGCTCCTTTTAACTTTTGGGTAGGAATAAAGAAAATTACTTGCTCATTATAAAGAGAGTAAGAGGGGCCGGGGATTTAGCTCAGTGGCGCTGCAACTTCCTCACAAGCACAAGGACCTGAGTTCGATCCCCACTACAAAAAAAAGACCCAAAGAAAGAATAAGAAACTGGTTTTCAGCAGTGTTTTTATTTCATATTTGCAAATCACTGACTGGCAGCTACAATGTATGAAATAAATAACCATTTCAAAGACCAAGTGTCATGTTTCCTGGTAAATTAACCAAAATGAGCATTATCTACCCTCCCCATCTGGTTTATGGAATTTAGCAGGAGAATAGGATTATTAGTTATTTGATTGCTTGATACGTTGTGAGGACATCTTCTTTATTATTGAGGTTAAATTCTCCTCTCTCAGGACATTAGTATTAAGAGTTACATATTCAACGAGGATCCAAAATGAGTATTTCTGAAGTGAAATATGACAAGAAATCATGAAATGGAGAGTGATAAGTATACCCAGTATTTTTTCATATTCAGGAAAATAAAGAATCTAACCTTCCAACTCTATCATAAGCCAAGACACAAACTAATAAATCTCAAATGCACAACCTGATGATATTGGTCACTTTTAGACACCAATCTAAAGATCAGTACATCAGATTTTAACAGAAAGCATTTTTACAGATTCACAAATTTACCTTTCTGTTTGTTTGTTTGTTTTGAGACAGGGTCTCACTACGTAGCCAAGGCTGGCCTCGAACTCATAGGGACTCTCCTGCCTCAGCCTCCCCAGTGCTGGGATTACAGAGTGCACCACCACACCCAGCAACAAAATACCTTCAAAAATTTCTGTTCCTGCTGGGCATGGTGGTACACACCTCCAACCCACACCCATGGGGCCGAGGCAGGAGGAACACTGCAAATCTGAGGCCAGCCTACACCAGGTGTGGTGGCACACACCTGTAATAGCAGCACTCAGGAGCCTGGTGCAGGAGTGTTAACACAGGTTCGAGGCCACTCCAGGGTACACAGTGAGTTCAAGGCAAACCTAAACTACATAATGAGACCCTGTTTCAAAAAAATTTTTTTAAGAGAGAAAATAAGTAAGCAAGTTAGTTGAGGCCAACCTAGGCTATACAGTGAGTTCAAGGCCAGCCTGAACTACATACCAAGACCTTGTCTCAAACAAAATAATCCTGTTCGCAAATAGGCATGTTATATGGGCACTTAGTCAGCTTTCATTTCCAAAATCCTTTATAAACCATATGTGTGTGTACACCTGTAGTCCCAGCACTCAGAAAGACTGCTGTGAGATCAAGGCCAGCCTGGGGTACACAGTGAGTTCAAGGCCAGTTTGAATGACATAGTGAGACTGTGTCTCAAAAAAAAAACACAAACAGGGCTGGAAATTTAGCTCAGTGGTTCCGCCGCCTGCCTCACAAGCCAAGGACCCGAGTTCGTTCCCCGGTACCAAAAAAAAACCAAAACACAAACAAACCCCAAATCCTTTATAAAAGGTTTGCTAGCTTATTAATAGAATCTTTGGTCTGCCAGATGAACCATTTAATAGCTGAAGTCATGTATCTTACATCATGAGTCATATATGACCTACTATTATTAAGTAACAATAAAGAGAAATTTTGTTTTTCACAAATCCTTAAAAAAAAATCACCATCTCTTCTCTTTCTGCCATCTTCTCTAAGGTTTCTTCTCTAAACCTAATATGAAAGGAGAGACTTTGGCTGGCCAGGCAAAACTATGACCTCCGTAAGAGGCTATTTATGAAAATCAATTTATGGGCTGGGGATTTACTCAGTGGCGCCATGCCTGCCTTGCAAGCACAAGGTCCTGAGTTTGATCCCCGGTACTAAAAAACAACAAAAAAAACCCAATTTATATCTAAGAAAAATCAATGGTAATAGTTGGATTCTGTCTGAAAATATTTAAGTGGTTACTTTAAACTCTATTGTGAATCAGTCAGTATCACTTCTCGTAAGTGACATTAGTTCACATTAGTTTTCAACTACCACACAAGAACATTAAATATAAAAACTTTCCCAAAAAACATATAAATATAAAACCTCTACCAGTGAGCAAAAGGTTATATATGATATGGCATGAGTGTAGACAGCTCATGCTCAGGGAATGTTCGATTATTTGTAATTAAATGTCAATGAACATATGGGAATTTAGTCATGAAGTTCTGTGGCTCTTTGTAGCATGCGTCTAGGCTTGTAGAACCCCACGGTCCTCTACCTCACTGGCACTATAAACTGCTCTTAAACCCCTTCACACATTCTCACTGGAATACTTCATTTACACAGCACCTACCAATCAACACATCAACACCCTCACACAGGCCCATCCCATCACCACAAAAACCTGTGCAAGCAGCCAGCTGCTGAACAAACATAGCTTTCATCAGCTTTATTCCTAACTTCTCACCTCCACTGAGATGAAACCTTTTTCTCTGATGGGCGAGTAGAAGTTGGAAAGAAATGATGACATGTAAAATAACACATAAGCTTTGATTACAGAGAAAGCTCAAAAGAGCTAAAATCAATTTCTTTATTTATACAGGATGCTTAGCATTTACCATCAAATCCATTTAGTCATATGCAATTATTATGCTCCAATTAATACTTTATAAATCGCCACAACATTAGATGTTTATGTTGCAGCTTGCCACTTAAAGACTAAAATGATAAAAGAAGGTATAAAAAAGAATGAAAACTAAGTACTGGCTGAGAAATGGGAAAAAGAGAAAAGGAAAGAGAAGAAGAGAAAAATATTACTTTTTAAAAGTCATTTTCAGGAACAAAGTTTTGATTTCTTTCTAAATTTGTTACCAAAAAATCTTTATTCCCAGGCTTTTATGTAGTTATTACATTTATCTTTCCTTTGTGCCACCGTGATCTTAGGCAATAAAATTGAATTGAAACTGTAATTAGAAAGGACAGAGATCTGTCTATACGTGGTAGTACTAACAACTGGTGGAACCAGAAGGATTTAACTTTTGGCTAAAACCAATCCCCCCAACTATTTATTTCCAGTGGACTAAAGCTACAATACATCCTTTCTAGGCTAGCTTTAATCATTTTCACAACTAAGGTTGCTATGACAACAGGATGGTTTATCTGTGCTGTTTTCATTTTTCCCGTTTGAGTTGCCATAACAACATAATCATTCTATTTTTCTCCAATATGTAACAACTTTTAGGATTATATTCTTAAGGACAAGGGATTTCCTCATGAAGAAAACAACACAATTTATATAAGAATTTCAATTAAATACGTAATACCCAATTTTAAAATCTTCTGGGAAAGAGTTACTTTCAGGAGGACTTTGATTTTTTTATTGTATCAAAACAGACATCAACCCTGATATCTGCTGAAATCTAAACTCTGTCCACCATTAGTGATGACTGACTTCTGTACAGACTTCCCCAAGCACAAGACAGCAATACCATTATGATTATGAGCTGTGGGAAAATGTCCATTACCACTTGCCCCAGGTAGAACAATCAAGAATAAAGACCATTGCATACCACATACTTTGCTGTGGTGATCCAACACCATTTGTTAAAAGTACCACAAAGGGCTGGGGATTTAGGTCAGTGGTTCTGCCACCTGCCTCATAAGTGCAAGGTCCCGAGTTCAATCCCTGGTACAAAAAAAAGAGAGTACCACAGAAAAAATAGCGGGCTTTGTACTAATTTACTTTTTTTTTTTTGAGCCAGATTCTCCCTTTATAGTTCAGGCTGGCCCTGAACTCACTATGTACCCCAGGCTGGCCTCGAACTCTAGGCAATCCTCCTGCCTCAGCCTCCTGGAGTACACCTGACTTTGTACTAATTTACATTTTTAAATCTTCACCTCACATTAAAGATTCTCTGTGGTAGAAGAATCCTGTATAAATCCATAAAGTCCAGCTGGGTGTGGTGGTGCAGGCCTGTAGCTGGGGAGGCTGAGGCAGAGGATCATTCAGTGAGTTCAAGGCCAGCCTAAACTACACAGCAAGACCCTGTTTCAAACACCACCAAATAAATAAATAAATATCAAATACATTCATAGTATAAATTGAGTATTTATAAAATCTTTCATAGAGAAGATCAAAGAAAAGCACTTAATGTTCGAAATTGGCAGGATGAAAACTGAAAGTATTTTGGCTACCAGATCACTGCATCCATTACCACATCCATCTTGGGATATGTGAGGGCAGAAAGTGTTTCTTCTCAACAACTCTCAACTGTTCCAGCCCAGGTTGTACCATATTCGCTGTCACAGAGCTCTGTATCCGAGAGGTTATCTTCTATAGCTTTGATCACTAAGTTCAGGTCATTGCAACTTTGATCAGGTAAGAAAGATAAATTTGAAACTTCCTTTCTCCTATAAATAGCCATGACTATACATACACATTTACTGCTTACAAACAAAACATGGAAATACTACTAGTATTTAAAGAAAAACAGTAAATATTACAAATTTCCTCTTTGTCTGCTAGACAAGTAAAAGATTACTTATACTACTGCAGTATTATTACAGGGTAGAACTAATTTTCACATATAAATGTAAAAAGACATTTTAGTTTTAATGAAAGCTAACAAATTGTACAGCATGCAGTGAACTGAAAAATATAACCAAACCTGAAAATTAAAAAACAAATTTAAGGTCTTGCATATTTTCTCAAGATCACCTGTTTTTAAAAAAATCCACTGCTGGGTCGGAGATTTAGCCCAGTGGCACCATGCCTGCCTCGAAAGCTCAAGGTCCTGAGCTCGATCCCTGGTACCAAAAAAAAAAAAAAAAAATCCACTGCTATTCCAAATTCTAAAACAATTTAACAGATGGGAGTTTGTAAATGTTAAGAGCAAAAACTTGTTAGAAGCAAAAGACTAAGATCTTTTCTTTCACATCTTTCCCACACTCAGGAAAACAGAACTCCAAAACAATGAAAATAAAGCAGGTTGAGCAAAGGTGACACTGCTCAAAAGCGGGAGAGGGAGGAGGAGAAACACAAAGGTGTTGCAGCTGGGGTAGATGAGCGCAGTGAGAATCTAACGCTGGGTGCTTGGCCGGACCCACATGCAAAAATCACGCTAAGAACGGAGCTACAACAGTATACAAAAGCCCATCTCTCTCCACGCCTGCTTCCATCCCTCTCCGGGAGGCCTATACTCCCTCATGTAAAACGCTACTTTGCAATGGCGTCTAAGCTGGCTGAAGGTGATAGATCCTGGCTGTATGCAAGATCCAGTTCTAGTACAGTGCAATAATGTGAATTTAGGTGCTAATCTGTTGGAATGACGCAAAACTGGATGTCTGTGATGCACTTCAACAGGATCAGTGAATTACTTGTACATTAATGCCACAGCATTCTTGGTAACTGCTATGATACATCCAGACACCCCTTAAAAGAGAGCCTGTGACCAGTTCTCCAGGGCTGTGTGAGGAAACATGTATTCAGATCTGTGGTATTGCTGTTACACCTGCCAAAACTCACCCGTCAAATTGCTGTTCCTACCCTGACCTGACATATCTAGCCATATACTCCATGGGGAATTGTAGGCTTCCGGGACAAGCGCCCCCCCCCCCACTGAACATGTTAAAAGCCAAGCATGATGGCAACACCAGGAGGCTGAGACAGGAGGATCATGAGCAGTTTGAGGCCACTCCAGGCTACACAGTGAGTTCAAGACCAGCCTGAACTACATAGTGAGACTGTCTCCAAAAAAAAAAAAGAGCATGTTAAAGCAGGCACTGTGGCATGTGACTGTGGTGACAGCTACTTGGGAGGCTGAGGCGGGAGGCTCCCTTAGGACCATGCATTCAAGACCAGCCTGGGCAACATAGTGAGAACCCCACATCAAAAAAACTTTTTAAAATTTAAAAGTAATATGACCAGGGCCAGGGATTTAGCTCATGGTTCTGCCGCCTGGCTTGAAAGCGCAAGGTCCCAAGTTAAATCCCTGGTACAAAAAAAAAAAAACAAACTAATAATAATTGGAGAATTAAAAAAATAGTGTGTTGGGGCCAGGGATTTGGCTCATGGTTCCACCGCCTGCCTCGCAAGTGCAAGGTCCTCAGTTCGATCCCCAGTACCAAAAAAAAAAAAAGTGTCTTCAAAAAAAAATAGTGTGTTCATGTGTAAATACCAAATAGTTTCTCTGGTGTGAGAAACTGAAAGTGTAAATAAGGATTAAAATGAATAATTGATCATGTGAAATAGGAAGAAAAGGTCCAAAGGGGTTGGGGAAGTGGGAGGGGTAGGGGAAAGGAAAGAAGGGAATGGAATTAATATGAGAAAATGAAAAAATGGAAACAAAGTCTTTGTAAATAGGGAAGGGTGGAGGGTGTGAGGGGAGGCAGGGGAATGGGGAAAAAGTAAGAACAAAGACACATCATGTACAGGTACAAGCACCCAATGATGAATGTAACTGTACTGTATACCTAAAATGTACCAATAAAAGAATTTGAGGAGGAAAAAAAAAAAACAAATAGTGTGTTATACCCGGGTCAGTCTGGTAAGACTTTTAACCTTTTGCGCTCTCTCTGGGCTAGGTGGGGCCTTCTTTATTTCCCGCTTCTACTCCAAGAGTAAAAGGTAGTTTGCTTTTATTTTATTCACAACTAGTCAATCTGCGACTGTATTTCGGTTTTTTGGTACTGGGGATTGAACTCAAAACCTTACACTTGCGAGGCAGGCAGGTGCCACTGAGCTAAATTCCCAGCCCTGGGACTGTATTTTGTGACTAAGCAGAAAATGGAAGAACCTGCTTTTCTCTGAGAGCAGATTACTGACTTTTTTTTTTTGTTTTTTTTTTGGAGACAGGGTCTTACGATGGAGTTTAGGCCTTGAACTATGTAGCCCAAGCTGGCCTTGAACTCATGGCCATCTTCCTGCCTCAGCCTCCTACAGGAGTGTAGCACCACACCTGGCCAGTCTTTAAACAGACAAAAACCCCTAACCAGGAATAATCTAATATACCCAGTAGAAACCAAAGTAAAATCTACAAGCTAGACAAGATGCATGACGTAAAAAGAATATTTTTAATGATTTCTGAGGGGTAAGAATTCCATATACAAATAAGCTATCCATATGTCCTCTACCCATAAAGATGTAAAATAGTATCTTTATAAAGACTCTAAAGACTAAAAATTAAAAATAAAAATAAGATCATATTTATGTAGATGAAAATAAATAAAAAATAAAAAGATAAAAACTCATATCAGTCATTGGCAATTAAATATCTAATCTAATCCTAATCTTCAAACTTTTATTTCAAAATAATTATATTGGTATTTGAAACATTCCAATTCAAAAGAATGATTATAGTGGTGGCATAACCCTATAATCCCAGTACTTTGGAAGCTGAAGCAGATTACCATGAGTTAGAGGCCAGCCTGGGCTACATCATGAGTTCAAGGCTAGCATGAACTACACAGCAAGATCCTGTCTCAAAAAAAACAAATCAACTGGGGATTTAGTTCAGTAGCGCTGCACCTGCCTCACAAACACAAGGTCCTGAGTTCGATCCCCAGTACCAAAAAGAAATCATAAAAATTTAATTACCAAAGAACCCCCACCCCCGTTTTTTGGTACCGGGGGTCGAACTCAGGTCCTTGCACTTGCGCAGCAGGCGGCGAAACTACTGAGCTAAATCCCCGCCCTCCCCCTTTTTTAAGTGATATATAGCCACTTAGGAGTGTGGTGGTACAGTCTTATAACCACAGCACTCGAAAAGCTGAGGCACAAGGATCATGAGTTCGAGGCCAGCCTGGACTACATATCAAGTATGAGGTCAGCCTAAATTACAGAGCAAGACCTTGTTGCCTCAAAAAACAAAACAAAAAGCTGGGTGTGGTGGCACACACTTACAATCCCAACACTCTGGGAGGCTAAGGCAGGAGGATCCCAAGTTTGAGCCCAGCCAGGGTAATTTAGCTACTTACTGAGACTTTGCCTAAAAAAAAAAGAGAAAATGATGGGTTAGGGATATAGCTCAGTGGGAAGGCCCTGAGTTCAATCCCTAGTACAACCTCCCCCACAAAACAACTACAAAATAATCTAAAATTTAGTTACTAAAGTCTTACAGTCCTAGTTTTCTAATTCAAATGCCTTTGTGTGTGTTTTGAAACAGGGTCATGCTATATAGCTGGGCAGGACTTGAACTTGACAGGTAGCCCAGGCTGGCCTTGAATGCAGGATCCTCCTGCCTCAACTTCCTGAGTATAGGGGTTACAGGGAGGCACCACCAGGCCCAGCCTCAAATACCTCTATGGCATATGAACTCTGAAGAGAAACAGGAACACAACTCAATTCTGCCGGTCTACCCCATTCCTTGTGAGAGACCAGCTGTTTCCCAGAGTGGAACATGCACTTGTCAAGAGGGAAGCAAAGCGAAGCCGGGGATTTAGCTCAGTGGTTCCACCGCCTGCCTTGAAAGCTCAAGGACCCGAGTTCGATCCCCAGTACAAAAGAGAGAGAGAGCGAGAGAGAGGCAATGTGAGCCAGGGAAGGGGGAATTGGAAATTTTAATCAAATTAAAAATTCAGTTAAAATTAATCTGCTGATTTTTATGGTATAGATGGACTGATGCTACACTGTCAAATTTCACCTATGAACCAAGTCACGTGGAAGACTAGGTGCTCCATAAAACAAAGGGTTGGGGTGGGCAGGGGATTTAGCTCAGTGGTTTCACTGCCTGCTGCGCAAGCTCAAGGACCCGAGTTCAATCCCTGGTACCAAATAAATAAATAAATAAAATAAAAAATAAATAAAACAAAGGGTGGGCAGTGGTGCCTTTATCTGTTCTTTCAGTGTACTGTAAAAACCTACAGTTGCCCAGGATTTAAGACGGTTACCTAGCCAGGGGCACATGCCTGTGATCCCAGCACTCAGGGGGCAGAGGCAGGCAAATCCCTTCGAGTTGGAGGCCAGCCTGGGATACAAAGTGAGTTCAAGCCCAGCCTGAACTACAAAGGAAGACCCTGTCTCAAAAAACAAAACAAGGGCTGGGGATTTGGCTCAGTGGTTCCGCCACCTGCCTTCCATGGGCAAGGACCTGAGTTCAATTCCCAGTACCAAAAAAAAAAAAATTATCTAAATACAATAAGCTGTAAATTGATCCTTCTGTAGTTCATATAAATCCTTCATTACAGGGTAGAAACAATACCTAACTAACCATAAATGAAAAAATTGTGATCCAAAGACAATATCCATACAACTATTTGGCTATAATTTACACATGCATTTGTGTTTGTTTATATTTACATTTGCCCTAAGTGTATAAACTGTGCCTTGATATAGTAGCTCATTACAGTGAAGCATAAACACAATTTGCAATTTATGAATCAATAACTAAAAATACTTAGGGTGGATGCTAGAAATATTTTCTGAAGGGTTAAAGGGCTATTACTCTAGATAGCAAGTTTCCTGGATTAATTTTTTTTTTTTTGGTACCGGGGATCGAACTCAGGACCTTGCGCTTGTGAGGCAGGCGCCGGAACCACTGAGCTAAATCCCTGGCCCTCTTGGATTAATTTTTAAAGAACTTAGTAGACTAAATTACATGTCTAAATTTCTATTTTTGTAAAATCTCTGAATCAGTGCCAACTAATATCTGATGAACAAGGAGCACTTTGTGAAGGCTAAACTAAGAAAATAAAATCATATTAACACAGGCAAATTATCACGTGGTATTTATCATAACAAATGACTCAGAAAATGTATTAACCTAAAACCAAAAAAATAAAATGTTTATGTAGATAGTATTATATTTTAGCATTATAAAACTGTTTGCTAGTAAATTAGGTCTCTTGGTTCCAAAGGTAACCAAACTTTATATATATTCTACAGCAATAAATTTCAAAAAAGCAGTTCTCCCACTTGGATGTATTTCTTCTGATAATCATGTTTATGTTTCTAATTCAAAAATATCTTCCTAGGGGCTGGGGATTTAGCTCGGTGGCGCCTCACCTGCCTTGCAATCGAAAGGTCCTGAGTTGGATCCTCAGTACAAGAAAAAAATAAAAACAAAAATGTCTTCCTAGCTTGGCATGGTGGCACAGGCCTCTAATTGCAGCACTCAGGAGGCTGAGGCAGGAGGATCTCACAGTGAGTTCCAGGCCAGCTTGGGCTGCATAGTGACTTCAGAGACAGCCTGAACTACATTAGCAAGACCTTGTCTCAAAAAACAAAAACAAAATCTTCCAATGGCTTCAAACTATACTACTTTTCAAGCCTAATATAAATCCTTAAAGGCTGTAATATCTGAATCACAACAGGAACCATAGTTACGAAACAGGAAAAACAGTAACCTGTATATATATATAAATATATATATTTTTTGGAGACAGGGTCTTGCTATGTAGTCCAGGCTGGCCTCAAAGTCGAAGCAATCCTCCTGCCTCAGCCTCTGGAGTGCTGGGATTACAGGCCTGCACCACCATGGCCGGCAATAAATTATTTTAAAAGATCAGATTGTACGCCATACCAAGAAATCCAGGTTACATACTGAATAGTTTCAGAAAAGTTCTTTAGGCAAATGTTATGGTTTGGATCTGAAATGTCTCATTTCTGTCTCCCTTGTTTTTCTGGGGGGGTGGTGGTTTAGTCCAGAGTGGCTTTCAACTCACAGGCCTCCTGTTTCAACCTCCTGAGTGCTAACACTACATGTGTGTGCTACGATGCCCAGCCAGTTACAAGCTTGCCTACTGAAGGCTTGGTGTCCATTCGGCGATGTTCACAGGTGAGGCCTCTGGGAAGACGGCTGGATTTCGAGGGCGCCAACCTCACCACTGACTCACCTGCCTACGGACTCGATCTGGCGGCATCATTGGGAGATGCACTCTAGGAAGCAGGGCCTAGTGCGAAGAAGCAGCCCCTCTGGGCCTGCAGGCTCTGGTGCTTTCCCGCCCCCTTTCCTGCCTGCCAAGAGGTGAGCAGCTGGGCTCTGCCACACCCTTCCACCCTGACCAACAGCCTCAGTGCAGACTGAGAAACCATGCAGCCAAGTGGCCAGGAACTGAAACTTTTCCAACTGAGAGGCAAAAAAAATTCTTTCCTTAAACTGATTTTCTTGGATATTCTGTCATAGCAACAGAAAGATAACACAGTGGGGCCAGGGATGTAGCTCAGGGGTTCCGGCGCCTGCCTCACAAGCTCAAGGTCCTGAGTTCAATCCCCGGTAACAAAAAAAAAAAAACAAAAAACAAAGATGTAGGCAGCAAAGGTCCAGACCTGCCTAGCAAAACGAAGTCAAAGTTTTACTATACATGGCCTAATGCAAAGGGAGATACAGCACTGAGATGTTCTAAATTTCGACTTCTTAAAAGATTTCTGCCAACACTTGGGAGACAGGAAGATCACCAGGAGTTCCTGCCTGGATTACAGTGAGTTCAAGGCCACCTTAAAGTATATAGCAAGACCTTGTCTCAAAAAAAAGATTACCCTGGCTATCCTATGGAAACTGGACTTAAAAGGGGAAAATGTCATTACATTTGGACATAAAAAGAAGTTATAATAACAAAGACAGCTTATGACAAAAGAGAGAAGTGGATAAAGGGGATAATCTTGGAAACAGAACAAATATAATCTAATGATAGGCTGGGGTTTCAAAGCCAAGTGAAGAAGTAGTTCCTACATGAACAAAGTATAAACAGGAAATGGAAGGGGGCCCAGGGCTAGGTGCTAAGAAACTAACATACAGAAGATCTGTCTAAGGGTCAAACACCGAAACAAAACAAAGCCATCATCCCTAGCCAAAGAGTCCCAAATTTCAGTTGTTAGGTTTTGATGCTGGGAAATGAACACAGGACATGCTAAGCCATACCCTCTCCGTCCAATACTTAGTTTTTGGAATAACTTCATATTTTGATTTCTATGAATAATTCACTTGAATTCTAGTTGTTTTGTTTGCCTGTACATATTTGTTCTTGAATCTGACAAGCTATCTGTAAAATCCCTATGAAAGTATAAAAAGCCATAAATAGCCAAGAAGAAAAAACAGCACAGCATGAAAATTTAACTCGTATAAGCAAGGCTTATTCTGAAGCTATGTAAGGCTGCACAGTGCTGACAGAGGCATAAACAGAACAGTGAGTCCAAAAATAGACCAATACACACAGGCAAGATTTATGACAGAGATAACACTGCAGATTTGTGGAAAATTCATATTCTTCCAATAAATGATGTTGGAGGCCATCAGAAATCTGTATGGAAAAAAATGAAATGGAATCTCTTCCTCATATCAAACACAAAAATCAATTATACAGCCAGGCAGCCCTCAGGAGGCTGAAGCAGGAGGATTGCCATGGGTTCAAGGCCAGACTTTTAGTGAGACTTTGTCTCAAAAAACAAAAACAAAGTTAATTAAGAAGAGACTACAGTCCTAAATGTAAAAAGGCAAAACTATAAAACTTCTAGAACATATGAGGCTATTTTCATAACCTTACAGAGGGGAAGGGTTTCTTAAAACAAGTCACAGAAGCACTAACTAAATACACGCCCACACCATATTCACCTATCGATCACCGCCAGTGGAGCTGGGTGTGACAGCACACCCCTATAATCCCAGCCCTTGAGGCAGGAGGACCCCTGTAAGTTTCAGGACAGCTTGGGTTACACAGTGAGTTCAAGACCTGCCTGAACTACACAGCGAGACCCTGCCTCAGAAAAAAAACGCATCTAGTGAAAGAATTTCACAAGCTCAGTCCTAAACAAAACAAAAGAATTAAAAGTACCAACTAGGCTGGGGTTTGGAAACGTGGACTCAAGCAGGCTGCCATCACCTGTGACCTTGAACAAGCCACACACGTCTGTGTCTCCAACTACTCGTTTTTAATAAAAGTACTCCATGATACTTTTTACTGCTATCTCATAATTTCTTCCCCAAGTACCATGGGAATAAGATAAAATTCTAACCAAGTCTTTTGGTCAAGTGTACCCTTGATCTAAAATGACCACAAACTACTCTTTCTTGAATCATCTAAGTAGATGGACAGAATTCTCGGTGTTAACACCTTAAGAGGATGCAGAAAAAGATGATAAATGTTTCCAGGGCCTCTCAGAACTGCAGTGTAGAAATAACCGAATGTGCTGACAGTGTTTAAGGTTAACCTTGATTGCAGAGTTTATTTCAAACGCTCCCAGATGTAAAGTGCATTCAGCAGGGTAAACTGACCCTTCTGGGCATTTGCTTTGTCATACTATTTCTTTAACAAAATTGATAAAAGTAGAAAGACCCTAGAAAAATCAGTAGGATAGTAATCAAAGGACTTAAGTGTATCAAATTTTAACTATACTGTATATCCCTCACAAATAAAATTCCATCATCCCAGACAGGGATAAATTGTGGCTGCCTGCCTGAGTAGCTAGAGGAATGAGAATATTCAGAACAGGATGTTCCACCAGCCAAGCATCTCTGTACCACTTTCCCTGATACTACCAAACAACATACTCAACATTAGCTTCTCAAAATGACATTCTATGATGCTCAGATCCTCATTAAAACAGTCACAATTCGTTATCCTGAAATGATAATTAATGTTAAGTGAAGGAAATCAGATATACAAGCTTAAATATCACATAGTCTCTCATAGGAGAAACCTAATATATAAATAATATGCAAAATAAGACAGAAAAGAAGTTATTATAATTCAGTATGGCCAATGTATTTAAAAGTGTACCTTGACCCTGGTACCCCCCCCACCCCAAATCTTTGGGCCAGGGATTTAGCTCAGTGGTTCCGCCGCCTGCCTTGCAAGCTCGAGGATCTGAGTTTGATCTCCGGTACCAAAAACAAAACAAAACAACAAAAGTGTACCTTGATACAGTAGTATAACTGTCTTGTGCATTTTACGTGGTTTTTGGCTTGTTAGTCTGGCTGTTAATCTGTACTTATGAAAATTAAAGATTTATAAAATAAGTAAATAAATATGATGCTGAAGAAAAAGAAATGACAATTATCAACAAAGGCTTTTTTTTTTTTGGTACCGGAGACTGAACTTGGGACCTTGCGCTTGCGAGGCAGGCGGCGGCACCATTGAGCTAAAAATTAGGCTAGTTCAGGGAGGATTATGGAGAGGATTCAGGGAGAGATGAAACTCCTGAAATTGTGTACAAAATGTGCACGACTCAGGAGAGGATCTTGTAGCATATTAAAGATTTTCAGTGAGGTCCACAACAACAAAAAAAGGTTAAGAAAGTTTGAATTATACCAGGCGTGGTGGTGTATGGCTATAATCTCAGAACATGGGAGGCCGAGGCAGGAGGATTGCCATGAGTTCAAGACCAGTGTGGGCTACATGGTGAGTTCAAGGCCAGCCTGAACTACACTGCCAGACTCTGTCTCAAAAAAAAAAAGTTTGATTTTGATAATACCTCCATACTCTGGTTTCTCTTCAGATTGTATAAATCTTTCCCCTTTTACTAGATAATCCCTCCAGTTTTTTTAAGTTTATTAGTTAAAGCAATGACATTTTATGTAAGAAGGCAAATAACAAACTTATGGAGGACTGCGCTTTCTTCTAAATAACTGCATTTACTCTTAATCTAAATTCAACAAAAGTCAGTCTCACTTTACAATAAAAATTTCTCCCAGCACCCTGGGAGGCTGAGGCCAGAAGACTGGAGGTTTGTACCCAGCCAGAACAATTTAACAACTTCATTAGACCCTGTCTCAAAATAAAAAAGGGCTAAGGATCTAGCTCAGTGTGAAGGCCCTAATAAAATAAAATCAAATAATTTTTAGGAATAGAGGGTATAGCTCAGTGGTAGAGCAGTTAACTGGCATGTACCCTGGGTTCCATGCCCAGCACCACCCAAAAGAAAAAGTAAACTCCATGGTTTCAGTTCAACAATCAAAACTTCAACCAAGGGGACTAAGGGCCTAGCTCAGTGGTAGAGTGCTTGCCTAGCATGCATGAAGCCTTGGGTTCAATCTCCAGCACTGGAGGAAAAAATTCAGTACTGGTCTCCAATTTCAAATCTTCTGTCTCATCCTCAGTTTATTCTCCTACATTTTAAGCCTCTCTAAGTACTTAAAATTTAACCACAACATGGGCAGGCATAGTGGTGCATGTACTCGGGAGGCTGGGGCAGGAAGATCACCACGAGTTCAAGGCCAGCCTGGACTACACAGTGAGACTCAGGTTCACAGGAGGAGGTGGGGGGGGGGGGGACGGAGGGAAAGAGGGAAAAAGCAACACAGGAGATTCAAAGCAACCAATTAGAAGGGTCCCAATTTACCTGAGCCAGCAAGATAAGAAGTCCCCCTTGTTTTAACTCTAAAAAGCGAAGTAACTTTGTGTTTGTTTTGTTTATTTTTTGAGGTAGGGTCTTGCTATATAGAGGGCTGGCCTCAAACTTAGCCCAAGCTACATGGCATGCCTCAGCCTCCTCAGGGCTGGGATTACAGGTGTGTGCCACCATGCACAGCTACAACAAAAGGAAGTTTGAAACAATCAATCAATTTCATTGTTTTTGCTTTCCTCAGCCTTTTTCCATCCATAAAGCCAGCGTCCCCTTGCTTAGTTCATTGGAACATTCATTCTACTTCATAGGATAAATTGTGGTCCAATTCCAGAATCATAAATAAAAGCCAATTAACATCTTAATACAATAATTATATGAACTAGATCTGTAGTAATTTTGTCTTTTAACAATACCTTTACAATGAAAAATCTGATAAATATCTTAATAAAATGATCAACCTTGGTATTACTAATAATGGAACAACTAGGCATGTATGCAGTGTGATAAAAATAGTGAATATTTATATATATATATATATATATATATATATATATATATATATATATATATAGTGTTGTTTTTCTTTGGTACGGGGGATCAAACTTGGGTCCTTGTGCTTGCGCACCAGGCAGCAAAACCACTGAGCTAGATCCCCGGCCCATTATTTATATTTTAAAATATTTCTCACAGTAAGAGACACATCGGCATTAAAGCCCCTCGAGACAGTCCTCCTCAAGATACTACCCCTTGTTTCAAACACACTTATTGCGCCATTCTTGCCACTTTCTGAAGCATTCTGGAAGCCCTCCTTCATATCTTCAGTTGCACTGTTGTGGCTGCCTTGATGTTCTGCATAGATTCACAATGTTCACTTTCCTGGTCATTTTGGCTTTGGGGAAGAGCCAGCAGTCGCAGGACACCAGATCCAGTGAGTAAGGTGGATGAGGACACACTGTGGTGTCCTATGAGCTGCCTCCATCCGATGGCACCCAGAAGCACTCACTGTATTTATTATACCTCATAAAACACTCAGGGGGGCCGGGGATGCAGCTCAGTGACGCCACGCCTGCCTCACAAGCGCAAGGACCCCGATACGAAAAGAAAAGACAAGACTCAGGAAAGAGGACTCCAGAACTGCTTCAGAGGCTGGTAAGAATGACGAAATGAGTAAAACAAGGAGGAGTACTCTGGAGGGGATAAATGGCAATGTGTAACAATTTCCTGAAATAATCTTTTTTTTGGTACCGGGGATCAAACTCAGGACCTTCCACTTCCGAGGCAGGAGCGGTGCCACTGAGCTAAATCTCCGGCCCTGTAATAATTTTTTATTTAAACATCCACTGTATATTTAGATCACACCTCACACATTCTAATGTGATACACCACGAAACCACACCATACATTCTTGCCAAAGCTTCCTAGCCTGAATCTAATCAGAAGAAACAATCAGGCAAGCCTAAATGAGGGTCTTCCGTAAAACTATCACAGACTCAAAACAACTCAATTCCATAAGTAAAACCTGTTAGTTATAAATTTAAAAAGACTAAAGACACATTCTATATAATGTGATTGGACCCTAGATTTAAAAGAGAAAAAGGAGGGCCGGGGATTTAGCTCAGGGGTTTCGCCGCCTGCTGCGCAAGCGCAAGGACCCGAGTCCGATCCCCGGTACCAAAAAAAAAAAAAGAGAGAGAGAGAGAGAAAGGGTAAAAGAACATAACTAGGAAATTTTGAATATGAAATACATATTAAGTAATAAAATACAATTGGTATTAAATTTTCTGAACGGGATTCTGTACTGTGGTTATAAGCAAGTACTTACATTCTTAGGCAACAGCAGAAGCAGGGTGAAATATGTCTGCAACTGAAATGATTCTGAAAGAAATGTGCAGCTCCACGTAAAGAAAAACCATATGGAGTGGTGGCGCGCCTATAGTCACAGTTACTCAGGAGGTTGAGGAAGGAAGATTGAAAATTCAAGGGCAGTTTGGGCAACTTAGCCAGACCCTATCTCAAAATAAAAAGGGCTGGGGATGTAGCTCACTGGAAGAACTTGCCTAGCATGTGTGAGTCCCTGGTTCAATCTCCAGGACCTCAAAAAAGGGGAGGGGAGGGGAAGGAGGGGAGAGAAGAATCGAAGGGTGTGATGGTGCACATCTGCAACCCCTACATGAGAAGGTGAGGCTGGAGGACTGCAAGTTGGAGGCCAGCCTAGGCAATGTGAGACCCTGTCTCAAAATTTTAAAAAGAAAACAAATTTTAAAAATTAAAGGCTGTGGGGCCAGGCGTGTTGGCATATGCCTGTAATCCCAGCACTCAGGAGACTGAGGCAGGACAATCACCTCAAGTTCCAGGTCAGCCTGTACTACATAGTGAGTTTGAGGCCAGCCTGAACTACATA